>NW_027185655.1:39146805-39162007 GCF_028583685.1 Petaurus breviceps papuanus
AGAGAGAGAGAGAGAGAGAGAGACAGAGAGAGAGAGAGAGAGACAGAGAGAGAGACAGAGAGAGAGAGAGAGAGAGAGAGAGAGACAGAGAGACAGAGAGACAGAGAGACAGAGAGACCTGTACTAAAAGAATGACAAAATTAACTGTAAACAAAAGATCAACATGGAATAATGCAAATCTGGGAATGTTTTGTATTTAAAGTGATCTTTTAAAGAAGCAGGACATGTACATTACCCAAAAGAAATAATAAGTTCTGGTGAGGGGGGCCTCCATAATAAAATGCAGAGGTGAGCATGAGCATGGTATGGGGGAGGACCAACCTAACACAAACAGTAGTTTATATGGGAGAAATAAAAGATATGTTATCTAGAAAGGTTGAAACTGGTTAAGGAAGACCTTTCAATGTCATTCTGATGAGTTTGAATTCAGCATTTTGATGAATTTATGTTTTTAAACAAGAAAAATGTAATGACAAAAATATGGCTTCAGGAAAACCAAGCAGGCAGTAATCTATACGAAAAATTTTAGTAAGGGATAAAGATAAAGCTTTGAGTCAGGGCCTGGGGTCAGGAAGACATCTGCCTGAGTTTAAAGATGTCTTCAACACTTACTCATTATGTGACACTGGATAAGTCATTTAATCCCATTTGCCTCTTTTTCCTCATCTGTAAAATGAGCTAAAGAAGGAAATGTCAAACTGCTCCAGTATCTTTGCTTAGAAACCCCAAATGGGATCATGAAGAGTCAGACATTACTTAAAAATGACTGAACAACAACAAATCTCATCGGGAAACTATTGCAAAATGCCTGATTCATAGTGGGTGCTTAATAAATGTTCATTGGATGATTGATTTGTTGATAGATTTTAACCATACTAGAATGAAGTAATAAGGGCTTAGTTAACAATGGTGGCAATGGGAATGGAGATTATAGATGAATTAAGATATTTCAAAGGAAAAAACGATCCTGAATATAAGAATGGAGATGTCATTGACAGAAATAGGGGACATTAAAATGAAGAATCATGCAGAAAGTTGCAAGTGGTAGAGATAGAGAAGGATCAGAAAGTAAGAAAATTTCAATTGTAAGTGCGAAATGAATATCCAAGTGGCAATGATTTTATTAAGAATTTATTACTAAAACTTGGGAAGTGATGAGGGTTGGAGATGTTAAGTTTGCAATGCAGTAGCATAAGGGTGAAAGTAAAAACTATATTTATAAAAGACTTTCCCAATTCCAAAAGATGTTGACCTACTCCCTTCCGGTTCTTAGATTCTATGATCTGGAGATTAATGTAAAGTAGAAATTAAAATCTAAAGATAAAACCTTGCGGACTCCCAAAGCTAGTGGGACGTTGGGTGAAGTGGAGAGAAGGAAGAGGAAAGGAAAGTCAGCAAGACAGAAGTTGAAAGGTAGGAGAAATTGGTATGTTTTCCAGGGAAATAATTCAAGTCAACAGATAATTTATCAGATGTTTACCATAAGCCAGGCACCATACAAAGCACTGTGAGTATGGATATAAACAGGAAGAATTACATTCTCTGTCCTCAAGGAATTTATATTTTAATGGAGAAGACAATACATAAAAGAAGCAGAAGGGAACAAGACTGGAAAGATGAAAGATGGAAGAGTATCATAGGAAGAAACCTAGAGAATTTGGCAGGTAGTGCAGCCTCAAAAAGGTCGAAAACATGACACTGTGTTTTCTCTTAAAAACAGAGGTTGGGGGGGGATAATTAATCAGATGGAGAGGGGACAGGGGTGAATATTACCTCCAGAGTGAAATGTCCAGAGGTGAAGCAAACTTCCATGGCAGAGATTTGTTTTCCCATGGCAAAAGAAGTCCAGAGAATCAATAGTGAAACCTAGAGAGGAATGCTATGACAATTCTGAATTAAAGACACTACTATGTCCCTTATAATGTTACAGGAGAAAATTCAATCGATATACGACATCAATACTTTTAAATGTGTATTCCATTTTGGTATGAGACTGATGTCTCATCAAAAAATGATGACAAAATAGATAAAATATAAGAGCAAGGTGTTCATGGGGATTTCAATATGGGGAATATGCCACTATCAGAAAAAAAAATCATTTTTATAATGATGGTGATGTTGTTAAAGATATTTGTAATAGAGAGAACTACTTGAGTCATCCATAAAGTTAGCAATGACCTTGGTGTAGAGAAGAATAAGTAGACAACATTATTGATGATTGCAAGAAAATGGCATAGGGAAGTAGCTTTTGATGTATCAATATTTCTACTTAAGCATTTGTTTTCATAGGATAATGTACTTAGAGTTCGAACCAACTTTGGAAGTCATATAGAGTAAACTGTCTCATTTTACAAATGAGAAAACTGATATCTAGGCAAGCTAAATGACTTGCACAAGGTCATACAAGTAGTATTAAATGAACTTTGATTCTCTGATTCCAGGGTACTACACATTCCATTATACTACTGATTTGTTTTAATATTTTAAGCAAAAATATCAGTGAAAGTACATTTTATAAATTCTCTTATAGAGTCTGGCAGATAGAAAATTATGTGAAAACTGTAATGTGTGTGTGCATGTGTGGCAGAAAATGATGTTTCAGTGCCTCTTATGCTACTATTATTTTTAGTTTGGATTTAAATATGCAGAAACCAGCAAATGTATTTGGGGAAATCAATGACCTGAAAGTTAATGGAACTGTTTTCTACTCCTCGCTTTGTAATATATATATACACATATACATATACATACACACATATATAAATATATAAACTTTTAAAAATATATACTTAGTCTCTGTGTGTGTATATATATATATATATATATATATATATATATATATAAATTATAATCTATGGAATGAGGGGATTGGAACAGATGGTCTCTGGAGTTTCTACAGCTCTAAATCTATGTGATTCAGAATTTTTAAAAGGTTTAAAAATTATTTTTAAGAATTCCAGTGTGCTGTGGTAGAAAGAAAACTTGAATGGGAATGAGAAGGCTATTCTAGCTAAGGACCACCAATGACTAGTTACATGACCCTGGATCAATCATTAATTTTCTGTATATCATATTCCCCATCTCTGATGCATATAGGATATGCCAAATGAATTCTAAGTAACCATTTACCTCTAAAATTCTGTAATTCCTAATAAGATATCTTTTGAATGTTCTTATCTTATTAAAAAAAAGTCTGTGCCAAAACAATTCAAGGAAAGGTAGGGAAACATAATATATTTACCAATTTTGGAATTCAGAATGCTATAAAGAGGCATGAAATATTAAGGCATTTGTCTTTGTCCTTTGGCCCACATTATAGGCACCTTCATATATGATTTTATTTTTTTCACATTCATTTTGTATATGTTACCTTTTCCACTAACTGACACATTAATGTCCTTTTCTGAACTAAGGACATACCTTATTTATATGTGATAGCAACATCATAAATTGCCTGAGCCATTGAAAACAATAAACTGAGCGTGTTACAGAAGGAGTCAGTGCCTTTCATTGGCATTATCTCTTTCAAGATGACAGGCTATCTCAGGAGGCTGGAGAATTCTTAGTTGTACGAGTTTGTGACTAATAGCTGGTTTGATGTGACAAGAGCTGGCTGTCTTGGGAAATTGAACCATCTTTAAGCTCGATACCCTTTGTGTCTCATTCTTTGTAGGTTATTGTTCTGAGGTCTGAGGGGACCTCTTTTACAGTTTGCATTCACAGACAATATGAGATCAGCAAGAATCTGTAGTTTTACTGTCTTTATTGATTTGTTGCCATTCTAGCTGGTAGCTAATTTGCTTGTTAGCAAACATTTTGAAAGCTATTTGTATTTTTTTCAGTTTGCTTTAGCTTAGAAACTTTGATATTTTGATTTGGTACCTCAGTTTCTTCATCTATAAAAATAGTATTGAACTAATTTCCAGCTTTAAGCCCTGTTTTACAACTGATATGGATATTCCCTTCAATGGGAAAAACTGTAAGCCCTTCATGTCTTATCTGTCTATGATTCTGAAAGGAGATACCTCATTCATATGAAGCAGAATAGATAAAGGATGGTGGTGGAGTGGTATTGAAAAGGTGGCAGACTCATCTAAATAAAAGGCAGGGAGCATAGTCAAGAGAATTTGCAAGGAGCTAGATGGAAGAAGAAATAGAGGTGATATTTCCATTGGAATAAATTCTGGAACATCTAGGAGGAAAGGTAGAGGGAAAATAAATGAAGAGTTTGAGTGAAAAAAAAAATCATTCACCTGACAGAATGATCTAAAGAGGGACTTCTATTATCCAGATATTGGCTGAAAGGTTCATTCTGTCTAAATTATAGCTGTTAGTAAATTCTTAACTCTTCTTAAAATATTTTCCTTCTTCAAAATGTAGAGGAGGAATTCTGAATTTTATTCTAAACAACATGGAAAAACTAATTGTCCTGGTGAAGCTGATATGAATTTTGGGAAATGAAGACTTTGACTTAGAATTTTTGTTATAGGAAAGGGAAACTAGAAATAGTTTAATAAGCATCTTAAATTTCAAAAGGTACAAAGAATAGAGAGATAAAATCCCGATGAACCAAAATTATATAGACAAAGTCAGGCTAAGAGCAATGAAAAACTTTCATGAATGAAATTCTGAAATCCAGGAGAGAAATATTTTTATTAATATAGAGTGAATTTGGCTTAATATAAAGAAAAATATTAGCAACTACAATGGTAAAAGTTTAACAGACTTTCATATATTATAAAAAAGTTCTTTCTCCCTGGATGTCTTCAAACAAAGGCTGGACAAGCAATATCTATCAGGTATAGTGTAGAATGAATTCTTTTTTGAATCCAGCATCAGGTATATATTAGTTGTGTGAATCTGGTTGAGTAGATTAACCTCTCTCAGCTTCAGTTTTCTTATTTGTAAAATAAAGAAAATACTAATTTTTATATCACAAGGTAAAATTATTTAATGTATGTAAAGCAATTCGTAAACCTTAAAGCACATATATTATTATTTTAATTATTATTCTGGTTGAATATGATTACTTCTTAGATTTTAGGGCCCTTCTCACTCTGATATTTTGAGATTATGTGATTCTGTTTTCTTCTATAAATCCTTTTTGGATTTTCAATAACATTTACTACCAGAGGTCTTCCATTTATTCCTATAATGTTTCATGGATAACACTGAAGGATCGAGTCTTTGATTTATTATCCCTTGTTCTTTCCAAATGACTGACTAACCACCTTTCCTTTTCATACTTAACCTTGAAGATGTATTTTATGTAATTTCTTATGCATGTTATTTTTTGTGAAGTCCTCCAACTATTTATAACCACTAAGAATTTTTCCTGTACCTGTTGGTCAAAGGTCAAATGAAACTTTTGTACCCATAACATTGAGATATTATGGAATATATACCCATACAGCAGTATCAGAAGAACATTGCTGTGAAAAAATGGTGGTTGTATTAGGGAGCAACTCGAGATTGCTAAAAGCAATTGATAAAAATTGCTAAATTTTTTTCCCCCAATTTCATACAATATGCTTTCTTATTTAGTTCTTGTTCTAGCTCATTCTCCATTGGGACTGACTCTTCAAGATATATTTTTCTTTCTCTTTCCTCTTTCTTTTTCATTCTTTCCTTCTTCCTTCATTCCTCCTTGCCTCCCTTTTCCCTCCCTTCCTTTCTCCCTGCTTCATTCATTCTTTTTTTCTATGGTGAAAGAGATAATCATCTTTTGGAAAATCTAGTAATGACTTTCTCACTATTTACCTAGGCTCATCTTGGAATGAGAGACATACTGTCCATCATAACCTTCATTGCTTGAGTGGAACTACAAAAGCTATGGTTATGATGATTAGCTTTCAAATCCCAAGGTCACCTTTATGTAACTATGAGCACTAATCACTTGCTTATGGACCATGTACTAAGTTGGCCTAATAAAGCAATATAATGTATTTGTTTAATTGTCAAAAGCAATTGGGGTTAAGAAACTTGCTCAAGGTTACATGGCCAGTTATTTCTTGTTGTGGAGCTAAGTATCTGAGCCCGGATTTGATCCCCAGGTAGTCCCAACACTGGAGCCGGTGCTCTTACTCGCTGAGCCACATGGCCACCCCTGAGCAATAGGGGTTAAGTAACTTACTCAAGGTTACACGGCCAGGTGTTTCTGGGTGGGTGCTAAGTGTTCGAGCCCGGATTCGATCCCCACATCATTCCAACACTGGAGCCGGTGCTCTTACTCGCTGTGCTACCTGGCCGCCCTGCATTAATATATTTCAAGGCCATTCTTTTGCATCAAAAATTTATTTCAGTAGCAGTGTGCCTCAAACAACCACATATGCATGAACACAAGTATATGTGAATATATGTGTATGTGCACATATATGCATTTATGTACATATGAACACAACACATGCAACAATTCAAGGCACCAAACAATTAAATGCCCAAATAATTGTAATAGACCTTTCATAATTATTGAAGGAAGAGACTGTCTAACTATATATCTAATTCTTTATAGTTGAATTATTGGGTATAGTTGAATTATTGATCTAGGGGTTCAGAGAAATGGGGCATGATTTTCGATCAAGTCAACCAGGAAGAACCTAGGTAAGGAGGGACAACATGAAACACATGAGTAGAACTTGAGTAGTATATTGATATATGTATGTATGAATCTGTATGTGCATTTCTGAGAGAGAGAGACAGAGAGAGAGAATAATGAATAATGAAAATAATTAAGTCAGGAAGAGTTGGCTTCAAATCTCAACTCTGAACCATATATATATGGAATATACATGTATATACATACATACATATGTGGAATATGCATGTGTATGGTTCAGAGTTGAGATATATATGTATGTATGTGTGTGTGTGTATATATATATAGATATAAATAGTGAGAGAGAGAGAGAGAGAGAGAGAAGAGAGAGAGAGAGAGAGAGAGAGAGAGAGAGAGAGAGAGAGAGAGAAAGAGAGAGAGAGAGAGAGAGAGAGAGAGAGAGAGAGAGAGAATAATATCTAAATTCTTCTGGAAGAGCAACAGGTCTAGAATATCAAGTTACTCAATGAAAAGAAATGCCAGTGAATATGTCCTGGCCATACCACATCTTAAATTGCATTATAAAGCAATAATCAAAAAAACTACCTGTACAGGCTAAGAAATAGAGGGGTAGATCAGTGGAACAGGTTAGGTACACAAGACACAGTAGCTAATGATTATATTCAACTACTGTTTAATAAACCACAAAAAGCCAGCTTCTGGGATAAGAACTCACAGTGTGACAAAAACTGCTGGGAAAACTGGAAAACAGTTTGGCAGAAACTGAATATAGACCAATGTCTGATCCTGTATGCCAGAATAAAGTCTAAATGGGTATGAGATCTAGATATAAAGGCTGATACTATAAACGAATTAGGGGAGCAAAGAATAGTTTATCTGTCAGATTTATGGAAAATGGAAGCATTTATGACCAAGCAAGAGATAGAAAGCATTATGAGATGCGAAAGGGATAATTTTGATTATGTTAAATTGGAAAGTTTTTGCACAACAAAGTCAATGCAACCAAGATTAGGAGGGAATCAGAAAACTGGGAAAGAATTTTTATAATCGGTATCTCTGATAAAGTTATGTTTAAAATGTATAGGGAACTGAGACAAATTTACAAGAATACAAGTCTTTCTCCAATTGATAGATGGTCAAAGGACATGAACAGGAAGTTTTCAGAGGAAGAAATTAAAGCTATCTATAGTCATATGAAAAAAAAATTCTCTAAATCACTATTGATTAGAGAGATGCAAAGCAAAACAACTCTGAGGTACCACCTCATACCAATCAGGTTGGCTAACATGGCAAAACAGGAAAATGATAAATATTTAAGAGTATGTAGGAAACTTGGAATGCTAATTCATTTTTGGTGAATCTTTGAACTGATCCAATCAATCTGGAGAGCAATTTGGAACTATATCCTAAGGACTATAAAAATATGCATACCCCTTGACCCAGCTTTACCACTTCTAGGGCTACATCCCAAAGATATGAGAAAAATGGGAAAAGGACCCACATTTACAAAAATATTTAAAGCAGATCTATTTGTGGTGGCCACAAATTGAGGGAATTAAGGGAATGCCCATCAATTAGGGAATGGCTGAACAAGTAGTGGTATGTGAATGTAATGGAATACTATTGTACTATAAGAAATGATGAACAGAACAGAGAAACCTGGAAAGACTTATATGAACTGATGCTGAGTGAGGGGAGCAGTACCAGGAGAACGTTATACACAACAACAGTCACAGTGTGTGAGGACTGATTTTGATACACTTAGGGCTTCTCAGAAATGCAAGGACCTGAAACAATTCCAAAGGCATCATGACAGAAAATGCCATCCTTATCCAGAGAAAGAATTATGGAGTCTGAATGCAGAACAAAGCAGATTATTATCTTTTTTTTAAATTTTGTGTTTTTTTCATCTTTTTTTCCCATTTGTCATAATTCTTCTATGCAACATGACTAATGTGAAGACGTGCTTAATAGGAATGTATATGTAGAACTAATATTAGATTGCAAGCCATCTTGGGGAGGGAGGAAGAAAGGAGGTAGAGAAAATTTGAAACTTATGGAAATGAATATTTAAATTGAATTATTTAAATATAAAAATAAATTGTTTTTTAAAAGAGTGAGCAATTCTGTTCTTGGAGTCAGAAAAATATATGAGTTCAAATCCTGCCTCAGATACTTCCTAGCTATACAGCTCTGAGCAAACTAAGCATCTAAGTGTCTCTCAGCCAGATTCTCATCAGCATCTGCTTCACAAAGTTGCTGAGAGGATCAAATGAGATAATATATGTAAATCACTTTGCAAAGTTTCAAGCATTATATAAATGCTAGTTTTTGTTATATATAATAATAATAAATGTATGTTAGATAGTTATTGATGATAAAGAATTCATATGCCATACTACATTATAATGCATTTTATATATTTGAAAATATGTGGAAATGTTAATTATGGATTTAACAATTAGTATTTCCTAGGTAACTTTCCTGTCTGGAACTATGTCTTTTTTCTTGAGAAAATTGATTCAACTAAGTATATGCAACCACAGGAATGAGGCACAAAATTGTGGGGTCCTTAGTTTTCTGCCTGAAGCTACTTATGCAGCTGTTTCAACTCTAGCCAGCTAAATAGCTCTTCCAATTGCCATGGATTTCTTAACTGGTCCCTGTTAATATAGTTCATATGTGGATCTCTCACATCATCATTAAAAGTTGAGTTTGAATGGTTATGACCAAGAGGTGCCATTCTGCAAATTATAGTGACAATAGTCAGCACATTCACAGAACATCAGAAGTGGGACAGATCTTGAGGGCTAGATAATCCAGCTCTTAACCAAGAAAGAATCTCCTCTATAAAATTTCTGAGAAGTTATTATTGAATAGAGCCAAACGTTGGGGAAACCACTACCTGCCATGGCACTCTATTCTACTTTTGGACAACTTTAATTGTTAAAAAGTTTTTTCCTGATGTTAATCATGGATGTCCCTCTTTTTCTTTTTCTTCCATAGCATCTGATTCTGCTATTTTATACCAGAACAAGTCTACTCCCTTTTCATAATATAGCCCTTCATATAAATGAAGGTAGCTACGTGACCTCTACTCTTTCCCAAGGCTTCTCTTCAGATTTAATAGCACAAGTTTCTTCAACCTATCTTCATAAGATTCTTCACCATTCTGTCTTATCAACTATCTTTTCAACATCTTCCATAACCTGTGGTGCCCAGCACTGAAAACAAAACTCCAGATTTTGTGAGAGCAGGGCAGAGGACAGAAGAACTATTACTTCCTCTTTCCTGGAAGCTACCCGTACTTCTCCTAATGCTGCCTACCATCACAGTATCATACTTGGCTTTCTTACTCATATTTTTGAAGCCAGTTAAGAATCCCAGAACTTTTTCATACAAAGTACTATCTCACAATGCCTCCCTTATCTTGTACATGTGAAGTCCATTTCTTCAAATCAAGTGTAGTGCTATATATTTATTCCTATCCAATTTAATCTTATTAGATTCAGCTAAATGGTCTCAAGATCTCATTGGATCTTTATACAGTCATTGAGAATACTGGCTATAATCCACATTTGTGGCATCTGCAAATCTGAAAAGGATACCATCTAAGCTTTGATGTACACTGTACATAAAATGTTAAACAACAAAGAACTAAGGACAAGCTCAAGGATCATGATACCCAATTCTCAGTTAATATTGTACAATTAATTTGAGCACTTAATTAACTCTATAAGTGAAACAATTTAGGCAGTTCTCAATTCACCTAATTGTACTGTTTTGTAATTCAAATCTCTCTATCTTGTTTACAAGGAAAGCATGGGATACATTTCAAATTCCTTATCAAAATCCTAGCAAACTTTATCTGTACCAGTCTCTTGACCTATCATTTTGAAACCTTATGAAAGAAAGAGCAAGAAAGAGAAATAAAGGGAGGGAAGAAAGGAGGAAGCATGGGAAGAAAAAAAGGAAAGAAGGAGGAAAGAAAGAAGAGAAAGAAAGTATTTTTTCTTTGACCTCTTTGGGATACAGAACTATTAATGATATTACTGAGTCAAAGGTTATCCTGAGTTTTAGAGAGCTATGACTTTGGGCATATAGTGTGAGATGTTGGTCTCTGCTTCTACCAAACTGCTTTTCAATTTTCACAACAATTTTTGTCAAATGATGAATTATTTTCCCAAAAGCTTGGATCTTTAGGTTTATCTAACCCTAAATTTCTACAATCATTTACTACTGTGTATTGTGTAATCTTTCCCCCTGATCCACAACTCTATTTCTTAGAGTGCTACATTACTATTACTTTGTTTGCTGATGATAACTGCTTTCCAGTACAGTTTGAAATCTGACACTGCTAGGTCACCATTCTTCATATTTTTTTTCAATGATTCTCTTGATATTCTTGATATTTTGTTCTTCTATATGTATTTTATTATTTTTTTCTAGCTTTATAAAACAATTTTTAGTAGTTTGATATTGTACTGAATAAATAAATAAATTTAGGGGATCTGACTTTGTCACAGTGTATGATCTTTGTAATAAATTATTGTCATCTCCTTGCTTGTATTTTACATAAGATTTTTGCATCTATATTCATTAGGAAAATTAGTTGATAGTCTTATGCAATGTTTTGCCTCTTGGTTTATGAACTAGAACACTATTTGTGTCATAAAATGATTTGAGTAGGCCTTTGCATATTTTTCAAACATTTTATGTAGTATTGGAATTAATTGGTCTCTAAATGCTTATTAGACTTATCATGAGAATGCATTATAGTACCTTTTTTTCCTTTAGAGAGTTCAATTATGGATTATTGTTTTTCCTCTTAAATAGGATTATTTAATTATTCTATTTTACCTTCTCTTACTCTGGAATATTTTTTTCTTAATAGTCATTCATTCCATTTTGGTTACTGGTTTTATTGGAATATGTTGGGCTAAATGCCACTTTTGTTTAACCTTTATTGATTATGCATTAATTCTTTTAATTTTTGATACTGATGATTTGGTTTTCTTCTTTCTTTTTGTAAATAAACTTAGAAATTTCCCCCCATAAAACCTGCTTCTAGTTTAATTTAGTTCATTTTTTTAAACTTTCAAACTTGTTAAATTTTACTTTAATTTTCATGATTCAGAATGTGAATTTAAGTAAAGGATGATTAATTTCTTGTTATTCTAGATCATTTTTAGCTGCATGCCCAGTACCCCAGGGAATGAAGCATCACCTTGATTATTTTTCCCATTATGTGGGAAACAGGAGCATGTTTGTAAGTCGTAGAAAATGAACCACTAGGCAGGAAGAGATTAAAAATAATTGAGTGACCATGAAAGAGAGTATAATCTGTCAGAGATGGGACAGCATGAGATCATTTGAACTAGTAGATGGGTTAGTCTTGGTAAGGAATAAAACCACTTCATTATGTAAGAAAGGAATGGAGGGGAGAAAGTAACATAATTCATCTGATAGGAAAATAGGAATAAATGGGGTGGCTATGTGGCTCAGTGAATAGAGCACTGGCCCTGGAGTCAGGGAGACCTGAGTTAAATCTGACCTGAGGCACTTAACACTTATTAGCCATGTGGCCTTGGGCAAGTCACTTAACCCCAATTTCCCTGCCTTCCCCCCTGTAAAAAAAAAAAAAAAAGGAAGGGAGAAAAGGGAATCCAGAGCGAATGGTTTACATTTTTTTTTTCCTGGGTGAGGTAAGGTTCTCCATGGAGAGAGTAGAGGGAGACGAAGCCATTGGAAGCTTGAGATGGGATGAAAGAGTATGGAATAGGCACTGTGGAGAATAGGAAAGTGAGTTGAAAAGGGCATAAAAGTAAGATTTAGTGGAAGCTATGAGGGCCTAGTTGAGATATTACAACAAATGACTACAGTTCTTTGACCACTCATTCTTTAGGATTAGCTTATTTAGTTTCTAATTACTTTTAATCTACACTTCAAAGGCCCTTTATTGATCTTGTTTTTTACTTGATTATGGTCAGAAAAAAAAAAGATGCACTTAATATTTCTACTTTTCTACATTTGTTAAGGAAGATTTTATGGCCTGATATATGGTTAATTTTTTTGAAGGTGCCTTTAACAATTGAAAAATATGTATGTGCCTCTTTATTCCCATTGGATAGTCTATAGAGGTCTTCCATAACTATTTTTTTCTGAAGTTATAATAATCTCATTAACTTTCTACATTTTTATGTGATAATTAGATTTAAGTAGGTCTGAAATGGATGTAATTTTGCTGTTTATTTCAACCCGTAACTCATTTAACTCCTCCTGAAATTTGGATAATCTGCCATTTGGTATATGTCTTTACTTTATTGATATTAATTCATTTTCTATGGTACCTTTTAGCAAAATGTAGTTTCCTTGATATTCTCTTTTAATTAGATTAATTTTTGCTTTGCCTGATATTATAGTTGCTGGGTCTGCCTTTTTCACTTCAGCCAATGCATTATAGATTCTATTCTAGAGCTTTATTTTAACTCTGTGTATCTTTTTTTTTTTTTAGTGTTCCTGTAAACAGCATATTGTTGAATTCTATATTCTAATTCATTCTGCTGTCCTCCTGTACTTTATGGATGAGTGCATTCCTTTCACATTCACAGTTATAATTGATTTCTAACTGTGCATTACCCTCCATTCTATGTGTTGTTGTTGTTTTTTTTTTCCTTTCCTTTTCCTCCTACTTCCCTGCTGGGTAACATAGATTTCTCTATCCATATGTGTGAATGTATATTCTTCCTTCCTTGAATCTGTTCAGAGAATAGTAAAGTTTGAGTACTACCAACTCACTCTAGTCATTCTTCCCCACATTGTTTAACCTCTTCCTTGCATACCTTATTTATGGGAGGTAATTTTACCCATTCTTTCTCCTTTTCCCAATGTATTCCTCTCGGTCACTCTTGTGTTCTTCTTTTGAGAGCAACCTGACAAAATAGACTTACACTTAAGCCCTCTGTCCAGGTGGACTTACACTCTATTTTTTTTTTTTTTTGCTTTTATGGATGGGGGAGAGTAGGGTAATTAGGTTAAGTGACTTACCCAATATCACATGGCTAATAAGTGTTAAGTGTCTAAGGCTGGATTTGAATTCAGGTCTTCTTGACTCCAGGGCTGGTGCTCCATTCACTGAACCTCCTAGCCACCTCTTTCACATGCTCTTTAATTGTCCTCAAGATTATAGAGGTTTTAGAGGTTAAATGTATCATAAAGAAATGTAAACAGTTTAACTTCCCTCAATACCTTAAGATTTCTCACTCATGTTTAACTTTGTTCCACTTGAATCTTTTATTTGAAAGTAAAATTTTCAACTGAGTTCTGATCTTTTCATCAAGAATACTTAAAAGTCCTCTATTTCATTAAATGTCCATTATTTGAACCCAGCCCCATAGGATTATACTCAGTTTTGTAGGGTAGATTATTCTTTGTTGTAATGCTAACTCCTTTGCTTTCTGGAAATTCATATTATACTCTCTCCACTAATTTACAATGCTAGCTATGAAATCTTGTGTGATACTGACTGTGACTCCATGATATTTTAATTATTTATTTCTGGCTGCTTACAGCATTTTCTTTTGACATGGTAACTGAATTTTAGTTATAATATTCCTGCGAGGTTTAATTTTGGTACTTCTTTCAGGAAGTGACAGGTGAATTCTTCCAATTTTTACTTTGTCCTCTGGTTCTTAGTTTTCCTTTATATCTTCTTGAAGTATGATGTCTAGGCTCATTTATTTTTCATTTTTATTTAGCTTTTCACTTTTTCCAGTTCTGGTAAGAGCAATTTTTAACATTAATTTTTAAAATTCTGAGTTCTGAATTCTCTCCCTACATTCCCACCCCTCCTCCCTTATTGAGAAAGCAAGGAATGTGATACAAGTTATACACATGTATTCATTGAAAACATTTCCATAATAGTCATGCTGTGAAAGAAAACATAGAAAAATAAACAAACAATACTCAATAAAAGGTAAAAGTAAAAAAAAGTTTCAATTTGTATTTATATACTATCAGTTCTTTCTCTGGGGGTGGAGATAGCATTTTTCATTATATGTCCTTCAGAAAGGTGGCTGGGTGGCACAGGGAATAGAGCACCAGTCCTGGAATCAGGAGGACATAGTTCAAATATGACCTCAGACACTTAACACTTACTAGCTGTGTGACCTTGGGTAAGTCACTTAACTCCAATTTCCCTGCCTTCCCCCCTCCTAAAAGCAAAACAAAAAAAAAAGCAACAAGTCCTACAGAGTTGTCTTGGATCATTGTATTGCTGAGAATAGCTAATTCCTCATAGCTGATCATCTTGAAATATGGCTGGTAGTGCATAGGCAGTACATTTCTCTTTGTAACAGATCATGAAAATTATTTTCCATAGAAAAATAGAATTCCATCACATTTACATATCACAACTTATTCCATCATTCCCCAGTTGTTGGGATTCTCTCAATTTCCAATTCTTTGCCAAAAGAAAAGAGCTGCTACATATATATATATATTTTTCCCCTTTATCCTATTTTATCTCTATTGCTATATAAACCTACTAGTATTATTGCTAGGTCAAAGGAAATGCATGGTTTTAAACTCTTTGGACATAGTTCCAAATTAGTCTAGAGAATGTTTGAATCATTTCCCCACATTCCT
>NW_027185655.1:39162407-39171925 GCF_028583685.1 Petaurus breviceps papuanus
TTTGGAGTGGCTATGTTGATGCAGAGTATCAACCCTGGAGTCAGGAAGACCTGAGTGTAAACCCGGCCTTAGACAACTGACACACTTACTAGCCATGTGTAATGTAATGCCAAAAGAAAGGCAACTTCCCAGGTTCAAAATACCAGCATAGGTGCTCTCCATTTTATTCAGTAACAAACCCAGAACAGAGAAGATCAAAACATGACATCATTCAAAATACAGCATTTACTAAGTGTGATTAAATAATCTCCAAGTACTACCCCACCCCAGGAATCTCCAATCATTCAATCAATTACAAAGTCCCTGTTCTAAATACTTCTCCACCCCTAGGCCATACCTTCATTTGGTCCACTACAAAACCCCTCTTCTCAAATGGAGATTAGTTTCCAAACATAAGTAAAGTACCTTCATTTGTCAATCACAGAGCACAATAAGGTCAAAAGTTCCCCACCCCTGGATCACAATTGAATCTACCCCAGAGTTACATCAAGTTTAAACACAGCACTTAATACCCAAATGGAGGTCTTTTCTTTATCTTGACACGAGGCAAGTTCTCAGCAATGTTAGTTCCTGGGGAGACAAGGCTTAGCAAGGCCATAAGATACATTGCCAGTCCCTTCATGAATTTATCCTCTGTCTGTAGAACAGTCCTAGAACCCCTGAACACATTAGCAAAGCCCTCTTCCAGGATTTCTGTAAGCATACAACAAGAAAATCCTTCTTCAGGGCTTCTGAACCAACAGAAAGGCTCCCAGACCCCTGCAACAACAGCACTGTCCTTCACCAGTGGACAGTATTCACTCTGTCTGCAGGACAGTCTCCAGACCCCTGCAACAACAGCACTGTCCTTCACCAGTGGACAGTATTCATTCTGTCTGCAGGACAGTCTCCAGACCCCTGCAACAACAGCACTGAACCTCACCAGTGGACAGTATTCACTCTCTGTCTGCAGGACAGTCTCAGGGCTTCTTAGTGAACAGCCAGGTTCCAGGACTTCTTCAACAAAAGGACTGTCTTTCACCAGTGGACAAATCTGGCAAAAGAACATCAAAACAGACAAAGTACCAGCAAAACAGCCATGTCTCCTCAGTCCTTGGCAGCTCAGGGGGCAGGTCTCAAAAGTCCAGGGCAATTCAAAGCGGCCACCAGCAATTCTCTTAGTCTCTCTCTCTCTCCACAAGGTGCTGCTGCCAAAAAGATCTTCAGCCTCTCTCTTGTCTCTCCAAAAATCTACATCACCAGCTCCTCCCAGTTCAGGACTTTCTTTTCACATCAACAAGTCCATCCCACAGGTGGGATTAACAAGCTCTGGGTTTTAACACAATCAATTTGAAAACCAAGCCAATACAGGGGAATCTTTAATTGCCATTACTATCACACCATGTGACCTTGGGCAACTCACTTAACCTCAATTACCCTCCAAAAAAGCAAATATATATATTTTCCAATCAATAGTGAGTTAGAACATTTTTTCATATGACCATAGATAACTTTGGTTACTTCATTTGAAAATGATTTATATATTTTAATCATTTATTGATTGGGAAATGCCTCTTGCTTTCACAAATTTGACTCAGTTTTCTATGTTTGAGATATGAAGCATTTATCAGAGAAACTTGCTTCTTTTTTCCCACAGTAACTATTGCTAACTGTGTTTCCCTACATGCTATTACACCCCTGTAATTCTATTCTCTTTCTTTTCACCCTATCCATCCTTGAAAGTATTTCCTTCTGATCTCCCCATCTCCCAATTTGTCCTTTCTTCTATTACTCTCCCTTCTCTTATCTCCTTCCCCTTCTATTTTTCCTATAGGATAAGATAGATTTCTATACCCAGTTGAGTATGTATGTTACTCCCTCATTGAGACAATTCTAGTGAGAGTAAGGTTCTCTCACTCCTCCTCATCCCCCCTTCCCCTCAACTGTTCAGCTTTTTCTTACCTCTTTTATGTCAGATAATATGCCCCATTTTACCTCTCCTTTTCCCTTTCTCCTAGTACAGTCCTCTCTCATCCCTTAATTTTCCTTTTTTTTTTTACATATCATCACTTCACAATTAAGCTTTTAAGTAGTCCAATAATTTTTAAATTATCTCTTCAGATTCATTTTTCTGGTAAGTTGTTTTTCCAATGAGGTAGTTGTAATGGAAATGCAAATTTAAAGATCTTCCCTGCCCCTAGGCTAAAGTGCACCTGAAGCCTGGGGTGGGAGGCTTGTTTTTCAGTAGATATTTTTTGATTGGCCAGTGGGTCAATAAGGTTGTTACATTCTCTGAGCCAGGAGAAGGCTATATAAGCCCTGAAGTGAGGCTTTGTTTTGGGGGCTCACTTTGAGAAGTGTTCTGTGATTTGATATGGATTCTGGGAAGCCATTGTCCAGAGGGCCCCCCCCACCCTCCCCCTCCCAGCTTTGAAAAACCCAGATGTTGAAACCCAGATGTTGACTGGGTATGGATGTAATGGTTGGACAGTTTGGAAATCTGTCTACTTGATCTGTTTCTGTCTTGATAATTCTGCCTGTATACTTTGAAGTTCGGGGTGCTGACCTTTTTCCCCTGAACAAGGTAAACATTATATGTCTGACTGATTAAAGTAAGCTTGTTAACCCATTTTGAGTTGCTTTCCTTTAACAAAGCAGATCCAAGAACCTGTGTGAGCAGCCACGCTGGGAACGCTGGGGTGCTTGCTGCTACAATAGTTCACATTGTCTTCTATCTTTTCATTTTTTAAATTTTGTTTTATTGTTTCTTGATTTCTCATATGGTCTTAGTTTCCATTTGCTCAATTCAAGTTTTTAAGGAATTATTTTCTTCAATAATTTTTTTTCTTTTTAAATTTTTAATTGCTTTTTTGGAAGGCAATTGGGGTAAAAGTGACATGCTCAAAATCACATGGCTAGTTTTTGTGTTAAGTGTCTGAGGTCAAATTTGAACTCAGGACCTCCTGACTCCAGGGCTGGTGCTTTATTCACTGTGCCACCTAGCCACCCCTCCCAATGAGTTTTTGTACCTTTTTTTCCATTTGAACAATTCTATTTGTTACAGTGTTTTCCCGATTTTCTTGCAACACTCATTTCTCTTCCTATTTTTTCCTCTACCACTCTTAATTAATTTTCAAAATCCTTTTTGAGTTCTTCCATGGCCTGAGGCCAATTCATATTTTTCTTGGAAAGTTTGGATGTAAAATTTTTTACTTTCTTACCATTTTCTGAATGTGTGTTTTGAACTTCCTTGTCACCATAGAAACTTTCTGTGGTCAGATTTTTTTTTTCTATTGTTTGTTCATTTTCCCCAGTCTGTTATTTGACTTAACTATTTCTTAAAGTAGAATTCTGTTTCCAGGGTGGAAGGTACATTTTCCTAAGCTTCAGGGATTTTCTTTTCAGAGATATTACTAGGTACCTGTAAGTTTTCAGTCCTTCCAGGGTGGTATCATCCAGGGAGAGTTTTGCTTTTCTCCTGTCTGTGAATAGCCACAAGCATTCTTTTCTCTGCTGGAACTGAGAGGGGTCCCTGCTCCAGTGTAGACCACAAATTTTTGTGTGCTAGCGCTCCTCCTTGCCCTGTGACTGCCATCCAGGACTGTAACCTGCACCCATATATGTTCAAAGCAACAGAATTCTGCCTCAGTGCTAGCAAAAAGACCCCTGTAATCTCCTTGTGACCAACCAAGGGGGTTGTTCATCCCCCTCACAATCTGTGGACTGAACTCCTGCTGATTCAGTAGCTCCCAAAGTCTACTTCTGGTTAGCTGCAGCCAGGGCTGTGCTGACACAACCTGCAATGAACGATACTATGCTGTCACCCCCATGCATTAGACCGTTTCCTGTTGACTTTCTAAGTTGTCTTTGGTGTTGATGGGCTGAAAGGTCTGGAAATCACCACTGCTTCCACTCATTCAGTTGTCCCAGTGTCTTGTCCTGGAATGCTGAGGTCAAGTCTACTCTGGTACAGCCTGCACTGGACTTCACTCCTCTCATCCAAGTTCAACTAATCTTTCCTACTGACCTTACTTTCCTTTGGCTGGAAATTTTTTTCACTCTACCTTTTGTCAGTTCTCCTGATCTGGAATTTGTTTAGTCATTATTTAGAGGTATTTTGGTAAGTATGGGAGAACAGTCAAGTGAGCACCTGTCTTTACTCCACATCTTGATTCCCCTGGGATTATATATATTACTTTCAGATTGTTCAGTAATTCTCAAATTATCTTTCCTTGATTTTATTTTCCAAGTCTGTTGTATTGAGATATCAAATGTTTAACATTTTTTTCTATATTTCCAGTCTTATGATTTTGTTTTATTGCTTCATGATGTCTCATGGAGTCAGTTTTCACTTGATCAATTTTGATTTATAAGTAGTTTTCTTTTTCTCAGTGAGTTTGTGTAGCTTTTTGAATATCTGTGAAATTTTGATTTTTTAGGAATTAATTCCTTCAATAATTTTTGATCCTCCTTTATCAAGATGTCACTTCTCTTTCTATAATTTTCTTATATGACACTCACTTCTCTTCCCAATTTTTCCTCTACTGCTCCAGTCTTTAAAATCATTTTTGTCTTTTTCTTTAATTTTCCAGGAAATTTTGTGCTGTAAGAAATTATGATGGTCATGGTTACAGAAAAACCTGAGAGGACTTTTTGTACTGATACAAAATGAAATGAGCAGAATCAGGAGGATAATATACACAGTAAAGCAATGTAATAGAGATAATCAACTGAAAAAGTTAGTAATTCTGATCAATAACTTCTACTTTGTTACTTATTAACTCTAATTACCAAAATTTCAAAGGATTTAAGATGAAAACTATTATCCATTTCAAGATAAAGAACTGATAATGAAGACTGATGCACATGTTTTCTTTCTTATTTTGCCTTTTTTTTTCTTTTGGAACATGGCTAATGTAGAAATATAGTTTGCACGATTTCATACGTGTAATATATGCTGCATTTATTACATTTTCAATGGGTGAGAGAAGACAAAAGAGGAGAGAATTTGGGAATTAAGATAAAAACAAATTTTAAAATGAAACATTCTCTTTATTTATGGAAGTATTTATTTATCTTTTTTAAAGCAATCAGGGTTAAGTAAATTGCTCAAGGTTACACGGCCAGTTATGGTGCTAAGTATCTGAGCCCAGATTTGATCCCCAGGTCATCCTGACACTGGGGCCGGTGCTCTTACTCACTGAGCCACCTGGCCACCCCTCGGAAGTATTTTTATTAGGAGAAAAATGGAGTTCTGGAATGTGTCTATTTTCTCATAATATTCTAAAATGTATACCAGTAATACAATAATATTTCCCATTACTTTAATATCAAAATGTTCGTGTCTTTTGATTTTTTTAGATTCATAATAAAAATAAAATATAAGGAAAATAAAAAGGCATATGACAAAGCAAAGATTTAAAAACTGAAAAGAAAAACAAGACATAGCATATATTTTGGAAAATCTGGAAAGTGAAGTAATGAATACAACTCCTCCTGTCTACAAGTACTGCCTTTTATTTTATCTTTATAAGTAGAAATCATTGGAAGCAGGAAAGAATGTAGAGTTCTTAAAATTATGTGTTTTCTAACATATTTTGGAACATAAACAATTTATGTATTTTTGCTTTAATTAACTGTAAAATTTAATTTTAAATTACTAGTAAAATTTAACTTTAATACTGATGATTTTATCTTATAATGAGATTTTTGTACTGGTTTAGCCTGTGCCAGTCTTCATGATATGATGATAGGAGATTGCTGTCTATCTATTTTCTTGTTCAACAGTTAATTTTTTTCTTGCTGTTTTGAAGATGTGGAGCTAATACCATAACTGAAAATGTAGTCTTAACATGGTTATCAGGTCTTGTACAATCTTTCACAGTGCTTGATACAGTTCTTGGAGACTAGTTGAAGTCTCCTCTGGGTGGAGATAAAAAGCACAGGTCCAGACAAACATCATTTCATATTACCATGAAGGAATTTAGTGCTGTAGTACAAGATAAGGAATACCAGGTTTTTGTAGGGTTTTAATTAAGGTCTTCACTCTTCAAATGGCTTCTGAAACTTGGCAAGAGATGAAGGGGCTACTTTCCACTGACTTTTCTTTTTATGCTGACTCCTGATGAGAAAAAAATAATGAGGGACTCATTTTTTTTAGATCTTCTAACCAATCAATATTTATTAGGCACTGACTCTGTCAGACAATGTAGTAATAGGGATACAAAAGGAATCAAAAGAAAATCCCTTCTCTCAGAGAATTAATCCAATGAGACAAAAATGCAAGCAAATATAGGCAAATATACTACATACAAGAAAATAGAAAGTAAGTAATAGAGATTGCCATTGAAAGTATGTTTCTTCTTTTAAAATATTTGTTTATTTTATTTTCCCAAAATTATAAGTAAAATATTTTTTAAACATCTGATTTTAAAACTTCGAATTCCATATTCTTTCCCTTCCTCCCTCATCACCCACACTTACTGGGAAGATAGGCAATTCAATATAGGTTGTATACATGTAGCTACACAAAATATTTCCATAATGGATACATTGTGAAAGGCTGACTATATTTCCCTCCATCCTATCCTGCCCCCTCACTTGTTATATTCTCTACTTTGACCCTGTCCATTTTCAAAAGTGTGCTTCTGGGGTTGGAGTCAAGAAGACAGATTAGAAACAAGGCTTTGGTGCAGCTGTGGCTCCCAGCTCTTCCAATTCATGTAAAAAATTACTCTAGAGAAACTTTGGAGCTACAGAACCCCAAAAATGACACAAAAAAAGCTAACCTCCCACTGAGGACAACTCAGCAGACCAGCAGGAAGCAGCCAGCACAGTGCTCTAGTTGCTGATCCCAGCCCTGCTGGAGCCTGAGGTTCTAGCCTCAGGGCAGCCTGACCAGCTGCAAGCTGGAGGGACTTTAGATAACCAGCAGCTGTGGCAGTTTCCAGAATTATCAACCCATAGATGCTCAGTACAAAGTGAGAGGTCAGTGCTATGTGGACTTTGGCACTTTTCTGGAATGGGGTCAGCCTTTACCCTCTGGTTGAGAAGTGGCTGGGGCTCCTGCCATGAAGCTGCCACCACATGGCAGCTTCAGAGCTCTAGTCTGCAGATTGTAGGGGGACCAAGCAACCAGTCTGAGGGGTAATCACTCTTGCTTTAAACTACTTGGAACTGGATTGGGGACTAGTGTGAAGATCCTGGGGTTCATGAACAGTTTTCCAGAGCATGTGGAGGCTTCAGAGAGGACACCCAACTAATAGCTCAGGCAGCTGTGAAAACCCCAGTGTTTGGGATAAAACTCCCCTTTCTGATAGCAGAGTTCTACTGTGGCAAAAGTCTCAAAAGTCAAATAACAGAGTGTCAACATGAGCAAGCAAAGGAAGCAAATCAAAGAGGGCATTCTGATATTAGACTCCTATTTCATGGACAAAAAGGGTCAAATCATGGAACAGGAGGAAGACAACAAGGTGAGAAGTGCACCAAAAGCTTCCAAGAAAAATAGGAATTGGTTACAGGCCACACAGGAGCTTAAGAAGGATTTTGAAAACCAAATAAGAGAAGTGGAGGAAAAATTGGGAAGAGAAATTAGAATGATGCAAGAAAATCTTGAAAAGTGAGTCAGCTACCTGACTGAAGAAAATAGCACCTTAAAAGATAGGCAAACACAATTGGCAAAAGAGGCTCAAAAAGGCAATGAGGAGAAGAATGCCTCAAAAAGCCAAACTTGCCAGATGGGAAATATCTCCAAATCTCACTGAAGAGAATGATCCCTTCATAATTGCATTGCAATATATGGAAGCTAATGCCTTTATGAGAAATGAAGATACATTAAACAGATCCAAACAAATGAAAAAACAGAAGGCAATGTGAAATATTTCATTGGAAAAAGCACTGACCTAGAAAATATTTCCAGGAGGGATCATTTAAAAATTATTGGACTACCTGAAATCCATGATAAAAAAAAGAACCTAGAAATCATCCTTCAAGAAATTCTCAAGGAAAATTGCTCTGATGTTTTAGAACCAGAGGGCAAAATAGAGTTTGAAAGAATCCACCAATCACCTCTTGAAAAAGATACCAAAAAGAAAACTCCTAGAAATATAGCCAGGTTCTGGAGTTCCCAGATCAAGGAGAAAATATTACAAGCAGCCAGGAAGAAACAATTTCAATATTGTGGAAACACAATGAGGATAACACAGGACCTGGTAGCTTCTACATTGAGGGACTGAAGGGCTTGGAATATGATATTCCAGAGGTCAAAGGAGCTGGGATTAAATAAACAATCATCTATCCAGCAAAATGGAGTATCATGTTTCAGGGGAAAATATGGTTATTCAATGAAATAGAGGACTTTCAAGCATTCTTGATGAAAAAACCAGAGTTGAATAGAAAATTTGACATTCAGATACAAGAAGAAAGAGAAGCATGAGAAGGTAAACAGGGAAAAGGAATCATAAGGAATTTATTGAAGTTGAACTATTTACATCCCTGCATGAAAAAATGATAATTGTAACTTATGAAACTTTTCTTAGTATGAGAATAGTTGAAGTATCTTGATTTCTCATAAAGTCACTGGCTTCCATTTGCTCCAATATAATTATGAAGGAATGATTCGGGTGTTATTTTTCTTCAGTCAGGTTGTTGACTCACTTTTCATGATTTTCTTGCATCATTCTCATATCTCTTCTGAATTTCCCCTCCACTTCTCTTATTTGGTTTTCAAAAGCCTCCTTAAGCTCCTCTATGGCCTGTAACTAATTCGTATTTTTCTTAGAAGTGTTTGGTGCAGGAGTTCTGACTTCATTGTTTTCCTCCTGTTCCATGATTTGACCCTTTTTGTCCCCAAAGTAGGATCTTGAAGTCAGATTGCTGTCCTTGCTTTGCTTCCTTTGCTTGCTCATGTTGCAACTCTATTGCTTGACTTTCATGCTTTTTGCCACAGGACCTCCACCCTAGATAGCAATCTAGATCAAGAAGGTTATTTTTAAAATTTCATTTATTTGATTTTGGGCAGTGTTTTGTTTCACAACATGACTAATATGGGAATGTGTTTTTCATGACTGTACATGAATAACCTCTATAAAATTTCTTGTGTTTTCAAAGAGGTGTGAGGGGAGAGATAGAAGGAGATGACTTGGAACTCAAAACTTTAAAAAATAAATTTTAAAAATTAGGGTGACTCATGGTGGAAAATGCTGTCCACATCCAGAGAAAGACCTATTAGGTTTGAAGGTTGAATAAAGCATACTATTGACTCTATCTTTTTTTTTTCTTTTGTTGTTTTGTTTGTTTCTTCTTTCTTATGGTTCCTCCCATTGGTTCTAACACTTCTTTACAACATGACTAATGTGAAAATTAAAAAAAAAAAGGAAAGAAAAGAGAAAGACCAGAGCTAAGTAATGGATTCCTTCTCATTGAACAACAGGGAGAGCAATGTCACTGGATCACAGTAAGGGGATGGGTATAAACTGTAAGAACACTTAAAAAAAACTCTGTGTGTGTGTGTGTGTGTGTGTGTGTGAGAGAGAGAGAGA
>NW_027185655.1:39172025-39176950 GCF_028583685.1 Petaurus breviceps papuanus
CAGAGAGAGAGACAGAGAGACAGAGACAGAGAGAGAGAGAGAGAGAAAGGAATATCAGAGAGAGGGTTTTGTATTTCATCTTGAAAGTGATGGGGAGAAATAAAGAAAGCTTTGAAGGATTCCCAACTAACATGGATCATTCTAAAAAGAAAGATAAAACTTGAAAGACAATGAATATAAGTGAAAGATATTTTGAGCACTATCATTAAGAATGTACAATACAGAGTTTAAATGAAAGATGAATCTTCTTTAAATGATGAGATTCTCTAGACATTCCACTTTTCAAATGATATTATACTGATTGGAAAACAAAATCCCAGTATATTATAAGGCTTTCTCAATGAAACATCAAGTCACCCAGAAGTTATCAGTCTAATCATCCACACAGGAAAAGAAAAATTATTAAGAATACTTATTTTTTGGACTCTAGACTATGAAGTATGATTAAATGAGCAGTGAAGTGAAATGGTTCATTAATGCAGGAATATTTGACTGGAAATGAAATACAGATGGATAATGAGCTTGGTATAAGAATGCTGTGGTGATAAGCATGGGACCTGTGACACGGATAGATATATAGATAGATAGAAAGATAGATAGATAGACAGACAGACCTACACACACATACAAATACACACATATATGTATATTAAATCTCTAATGGTTATCATACATGTGTGTATGTGTGTATATATACCTACATACTATACATGTGTGTTGGGTCATAAACGTCACATACATACAACATATGTTTGTTTGATATGTAAGTACATATCTACATATTATATACTTTACACACATAATAGCATATTTCCTATTATATACTCATATTCTATACTACTTTTGCGAAATTCCACAGGATTTCTAGTTATTACAAACTGTTCCCTGAGCCAGAAATTTCATTAACAGCATATCCTTACATTAGACTCCAAAATATTACATTCCAGCACCTCATTATGATGAGGAAATGACCTTGAGTTCTCAAAGTTTTTGACCACATAGAATGATGCTTAGAAGGTTTTGGAAAAGGCTTTTAATAATATCCTGATGAAAGTTTGTATCTGTTTTGTAAGGGCTAAACTAGCTAAGGACAACAAAGCTTTCCATTGGTAGAGTAGCCACCTTTTGATGAATTATTCAGCCATATGAACTCATAAAGCAAGAGAAAACCCAAACTGGCACTGGTTTTGAATGGGCCCACTTCTCCTTCTGCATGGATGGCAAGAATTATATAATAAAAGGGGAGACAAAAGTATGTGTGTATATATATATATATATATATTTTTTTTTTTCTCTCAGCCAATATCCCTTTGTAAAAATCAATTGATTGATGCTCTTTTTTTTTTGACAGAACAAGTCACACATCACTTGACTTTTAGACTGGTTCTTTCCCACCCCCATTCCTAGACATATGATTTCACTGGCAATGGAAACTCCAAAGTTCCTTGATTAATAATGAAGAGGGTGGAGATGATGGGAGAGTTATATTAAACTAAATCTCTTCACTGTGTGTGTGTGTGTGTGTGTTTGTGTAGTAACCATTAGAAGGCAGTGTTAATTCAGTGGGGTATTACTATTTTGTTTCTTTAAATGAATGGCCAATAAATAAAAAGAAAGCATTTCTTTAAAAGACCTTTGGTCTCTTTTGGGAAAACCAATAAAGGTAGATCACTTTTCATAAATAAGAGAAAATAAAATTGATGACTTTTCCAGTTTCTCTCCATTCCTGTGTGTGTGTGTGTGTGTGTGTGTGTGTGTGTGTGTTTGGGGGTATCAAGTAAACAGTAAAGATTGCTGCAGATTCAATGAAATTACAAACAACATTTCTTGTTCTTCTGAACTTCGGAATTGCAGGTGCTTTGTTGATTGATTGAAATGGAGAATAATATTGAAATCTGAACAAAATTTAACTGAACAAATGTTTTACATGTTTAGTAGAATACATATTAATCTCATCTTACAGGAGCCAATGCTGTTATAACTTACCCCGGAGCTGTAAAATTAGCTGTAAAATGACTTTAATGTTAGAAATATTACAAGTTCTGTCATTACGGGTAAGATTAACTATACGGCATGAATAAAGGTGTTACAAAGATGTCTCAGAAAGGAAACTGTTCAGTAATTATAGCTGACTTAGTGTATTTAAAGGGGCAGATAAAGGGCAGCTTTGAATAATTATCCATGATAGAAAGACACATGCATTTTAACAAAGTTATAAAGAATGATGGTTTCCTACAAATAGATCCTAGAAAGGGTTAAGGCTTCAAGAAGTTAGAGGCTTTTGTGTCAGAATCAAGTTATAATTTATTTTGGTCCAACCAAGTGATCATTGAGAGCTTTGTGGGATCTGGGGGATTTCTTGCTAGTGTTCTCCTCAAGGTGGGGTACAAGGCAGTCACCATGTAATGTGCAAATTGGGAGGTTTAAGTGCATTACCTTGCATTTCTTGGGCATTAAGCATTCCTTGTGGGTTTTTATTTCATTTATTGGGAAGTGACTCTGCCTTTGGGGATTTGACTGTGATCAAATCTACATTTCATCTTGCTGGCATTTGACTTCATTCATGCATTGTTTATATGAATGAAATTTTGGAAGACACATTAATGCTTCCAGGCCAAAAATTGCCACATGTAGCACAATGGAAATTCTTTTCTAGATGGCATTTTTACCGTATGAGAAAGTTCATGTTTTAGGATAAACTGACCTAAAGAATATATCACATACCAAAATTTACTTTTAGGCTCATCATGACAATTCTTTTTGACTCCCTATTGTGTATAAAGCAAGATAAGTATACTTGGTCATCTTGACTTGGACACATCATATTTTTAAACAATGTTATCTTTTCCTTGTTCTCCTCTAATTTTTCAAATAATTTTTACAAACTCTATTTTTAATGAGCTATTACTGTTGATCTTATTTTGAGAATGTGGCAGTTTGGGAAGTAATTTCTTCTCCAGCTTAACCACAGTTTAGCACTTCAGAATCCTTCCCAAGAAAACAGCAACCTTGGCAAGAATTTGCTTCTTTGCTTGAGGAAATGTGGATTAAGAGAAGATTTAGGACATATAATATATGATCTAAGGATCCTGAAAGAATTCCGCCCACCACCCCAATAATAAATACTTCAAATCAACAAACCTACTACTAATGTTAAGTACATATTATGTTCTAGGTACTATGCTAAGTGCTTTGTAAATATTACTTCATTTGACCCTCCCAGCTAGTCTGGGAGGTAGTTATCCCCATTTTACAAGTGAGGAAATTGAGGCAGACAGAGGTCAAGTGATTTATTAAGGGTCACACAGCTAGTTACTTTCTGAGGTCAAATTAGAATTCAGATTTTCCCAACTCAAGATGTAGCCCTCTATCAATTTCACTACTTAAGTGTCTCTGAACATACAAAAAAACTGAAGTGCCCAAAGTAAAGAGTGTTAACCCAGAAATCCCACTTGGATCTGTTTCCCAGGGTGATTAGGGAGAAAGGAAAAGAACCCTTATGTTTTCATATATGTATAGCAATTCTCTTTGTCATGGTAAAGACCTGGAAATTGAGGGGATGTTCATCAATTAGGGAATGACTAAGCAAGTTGTGATATATAATTGTGATGGAATACTATTACATTATAACAAAAGATGAGTAAACTGATTTTAGGTGAAGAGAACATTGAAAGACTTGCACGAAATAATGAGAAGTGAAATGAGCAGAACCAAGAGAAAGCTGTATACAGTAATAGCAAAAATTATATATATTCAATAATCTACAAAGGATCTGTGAAGAAGTTGCTATCCTCCTCTAGTGAAAGAAGTGATAAATAGAAGTATGAATAGTGAATAATAAGGTGATATACACATGTATGTATGCGTATGTATATGTGCATGTATGTGACAACAATTAAATTTAAACTTAAAAATGTAAAGAGAAATTGAAGGAAGACTAATGAGAAAAAAGAAAGGGAGGGAGGGAGGGAAAAAAGGAAGAGAGATTGATGAAGGGAGGAAACAGCATTTAATAAGTACCTACTATGCTACTACTGTGTTAAGTGATTAGAATGCATGGAAAAGCAAAAAAAAAACCTTTTCTCACAGTATTGTGTGAGAAACAACATATAAACAAGATACAACTCAAATTAAAGATCTTTCTAAGGGGAAGACTCTAGCTTTAATAATATTTGAATAGTGCTGTATACTTTTCAAAGTGCTTAGATAACTAATAATCTGTTGATCCTCACAATAATTAAATATTATTAATCCTGCTTTACAAATGAGGAAATTTAAGCCAGCACAGATTAAGGAAACTGTACAAGGTCAGGCTCCTATTTAGCAAAGAGGTCCAGGTGTTCTTAACTTTCCACCGCATCACTAACCAGTGTGTCTGTGTGCAGAGGTATGGGTATTTCTATATAAGAATGATGGTCAATTAATATTTTAGAGTGGTGTTGTATGTGTGAAAGCCAAAGAAATAACAATGCCTTTGGGGAAAAAAAACAGAAGATATTTATATTATTTATGAGAAATAAAATTATAAATCAAAACATTTATAAATGAATAATTATTTAATTTGTAATGAGAGATTGGCATAGTGGGTAGAGAGGCAGCCTAAATAGAGAAGACTTGGGCTCCCTGCTTGCCCCCTCTCACCTGACACACTGATCTGTGTGACTCTGATGGGCAAGTCATTCAACTTTTCAATGTCCCAGGTAACTTTCTAAGACTTCAAGCTGTAGGATATCTGGTGATCTGAATTGATACAGGGACTTTACTTTTTGGGAATTGTGTACACCACTGATGGAACAAGTTTGGACTAATGAAAGAGAGAAAGAGGCAGACAGACAGACAGAGACAGAGAGACAGAGAGAAAGAGACAGAGGCAGAGAGACAGAGAGAGACACACAGACAGAGAGACAGACAGAGACAAAGAGAGA
>NW_027185655.1:39176960-39219285 GCF_028583685.1 Petaurus breviceps papuanus
ACAGAGAGAGACACACAGACAGAGAGACAGACAGAGACAAAGAGAGAGACAGAAAGACAGAGAAAGAGACAGAGACAGAGAGAGAGACAGAGACAGAGAGACAGAGACAGAGAGACAGAGGGAGAAAGAGAGACAGAGAGAGAGAAATAGTCATATGAACAGCTCATGCCCCTCTCAAATCTAATGCCCATCATTTCAAAAATATTAGAAACAAGTTATGAGCTAAGCATAAAAATAAAGCTAAATAATACTCAAATTAATAGACGTTGGCATGGTCGACAAAGGACTCATCAAAGGAAATAATTCTTTTGCTATGCCAGCAGGAACCAAATTTTGATCTTTCAGCTATGCCTTTAAGGATCTAGACTAAGAGTTTAAAGTTTCAAGACTGTAAATACAGCTGGGAGCTACAGAGAAGGTGATAACATTGGAGCTGAGAAGCTTTTTAAAGGACCATTAATCTGGTTGGGTCTTTATATTGAGCCCTTACTTAACTGCTCTGGTAATATCACAAAAGGAAGAGCAATTAGGGGAGAAATAAGGCTCAAAGGTGCAAAATACCCTTTTAGAAATGATGTGGATGTTTTGCACTTTTACTTTCCCTTAAAATCAAGAGATATTAATGGGATTATGAATAAAGTAATAATTGATAGGGAATATGTGCATATTCTTTAGACAATCTCTGTTTTGAATTTAGAATAAATAGCTAGTAGCATTTAGACAATTTAAATTTGGTGGTAGTTAAAGTTACATTTAAAATCTCTCATTTGTTCTAAGGAGTGATAAAAGTATTAAATCCACATAATATGAATACTTTAATTGCCAGGGCTTGTCTAAAGAATTTAAAGTACCAACATTTAAGTTAGTGTTTATAGCTAATCTAAAAAACCATGTGAATCCAGGCAATCTATTACTCTTTTATTGCTGTTCTCTGTCTCTTTTACCTTCATACAGCAAGATCACAAAGGGGTTACAGCAGAATGAGACCCATTATTGTGTTTTTCTTTTGCTATGGTATGCCATAGTCCAAGAATTCACCAGTAAGCAACAAACCTCCTATTCCTCGGTCTCTCTACACCAACAGTTCAATGGGTGTACACAATTACACCCTTTTTAAGGTCCTTTTAATGTCCTTAAAGGTCCTTTTAAGGCAGAATTACTAGAATCATCAGGAGAGTATTATGGGTATCAAGGAAAGCTTTTAACAGAGTCTATCATTTTATACACACACACACACACACACACATATATATATATATATATATAAAGAGAGAGAGAGAGATGTGATGGAAAGAAGAGGGCTAGGCAAGAGTCCAATCAGAACAAATCTGAACTCAACTGAATGTCCTGACCTGCAGTGTTAACAATTATACTAAAGGAAGCAGAGCAGAGCAGAAACCACTGGGCTGATATCAGATGACATAGATAAAAATCATACCATGGGGGGGAGGCAGCTGGGTGTCATAGTAGATAGATCAAGGGCCTGGGATCAGCAGGACAGGAGTTCAAATTCAACCTCAGACCCTTTACACTTATTGTGACCCAGGACGAGTCACTTAATACTGATTGTCTAAAAAAAAAAAAAAAAAACAAAACATGCTGTGTGACTCTGGCCAAGTCAGATAACCTCTTATTCTCAGCTTTCTCTGCTACCAAGTGGAGATAATAATAGTTTTATTTTTCCATTCTTGCCCAAGGATTATTGAAAGGACCACATATGCTACTACATGTAAGTCACTTTTAATCATTAAGTCAGTATACAAATGTCATCTATTATTATCAGTAGTAGTATTTTCTTTTTTTTTTTTTTATTAAGCAATCAGGGTTAAGTAACTTGCTCAAGGTTACACGGCCAGTTATTTCTGGGTGTGGTGCTGAGTGTCTGAGCCCGGGATTCGATCTCCAGGTTGTCCCAACACTAGAGCCGGTGCTCTTACTCACTGTGCTACCTGGCCGCCCCAATAGTAGTATTTTCAATATCAACATGAAAGGAGGTTTCTCTAATCTGTCCTCCATGTAGCTTCCAAAATAATATTCTTAACACACATTTAATAAAATGTCATTCCTATGGTCAAAAATATTTGGTGACACCCCATTATGTATAGGACAAAAGTTCTTAAATTTTCATGTGTAACAGACTCCTTTTTAAGTCTGGTGAAACTTATGAACCCATTCTCAAAATATTTTTTGAATAATTGAAGGAAATACTAAATTTTAGTTGAGGATTAGTAAAAATGAAGATGTATTTTTCCCCATCAAGTTCATGAAGTGATTCATAGACATCAGGTTAAGAAGTCCTCTTTTAGGATAGTTTACAAATCCTCCTCTTTAGCATTTAAAGTCCTTGACAATTTAGCTCCAACCAATTTTCCTAGACTCATTTGACATGACCTTGCCTCATGTACTGCATATTTCATCCAAACTGACTACTTGTTGATCACCATATACATTAATATCTATATTCAAAAAAAAAGTTTATAAAGCACAGCTTTAGGATAAAGCATTGAAGGCCTATGTTCTCTGTTGTTTATATCCTATGGAAAGAGATCTTAAGAAATTCATCCCATTGGGGCGGCCAGGTGGCTCAGCGAGTAAGAGCACCGGCTCCAGTGTCAGGATGACCTGGATCGAATCCCAGGCTCAGATACTCAGCACCACACCCAGAAATAACTGGGAGTGTAACCTTGAGCAAGTTACTTAACCCCAATTGCTTAAAAAAAAAAAGAAATTCATCCCATTGGAAGGATCTTTTGTGAAATGTTTAGGAAGGCATGCCTAATTATGCCAGAGTATAAAAATGATATTGGTAGTCTTCAATCTTTTGGGAACATTCAAACTCGAATTGGAAGAATACCTGAATTGATAGAACTGAAATATTGAAGTCAATAGATTTAATACATCCTTAAAGATCTTCAACAACTTTTAAATCCTGACTCTATCAAGCAATGTATTGCCCATCTTTCCTATGTTTATGGTTCTACAAATTTGACTAAACCCTTACCTATGTATTTAGATCATTTGTTTGAAAAATGCTAAACATCCCAGGTCCAAGACCCATATATTCCTGTAAATGTCTTTTAGGTTGAAGACAAGTCATCAGGGCTCTGTCTTGGTTTGGGGCCAGACAAATGATTTCACTGATAGTGGTGACTCTAAGGAGAGAAAATTTTCTCCAATGAGACAAACCAGCCATCATTCAGTAATTTATAGTTTTAAAGATTTGCCTTGGGCCATTGAAGAGTTAAATGACTTGTTCATTAGAAAGGAAATACAGGAATATTTATAACACACAGCTAAATCAAGAATGTGGCTCAGTTCAAGAAAAATGCAATAAATAAATCGATATATAGACAAATTAAAATATTAAGAAACATTGTATTCCATGAGTACTATGTGTGAGAAACAGTGAATCACAGTGGACAGAGAGTTTTGGATTCAAAATACCAATAATTCAAGTCATGCCTCTGAAGCATTGATTGTGGCTCTCGATAAGTAACCTCTCACCTTTTAAAGCAAAACAAAACTATATAAGTTGCAGAGAAGGAACTGACCTGAACCGATAGTTTCCTCATGGTAGAGTTATTTCTATCAATGAAATGATAGATCCAAGTTCTTTCTCTTCACTGATTTAAAACCTGCCATATTTCTAATAATGGGATTTTGAGTTTGTATTTGAGGTATTGATTGTGAGGAAGGGCACCGATTTAATTTCTCTACTAGGAATCACTCTATTAGGATCATCAAATCATGACATGATAACTAGAAAGGTTCTTAGAGATGATGAAATCCAATCCCCTTCATTTTACAAATGAAAAAATCAGGACTAAATGACTGACCCATTATCATTTTGATAATCATATTGATAGAACAGGGCCTAGAACCCAGGATCCTGGCTCTGAGTCCAATGTTCATTCCGCTAGACCACATGATTCCCAGGCATGCTTTCCATTACTGTGCCTTGCATTTATAATTGCAGCATTGTTTTTACTGCTTTGTTTCATTACCCTTGCCACCACAATTCCATATTAAAAACCCCTAGGAAGGGAGAACAGAGAGCTCTGAAGCTCACAGCTTTGGTAGTAATTAAATAGTAGTACAATATTACAAAGCCATGGATATTTAATGTCGTCGACGTATCAATTTCACATTTGGTTCAGAACTGTGTGGGAGAATTAAATGCAGAGCAGTGTTATCTCTGCTTAATCATGGAAATGACATTCATATGTTAGGCCTCTGTTCTTAATTGAATTTTTTTTTGCTTCTTTTTTTAGAAACTAAGATTTCTTGATAAGATTAAATCGGTTTTAAGCAACAACATATTCCTAAGAAATTCATTTTCATATTCTATCCTCTCCTGGGTGCTGGGTAATGGTGAATATGTCACAATGGTTGGTGTGATAATACTACAAAAACATCTTCCTGGGGAGGAATCAGGCACATAACTCATGAGTAAGGAAACCGTCCATAAGTGAGGAGACTAGAAAAAAAAAAGTTAAAGTATTCTTTAAGTCTACCACGTGAGATTCCAATGATATAATCTGCTTTTTCTATTGAAGAAAAATGTCTCTTTACAGAAGAAATGAAATTAACCCAAAATGATTATTAATTCATTAACATGCTACCATGTGGATAAAATGAGCAGTTATTTCTGAGATGCTGTCTAAAAGATGACTCTTGGTTAAAAACTAAAGATGTTCAGCATTCCACATTTCCTCCCAGGCAGCCATAATGCAGAAGTCTTTTCCTAAATCAAATCATTTTGCCTGGACAGGACTTTCCATTCACATAACCAAATCACTGAGTTTCCATATCTAAAAGAGCAACCTATTAGTCAAGCTTCCCAATAAATGTTATCAAGAAATGTGAAAATTTCCCACATCAACTGAATATTTTTCAAGTCTTCTGAAATTAATGTACAGCATGATGTACAATTTAATAATTAAGCAAATGAAATATTCTTCAGTAATAAATAATATTTAATTATTCAGTCATTGAAATGGCCAGATATGAGGGCATAACTTGTAACCCCTGATCCTGGAGAGACTGATGTTGGTAATTCATTTGAGTTCAACAGTTCTGAGGTTTGATGTGTTAAATATATAGAGTGATGCTACTGTTTGCCACCAGTATGGTGAGCCTCTGGGAACATAGGGATACCTAAAGAGTCACAAATGGTTGATAGTGGAATACAGAGAGGTCATCCTCCCAATCAGCAGTAAAATAAGGCCCCTAAGTAGCTATAGTACTTGTAACCTGGGCAAGATAGAGTGACTTAATTTCCAAATAAAACAATACTTATTTAATTTTTAACTTCATTTTTTGTTGACTTGGAAGGAAAATAAGATATTTAAAAGTAGTAGGGAAGACTGGAGATGACTGAATTTTAAGTCTAGCTCTACATCAGCTGTGTGACCATGAACATATCATGTAACCTCTGTGGGTTTATCTGTAATTGAGATAGTGATATTCTTTAAACTAAGAATATAAGAAATGAATAAGAATTGAACATAAGAATTGAACAAAACTCTCCCTTGACATAAACTATTTAATGATGGAATATTAAGGTTAAACTCAATCATGACACATGCACTGTGACTACAGATGCAAACACTGTGGTAACCCTAAAGATATGAAAAAAGGCAGAAACAATCTCTGCTCTTGAGGAATTCAAAATCTTCTTTATTAAATTACTGCTTTTGCCACATTCACACTACCTAGATTGCCAGAAATAATTGATTTACTTTTCAATGAATGTAGCTTACAATCAAAGAAAATGCCATTATTTGATACAATAATAGAAATATTCATAATAGGCCACTGGTACAGTGGGAAAGCTTGATGATTTTGGAGTCATGCACCTGGGTTCAAACTCCAGCTCCTGAAACAGGTATGGATGCTCTGGGCAAAGTACATAATCCCCACTGACCTTCACTTATCTCAATTTTAAAATGAAAGGTTTGGGCTAGATGACTTCTGCCTTTTCATTCATTGCATCCTATGTCATCTCCAGTCATCCTGATGAATATCTGGTCACTGGATCCAGATGGTTCTTGAGGAGAAACTGAGGCTGGTGACCTTGCACAGCCCTCCCTCACTCAAACCAAAGCCAACTACAAATCATGTTATCATTTCCCAGATGCTATGATCCTCTTTGAAAACAAAGGACAAACACAATAACAAGTCTATGACTATGGTCCTAAAATATGAACCAGTGAAATATCACAAGATTAAGAGTATAAAGAATTTCCATATACCATTCTTATTTTTTTCTATTCCATTTAATTTTCACTATGTGGAAACAGAAACTGAAAGCCACCCACTTCCCTTACATCACATATTCAATTAGCTGTCAAGTCTCGTCATTTCTAGCTTCAGAAAATCTCTACTGTCTGGATGCTTCTCTCCATTCACCCTCTTGTCCTGTATTCTTTCTTGTGTGAGTTTTCGTGACATCACTCTCTCCTGGTTTGCCTCCTATCTATCTGACTACTCCTTGTACATGTCTCCTAACCCTGGATATTACCCTGGTGATTACTCTATCATCTCTTCTCTTTTCCCACCAGATATATTCTTTTTTGCCAACCACTTCATTTCCATGGGTTTTGTGATCATCTTTATGAATAAGAGTCACAGATAAATTAATATATGTGTAAGTATGAAATATTGTAGCAGCAAGCACCCCAAGCGGCCTCAGGGTTGCTGCCACCACAGGTTCTTGGATCTGCTTTGATAAAGGAAAGCAACTCAAAATGGGTTAACAAGTTTACTTTAATCAGTCAAATATGTATCATTTACCTAGTTCAGGGGAAAAAGCTCAGCACCCCGAACTTCAGAATATACAGACAGAATTATCAAGACGGAGAAACAGATCAAGTAGACAATTTTCAAACAGTTTCCAACCATTACATCCATACCCAATCAACCTCTGGGTTTCAACTTCTGGGTTTTTCAAAGCCGAGGGGAGGCTCTCAACAACGGCTTCCCAGAATCCAGATCAAATCAAAGAACACTTCTCAACGTGAGCCCCAAAACAAAGCTACACATCAGGGCTTATATAGCCTTCTCCTGGCTCAGAATGTAACAACCTTATTGACTCACTGGCCAATCAAGAAGTATCTACTGCAAAACAAGCCTCCTACCCCAGGCTCCAGGTGCACTTTAGCCTAGGGGCAGGGAAGATCTTTAAATTTACATTCCCATTACAAATATGCATACACACATGCATCGACATGTATGTATGCACATGATATATGTATGCATGTAGATTTTATATACATATATATGCCCCATATATATGTATGTGACTCAGATCTACCTTTCTAGTATCATTGGACATTATTTCCCCTCCCTTAGTTCTTCAAACTAAGCAACCTTGGTCTTTTCTCTGTTCTTTGCATATAACAATTACTCCACACACCATCTCAGAATCTTGTATTTCCATTCAGTCCCCGTACTATCTGGAAATTACTCCCTTCTTACTTTTTTATGTCTTACCTTTTCCTCTTTAAGATTAGTTCTAACACCTTCTTCTAAGTGATGACATTCATAATCTCCCATCTTTAACTTCCAATGCCCATCCTCCCAAACTATTCTGAATTTAAATAATTGGTATACAATTGTATTTGTTTGTTTTGTACATTCTTATAGTGTTTGTTGTTGTTTGGTCATTTCATTTTTGTCCACCTCTTAGTGACCCCCATTTGGAGTTTTCTTGGCAAATATACTGGGGTGTTTTGCCATTTCTGTATCTAGCTCGTTTTATAGATTAGGAACTGAGGCAAACAGAGTTGATTGAGTTACCCAGGGTAACACAGGTAGTAAGTGTTTGAGGCCACATTTGAACTTATGAAAATGAGTTTCCCTGATTTGAAACCCAGTGCTCTATTCACTGTACCACCAAGTTGTTCCAGTTATTTATGTGCTTGTCTTAAATATTAGAGTTAAAAGTCCCTATGAGTAAGGTTCATTTTAACCATTGTACTTGCATCTGTAGAATTTAGCATAGTGCCTGACATTTAGTTAGCAATTAATAAATATCCTCGGTTGGTTAAACCAATGTACATATTCTTTCTGTTCAGTTACCTCCATTGGAATCCATGTGGAACTTTCAAGATTTCAATTCAACTTTTCACTTTCAGGAGTTCAATCAAACAATTTAATCTGATCCAATTCAGCCAACATATAAAATCACACTGTGTGCATAGGCAGGAGGGTAGATCTGAAGTTTTGATCACATTTACCTTAGAATTTAGATTCTAATCAGCTTTTTTGACCAATGCCATTGATTTTTCTACTATGAACTGGGTCTATAGTAACCAAGATGCATACATGATTCAAAAGTTATCTTTGTTAGCACCTCAACAAAAATCTAGGTCAATTAAATCCATTGTATATTTATATAATAACTCAATCAACAGACACTCATTAAGGGTCTACTCTGGGCAAGCCACTATGTTAGGTACTTAAAAAATGAAAAAAAAATGTGTGCTCAGTGAGGCTATAATTTATTCAGAGAAATAATATAATACGTATATGTATGTTTATCTGCATGCATACATATACATATATTTTTATGTGCATATATGTATGCACATATTTATGATAAACACAAAATCAATTAAAAGTCAATTTTAAGGAGGAAGCACTAATAGCTGGAGGAATTACAAAAGGGTCACTACAGAAGGTTGTACTTGAGCTGAGCTTTGGAAGAAAATAATACAGCCTGTATTACAAGCATGGAGATCAGTCTGTGCCAAGTAATGGAAATATGAGATATGTGAAGAACAACGAGAAGACCAGTTTGATTTGACCATACAGTGTGGGCAGGTGAGTAACGTATAGTAAGTCTGGAGCCAAATCATGAAGAGTTTTAAATGTCAGAGGAGTTTGTATTTGGTCCTAAAGGTGGGAGGGAACTGATTTAGCTTATTGAACATGAGAGTGGCATGATAAGAACTGGGCTTTAGGTATATTACTTTAGGAATTGAATAAGAAATGGATTTGAGAGGGGAAAGATGACTCATGGAGGCTGATTGAAAAGCAATTTCCCTTATCCAGATCAGAGATGTTATATCTTCTATGCATAAGGCATTGTTAATTAAAGTCAAGTCAACAAACTTTTCTTAAGCAACTCTTTGTTATTCAGTCATTTCATGCTATCTTACTCTCCATGACCCAATTAGGGGTTTTCTTGGCAGTGATTCTAGAATGATTTGCCATTTCCTTCTCTAGTTCATTTTACAGATGAAAAGACTGAGACAAACAGGGTTAAGTGATTTGCCCAAAGGCACACAGCTACTGACAGATGCCATATTTGAACTCAGGAAAATGAGTCTTCCCAATACCAGGTTCAGCAGTCTATTCACTGTGCCAGCTACCTCCCCAAATTAAACATCTGCCATGTGCCAAATATACAAAGCAATAGATTAGGCACTGAATTGACAGTGACATTTAAAAGGCACAACAGTAGAATACTGAGCTTAGGAGTCAGAAAGACTTAAATTTGAATCTTGCATCTGCCAGTTAGTACTTTTATCATCCTGGGCAAATAACTATTTTTGCCTCAGTTTCTTCATTATAATGGGGAAAGAGTTCTACTTATGTCCCAGAGTTGTGAGGATCAAATAAGACAACACTGGTAAAGTACTTTGCAAACCTAAACACACTATGTGAATGCTAGTTATACTTGGTATGACAGCTCCTGAAAGCACCATGCTTGATCACCTGATTGAAAAGATAGGCAGAGGAACTTGATTGTCAGTTCCTTATTATCCAAACTAGGTGATCAGAAGAGTATATCTAGAGTTCAATAACTGTATGCATCTTAATCTTTTACATCATTAGGAGTGGTTGGCCCTTTACATAAATGGAATAACCAGATTTCAACGTGATATAATAAATCATATCACCCCATGAATCAGAAGCAATCCTCTGTACTCCTCAGTCCTGGCTTCTAAAAGTACTATTATGAAAGTTATTCTTTTAGGTTGAGGCAGTATTATAAATAAAACTGTCACGTAGCACCTAGGTTAGTGCCTTCAATATAGTAGGCACTTAAAAAGTTTATCTGATGAGTGAAAATAATACGTGGCATATTGTCACTTATCATCACAATTTCTCACTCCCTATATCCAATCTGCGGCCAACGCCTATTTCATCTTTGCAACATTTCTCAAATACTTCTACTTTCCTCTGTCATGGCCACTACCCTACTGCATTCCCTTATCACTTCACTCCTGGATTATTGCAATAGCCTCCTGATCTGTCTGCCTCAAGGCTTTCCCCATTTCAATCCATCCTCTATTCAGACATTAACATAATTTTCTTTTTTAAAATTTAATTTATATTTTAAAATTTTTATTTTATTTGTTTATTTAGCTTTTTTGGAGGGGGGAGGGCAGGGCAATTGGGGTTAAGTGACTTGCCCAAGGTCACATGGCTAGTAGTGTTAAGTTTCTGTGGTTGGATTTGAATTCAGGTCCTCCTGACTCCAGGGACACTGCTCTATTCCCTGCTCCACCTAGCTGCCCCAACATGATTTTCTTAAGGCACAGGTCTGATCATGTCACCACCCCTACCACTGTCATTTAATAAACCTTCTAAGAAGAAGGCATTTCCATCATAAGCAAGCAGATAAGTTAAGGAACAACATTGCTTTTCTCTTTTTTGGTTTAGAGTCTTGTTTTACAGGTATTTGAGGCAATTGGGGATGAGCTTAAGTAAGTTCTGGCTTTTACTTTTCATCTCTGCTCCATCCCCAACAGTATTATTTTTATTAAAGAATGACAATGATAGAGTAACAAAGATAGTTTTTTCCTATTCATGCTATAATTTCTCTCAATATATTACTTAAATGTTTGTGAAATGATTTACATATATTATCTCTTTGTCCTTTTTTGGTAATTGTGTGAGGCACTATATGTACTCTAAGTAATGCTCACATTTCACAGATGAAGAAATTAAGGATTGGAGAAATTAAGCAATTTGTTCTATAATTCACCAAGTAGTCTAGATCAGATGGAGTTTTTGAACTCTGGTCTTGCTGACTCAAATCCAATATTCTGTTATGACGTGTTATGTATGGATATATAGGTATAAAGAGATAGATATCTATATAGATATATGGACATAGACATAAATATATAGACATAGATAGGTACACAATATACATATATAAATATATTTATATGTATATATGTATATCTCAAATATTACTTGAAATATTGACAGCTATAACATTAATAAAACTTGGCTAGGTACATATTTGGGACATTTACAGTTCCAGAGTGAGTTTTTCCCTGCCATGATATAACTAAATCAAATGAAATTAGTAATATAATGCTATCCTACCCCCACCTATTTACTTATAAATGTTATGAAAAAATTCAATCTGGATGAATAGGAAAGCTTGCTGGTTGCATTCATTATTTGCCATTGCTCCCATTAAGATAGATTGAACTTCTAAAGATCATGGAGGAGGATCAAATTTTTGCACTTAATGTTTAAAGTGTATATTAACACTTTTGGAGCATATGGACTTTACCACACATTTTTGACCCTGGAACTCAATTTGAGATCATATCTCTTGTGTACAAATTACACTTCATGCTACTTATCTTTTGAACATTTATACATTTATTTTTAGTTTCAAGCATTTTCCTCATTTATGAATTTTTAAAGTATGTTCTATTCATACTTCTCAAGATAGTATGGTGTTACATATAGATGCTGCAATAACAAGGGGCAGAGATGTATTTTTAAAAATCTGGGGGCAGGTAGGTGGCACAATGAATACATCAGAGTCCCTGGAGTCAGGAAGATCTGAGTTCAAATCCAGCCTCATACACTTAACACAGTTATTACCTGTGTGACCTTGGGCAAGTCACTTAACCCCAATTACCTTGCTTTTCCCCCTCCAACCCTGCCCTCCCCCCACCAAAAAAAAAAACCTCTTCCATTAATATTGGCTCATTGACTTATTTCACAATGGAAAATTTGTAATCAGTATTCTATCTGCCATATAGTCACTATCATAGGAAAATAAAGACTGAAGAACCACTATATAACTAGCTATAGTATTTTTTCTCATAACTTTTAAGTATTTTGTATAGCAGTAAGATAAAGAGTTTCCCTAAGGTGATATCTAGAGTTCTATCACTGTGGGAAGATATGGCACATAACTAGAATAGCATGACTTTTTTGGTCTCAACCTGTGATTACATCATGTATTGTAACTCCCAGTATAGAAACAATAATTTCCTGATGCATCTTCCTGGCCTGGGGACATAAAAATCCTATCCATGTGTACATGAAACCTCTCAGACTTAGTGGATGAAATAAGAGGGTTCTGGCTTTAGAGTCACATCATAGTACCCCCTAAAAACTGGAAGGTAAAGAAATAAGAATATCACAAGTACCTACTCTGGGCCTGCCAAATAACAGTGTTAAAAGGTGTACAAAAACACTTGATAAATATTATCATTAATAATGTAATAAATGAAAATATCCCTGAAACTGAACTTTATATGCATCCATTTACATAGAGAATATACTTTGAAAAGAAGAAAGACAGAGGGATCAGGAATGTATGTACAAAATATTTCTAAAGATAGCAAGATAGTGCAGTGAACAGAGAACCAGGCTGGGAATCAGCAAGGTTTGAGTCGAAGTCTATCCTCAGACACTTATTGTCTGTGTGGCCCTGGACAAGTAATTTAACCCATCTGCTTCAGTTTTTTCAACTGTAAAACAAACATAATAATAATACATACCTCACATGGTTGTTGTAAAAATAAGACAATATTTATAAAATGTTTTAGTACACTTTTTAACACAGTTATTTGTCACACTGTAGGTATTTGTTATATGCCTATTCCTTTACCTTCCAAGTTTTATTGTAACAAAGAACAGGAAACAAATCATGTGCCCATCAACTGAGAAATGACCAAATACATAATGTAATAATTTTGTACTATAAGAATAAGGGGAAGAATGGATTCAGAGAAATCCACAAAGATTTCTAAGGACTGGTAGATAGTAAAATGAGTAAAGCCAGGGGAACAGATTATATGCCATCAAAATGTAGAGAAAAGCAATTTTGTGCAAAAAAATCTCCAAATTTTACAATGTCCAACCTCAAACACAGAAGCCTGATGATGAGGCATCCTTTATATTTTGTCAGAGATGTATTGGACTAGAGGTACAAAATGAGCCATACATTGTTAGATATGGCCATTGGTAAATTGTTTTAATTGATCTTAATTATTGACTTCAAGTAAAGCATTTTTTGAGAAACTTGGGAGCAAATTGTCCAATGGTGATAATAGTTGTTTATGAATGGATAGGAGCTATTGACGCAGTATAAGAAAATTCTAAGAAAGAAATTGGAAAAAAGAGAGCCATGCTAATGAAACATTAAAAAATATGCAGATGAATGCAGAAAGAATGAACATGGATAAGACAGGCATGGAAAGTAGTACAATTTAATTTAATATTTGATTCTATTTTTTAATTTAAATATTAAAATAATTTTTCGAAACAAAATTTATAATTTAATATATACTTAATAAAACAAAGTAGACATATTTCCCTTTTTTGTACTTCTCCTTGTACATAGAATTGTTCATGTTTGTTAAGTTTATAATAAAAAAAACCCTGAGAATTATAGAAAAAGAAAAAAAAAACCTCTCTCCAAAATATTAGGACTCAGCAGAAGACTTGCCCACATTAGATGCATACTTTGAAAACAAAAGGATAGTGTTCTGCTTGGTCAGCTTTTTATTTAATCGTCTATTTATTTGTTTCTTTATTTGCATGTTTGTTCATTTGTTTATTTATTTACTTATTCATTCATTCATTCATTTGTTTGTTTTTTTATTTATTGTACTGTGCTTTATTGTCTATGACCACCAGTCAGGAAAGGATGTGGAACTCCTTCAGATTTCAGCACCTTATAAAAATCATGTTTTCCCTTCCCTAATTTCCACTCTACCTGATCCTTTTCCTTGTGAGTTTCCTTTTTAAGGATCCTGACTTCTCTGTCTAACATTTTTTTTCCTCCATCACTTGGTGAGGAACCTTGGAGGAATGAATAGTGTTTTACACCCAGAGTTATGGGGGCCAGAGGAAAAAGGAATCCCAATTCAGATACTTGCCCTTAGTAATTCGTAAAACTTCCCTCAGGAGAAGCTAGGTGGTGCAGTGAATAAAGCACTCGCCCTGTAGTGAGGAGGACCTGAGTTCAAATCCAGCCTCAGACACTTAACAAAAAAAAAAACTAGACGTGTGACTCGGGCAAGTCGCAACCCCAATTTCCCTCCAAAAATATATGTATGTGTGTATGTGTGTATGTATGTGTACATGTGTGTATGTATGTATGTGTATATATGTATGTATATGCATATATAATATAAAAAATAAACCCCTCTCAGTTGCAAATGTATGAGCTGATAAAAGAAGAATAATATTGCTACAGAGATGTCATGATCACATCATAATATATCAAATCAAATACACACTTATACATACACATATATAGAGAACAAATCTGCCACTGAGAACATGCAGTCATGGTTCTAAGCCATTGGTGAAATTCTTCAGCTTTGTTCCATGGATATGTGCTTCATTCATACATAGTCTATGAGTAAATTACCCAACTGTAGCAGCAAGCACCCCAAGCGTCCTCAGGGTTTGCTGCCACCACAGGTTCTTGGATCTGCTTTGATAAAGGAAAACAACTCAAAATAGGTTAACAAGCTTACTTTTATCAGTCAAACATGTATCGTTTACCTCGTTCTGGGGAAAAAGGTCAGCACCCCGAACTTCAAAGTACACAGGCAGAATTATCAAGAAGAAACAGATCAAGTAGACAGCTTTCCAAACTGTCCACCATTACATCCATAACAAATCAACATCTGGGTTTCAACATCTGGGTTTTTCAAAGCCGGGGGGCTCTGGACAATGGCTTCCCAGAATCCAGATCAAATCACAGAATACTTCTCAAAGTGAGCCCCAAAACAAAGCTACACATCAGGGCTTATATAGCCTTCTCCTGGCTCAGAGAATGTAACAACCTTATTGACTCACTGGCCAATCAAAAAGTATCTACTGCAAAACAAGCCTCCCACCCCAGGCTTCAGGTGCACTTTAGCCTAGGGGCAGGGAAGATCTTTAAAATTTACATTCCCATTACACCAGCTTTTTTTCACACACATCAGTATGAGTTGGCAGACTTATTACCACCTTTCCCAAGTCTTTCTTTGAAAGTAGCAGTATACATGTACTGATAAGAAAAACCAAAAATATACACTTACAACTTCAGATACAAAGCTTCCTTGAAGTGGAAATTTGGTCAATGAGATTGTACTTGGCCTAAGGTATCTTAACATCAATAACCTCTAAGAGTGATTCCCATGTCCCACAACATGGCAGAGAAAACAAATACACAAAAACATATGCAAAGAAATATATATGTGTGTGTGTGTGTGTGTTTGTGTGTGTGTGTGTGTGTGTGTGTGTGTGTGTGTGTGTGTAATGTTCAGGCAGAAAATTGGAGACAGAAGCCCTAGACTTGGCATCAGGAAGATGCACATTCAAATGTATCTGAGAGCCTCACTAGCTATATAACCCTTGGGCAAGTCACCTAAGCTCTCTCATCTCTAGTTTCTTCATTTATAAAATGATCATTATAATCGTAACTGTCCCACAGAGTTACTGTATGGATAAAATAGTATATAGCATATGGGAAATACTTTGAAAACCTTTGAGTGCTTATAAATGTTAGGTAATTGTTGTTGTAATATAAGGAATATGTTTTCAGAAAGGTAGGGCAAAATACATTATTTTCCCTTTCTCATAATTCCTTTGAACTATTCTTTCTGAGTTATGATGAAATCCTGGTTTGGGTAGGAGAAGAAACAAGAAAGTGTCAAAATTCTAGTGCTCTGGAATAACAGTTTCCAAAGACTGAGAAATATCAACTCTAAGACCAATTCAAAGGTGATGAGCCATTCTGGACCTAATGAATATTCAACCTCAGTGAGGAAGAGAGTAAGTGCTCTCATTCATGCTCAAAGCATTTGCATGCCCTCAACATATATCTCTACTAATAAATACTATAAATTTATTCCCAAATTATAATATGTTCAAATTTAGCATATTGCAAACATTTATTAAATGCTTACTATTTGTCAGGCACTGCACTAAGCTTTGGGAATAAAAATTTAAAAAAAGCTCTGCCTTCATGGAGTTTAAATTATAATGAAGGAAGTCATACACAAAATGAATTTATATGTGAATTGGTGTGTAGGATGCGAATATCTATATATACAATATGCAACATATTATATCTAAAATAATATGATACATGCAGTCATATTATGTTATAAATAATGCAGTAATAGAATATGTCATATTAATTCACTATCATTTATATATTATACACCATTGTTACAGTATATAATGTAAAACATAATTATAGTCATTTATATAATATATTAATTATATAATACATAAAATGTAGTCAGTTATATAACATATAATAATGTATAACATATTCATATAATATGATATAGGATGTGAAATGTGATATGATATATAATACATGGTATGTTACACTATATATGCATGTCTGTATTAAAATGTACAATCACACATACATTGAGACTTCTTACCAAAAGACATCAGGTGAAAATATGTATGTTCAACATATGTGTGTATATATTTGTGTATATCTGTATATATGTACATATATATACACACACATTATTGTGTCTTCATATAAATTACTATTATTGATATTTTTCATTAGACATTTTCATTCTATAGTCAAATGTCACGTTTTCTCTTTGGAGTAGTTATATAGTTATCACTTCGCTTTTATTTTCAATGAAGAGTAAATGACTGTGTCTCTTGTGATAGTCTGCTCAATCATTCAAGACTGATTTCAGCATGGCTCTGTGTAATTACTGATGGAGACACATTCTGAATGAAATTCCTCATTGCTTACTATTCTTCAGATTAAATATATGACAATTTATCTGGAGATTGAGCACCAATGAAAATACACATTTATTTTTTTCCTTAAAGGAAACTATCCTCCTTTTCCTCTTAAAAACATTGAAATACAATAAAAAAAATAAAAATATACACACACAAATTTGTATTTGTGACATTTACAGAAGAAATGGAAATAGGCCATACCCCAGCCCTTTCCAAGGTGCTGACACAAAACCAGAAAATAGATAGCATGTTAGGCCTGCCTGCACTGAATAAATATCCCTATCCCTTCCCTGTTGCTTTCAAAACAAGGAAAAGGTCCCTGACTGATAAAAAGCATTGTGTTTTGACCTAGTTTCTGTGACCAAGTTGACCTTGTTCATATGAAAAAAAAAACGCACCTTAAAATCTTTCAGTTAATAATAGCTACACTTAATGCATTAGATAACAAAAGACAATTCATATCAGGACAAAAACCCCTGACTTTATTAAAATTAACTTAGAAAAATTATTAATATTTTATTTTTATATTACTTTTACTCCTCATTTTTGCTTCCAGAGAGGCATTCTATATTGAAAGGAAGCAGAATGAGAAGGATGAGAAGAATGAGGAGAAGGAGGAAGAAGCAGAGGCAGAAGGGGAAGGAGCAGAATAGGAAGAGTAAAAAGAAGGAAAAGGGGAAGGGGAAAGAGAAGGGGAAGGAAAATGGGAAGGAGAAGGAGAAAGAGAAGGAGAAAGAGGAGGATGAGGAGTAAGAGGCTGGAGAGAAGAAGAAGATAGAAGAAGAAGAAGAAGAAGAAGAAGAAGAAGAAGAAGAAGAAGAAGAAGAAGAAGAAGAAGAAGAAGAAGAAGAAGAAGAAGAAGAAGAAGAATTAAAAGAGAACTTTTCAGCAAATCAACTCCAATACATCAACTAAGATCAATATTATGTGCAGTATCCCTTATCCACAACCTCTCTCTTCAGCAAAAAAAAAAAAAAAAAAAAAAAAGGATGGAGGCACCTATCTTTAATCTATTGCACGACAGACAATGGGGCAATGGATAGAGCACTTTAAATGGAATCAGAAAGGCCTGAGTTCAAATATGACCTCAGAGACTTACTTGCCCTGTGACTCTGGGCAAATAATTTAATATCTATGTGCCTCATTCCATTTTCTATAAAATGGAGACAATAAAAGCGCCTATTTTGTAGGACTGACTGTGAGGAAAAACTGAGGAGATATTGGTAAAAATCTTTGCAGATATTAATCTGCTGTGAATATTACTGTTATCATTATTATCTCTACTTTGGGACCAAAGTTGGTCATTGTGATTTCATAAAATCAAATAGTAATAGTAATTGATGTTTTTCTAAAGGACAAACACAAATAAGAATATTTACCTTCATGAAAGCAGAATATATTAAATAGCACAGTGCCATTTGGTTCAGTTCTGCCAACAGGGTCATATGAATATTGCACCCCTCTGGCAACCTTTCCTGCTCCCAACCCCAGCCATTTTACATGGACATGTGGCATCTTCACATAGTAATAAATCAAGATATACATATACACTTGTATATGTATATAGACTGCAATATCTCCTAAATGAAACAGTTCATTCATAACTATATGTTTCAAAACTTATGTTAATTAAAGATAATGTGGATGGATGAATCATATTAAGATTCAAAAAGTCAGCAGTGAAGTTGATATCAGTGCTAGCAATTGAACATATAATACAAAAAAAAAGGTAACAGTGGTTCAATGGAAAAGGGATGTAATTTCAAATTGCAACCAGCTGTAACTTTTGAGCACCATAAGATCTAATAAAGGGCATAGATACATGTTCTATTTTTCTTTATTTCTAAGAAATATCTTTCTCACTTTCATTATTTTATAAGATTTTATTCTGATTCAGTAATTTATCTTAAAGATTGGAAGAAGTATGCTGAAAACTGATATGTTGCTATTGATTTTATGTTAGGTTTAATACACAAATTGACTAATTAAGCCCTATAGATTGGAAGAGGGGATTAGAAGACTGGGATAAATAATAATTAAAATTAATTCTTCTCTGAAAAAAAGAAAGAAAAGGAGTACACATATGTTCTTTTGTTTCATTTCCCCCCAAAATGTCTAAGATTTATCATTGTAAAAACAATAGAGCTGTAAAATATATCAAGTTAAAAAAAATAAAAGTCATTGGAATAACAGAACATAATGACAAAGACATCATATTTTAAGAAATCTCAAAACTCTCCAGATTTTTTAGAACTGGAACACAAAATGGAACTAGAAAGAATAAGTTTGTCACCTCCTGAGTGAAATTCAAAAATAAAACATCCCAGGAAAATTATAACCAAAATCTAGAACATCTAGAAAATGTGCACATACATGCATGTACATATATACATCTGTGTGTATTTGTGTAAATATATGCATATATCTGAATATGTGTATAGCTAAAGAGTAAAAAAGGAGGAATTCAAGTACAGATGAACCAAAGTGAAGATCACACAAGATCACATGTTACCTAACAGTCATGAACTAAAAGGAACAGAGATTTTAGAATACTATATTCCAGAATACAAAGTATATTGGTTTATGGACAAAAATAACATGCTCTGGAAAAGTGGATATAAGTACATGGGGGGGGTAGAGTAGATTTTTAATGAAGCAGAGGATTAAAAAAATCTAGGTTTTTTTTTTAAACATTGAAGTTCAAATACAGTAAGCATAAAAAAGTAAACATGGATAGAAAATAATAAAAGAGTAAACGAGCAATTGACTCATATTTTAAATTGTGAAGATGATACATATGCCCCCTATGAATTATTTCATCATTGGGGTCAAATACAAAATCTGGTTAGGCAGAAGATTTTAGAGTGATTCTGTTATGTCCTGATGGTACGAAGAAAAGAATTGATCAATGGGGGCAGTGGGAACCAAAAAATAAAGGTAATGGGTGGAGGAAGAGGAAGGTTAGGGAAAATTGCCTCAATCAGTATGCACAAGATGACATCTATACAAACAAGGAGGATATGATGGAAGAAGTGACTGTACCTTGACTTTTCCTGTCCTCTAAATCAGTAGTAGTGGAAATACATACATACAGCTAAATACAGAAATACATTCCATTGAACCAGGAAATGGGAAGGAAAGAAGGAAAAGGAAGAATTAGAGGGATGGCAGATTAAGGGAGAGATTAGACTCAAGCAAAATAAACTCTTATTAAGGATATACAAAGAAAGATTTACTGCTCTGTTTAAGGTAACCCATAATGAGAATATGAAGGGGTTCCTATAAACTGGGGAATAGTTGAACAAATTGAGATATATAATTATCGTGAAGTATTTTAATGCTTTAGGAAATGAAGGGAAGGTGTCAGAGAAAATTGGGATGAACTGATACAGAGTAAAATGATCAGAACCAGGAGGACAATTTATGTAGTAACAATAAGAGGGTGAAGAGAAACTTTTTTTTAAGAATTAGAACTCTGATTAGCATAATGATCACTCATTATTCTAGAGCACTAATGATGAATCATACTCGCATCTCTAGTTAGGAAGATGAAAAAATCAATATTATTTTAAAGTCTAGAATGATAAATATATATGCATATATATGTGCATATGTACATGTATACATACATACATACATACATATAATATTGAACATGGTCAATACAGAAATTTAATTTGCTTAATTTTGAAACAGGTGTGTTTTTTTTCTTTTCTCCAATTTTAGGGGGATTTTGGAGTAGAGGAAAAGGAAGCATATTTTTGTTGATTTGGGGAAAAAAGACTTCTTTTAAAAAGAAAGTTTGCCAATAAATACTTGAAGTTGTAATCTTAAAAATGCTTACATGCAAAAATGTGAATTGTAAGTACCTGAATTTTATTCATGTTAGGTATATTCCACCATTGTACCTGTACTGTAAATGCTGTGGTATTTTTGTTCATGACTAATTTTTATATATTAAGATGAGTCATGGACAGAAGAGACAAAAATGTTCATCTTGAAAATTTGAAGCACTGTTTTTGATATTGTGTAATAATATTGAATAAATCCCAGTAATGGAAATAAATTTAGACAATAAAAAATTATTATTTCATAATTGATGCTGAGAATGTTACCAGGTAATGCTATGCAACTTCAATTCGAAATAATTATTTTTTAAAGTAAAAGTCCAATAAGCTTGTGATGATACCTACAATTTTCTATTAGTATACTTCTCCCCCACAATGAATGAAATCCTGCCTATGCTATCTCCTTTAATATGTGTATCTGTGTATACATGCATATATGTATGCATATGTGTATGTGTGTGCATGCATGTTGTGTATAGATATATCTGAAGGGAGGGTGCTTTATTGTTATTATTTTTCTTGTTGGCTTGGTTCAGTTATGTTTTTTGTTTTGTTTTGTTTTGTTTTTGTTTTATTTTTGGCCATCAAAGTATGATGTGTTCACAAAAATAAGGAATGTGCCTAAAGCAAAGGATATTTAGTAAAACTCTCATTTTGACAATTAGATACTTCTCAGATGTCAAAAAAATGCATACTGTGGCTTACCAAACCATATATGCATTTAATTATGTTAATGCACTTTCCAATACAGTGAAAGTGTACTCAAAAATAATAGTTGGTTCTATTTGGTGATTTTTAGAGAACTTAGAAACCATTTTTCTTTTACTGAAGAGAAACACTATTACTATAGATGTCCAAAGACAATGAATATCTGGTAAAAAACACTACTATCTTCCTTAAGGTAACAGCACTTGATCACCACTCTTTTATGGACACTGAGAAAAATATATTAAAGGCTACATTCCAACCATGAAAATTTAGACACTATTTTGGACCCTTACAAAGGCTGTCAGTCACGGATGAATATAATATGAGACGAGCTGGTTATACACTTTCAGGATTATGAAGGAGGTATAAATTGGCTCTACATGCCTCAATACCCACTATCCTCTGGAGGAACCTTAGACCCCTAACAGATCATTACATCCAGGCTTTGCACCCCTTACCTCCTATCCTTCATAGCAGGCACAATTTATGCAGTGGAAAACCTTGTGGAAAACTTGGACTTGGCCTCACAGCAGTAGGCCAAAGAAATTAGGCACTCACACAGCCAGAACTAATTCTTGGGCAGGGAGGGGACATTCACAATGGATAGAAGCCCACTGTTTGTACCTTAAAATGGGATTGTAAGACTCAGAGGAGACCCAAGGGGGCAAAAAACATAGCTATAATTCACACCAGCTATATAAGATATGCAGGGACAGGGACCAGGCAAGGAGGAAGACCCCTGTTCTATACACATTTCAAATACCATTTGAATGGAGAGGAGGCTCCCCCTTCCTAGAGCTGTCACTTAACAAAAGACTCTGAAGCACAGGCTGATATTGCCTGATTTGAGGGGAAGGAGTTGTCTCCCTGAATGTTGGATAAAAGGCAAGTCAGGAGGAGTCATATGAGTAGAGTCTGTTTCTCTGCCTCATATGTTTTGTTATTGGAAAGCAGAGGGATTATTAATAGTCCCTTTTCTGTGTTTTACCTTCTTCTTTGAAATTCAGCCATGAGTGGCAGTATGGTGTTGTGGGGAGAGAGCAAACCTGGAGTCAGAGAGATCTAGATTCAAGTTCTACATCTGATACATTGGTTGTGTGGCCTTGGACAAATAAATGCAATTCTCAGTATCCTGATCAATACTATAAGTTCAAGAGGAGGTTGAGCCTATATGTTTGTGAGAAAGCACTGATGTACATTGGGGGAGTGAGTTTTCTCAGTTAAAGTTCCTTATATCAACGTTATTACACTGTCAGTCCAAAAATAAAATTCTAAGCAGCAGAAAGTATCTTACTCAAGTTCTACACCTACTCTATCCTTTTCACCTTGATGATCCATGGTTGAAGTCTATTGCTGTCAGCTCCACTGCCTTCTGACACCTTCCCAGAGGAAACACCATCACTCCTTGCTCATTAAGTACCGTGTGTTCCCCAATAATAAGACACTGTCTTATTATTTTTTTTTGGACAGAAAAACACCAGAGAGCTTATTTACAGGGGAGGGCTTATTTTAATGAACATTGACAGCAATTTTAATAAACAGGTAAATGTGAACAAAAAATTGTACCTTTATTCAATAATGAATTCAATAAAGAACAGGATGACGCACTCACTGCAGCAGCTCTGATTGGATGCAGCTCGGAGCACAACGTGCGTTTCACCCGGGGTGGGGGGACGGTGCATACAGAGGGTACCGTAATGTAGCGTGTAGCACAGGGGATCACCTTCACTACAGTAGCAATCTCAATAGGGCTTATTTTCGGGGGAGGGCTTATTTTAGAGGAATCTTACACAGTAAGGGGAGGGCTTATTTTTGGGATAGGTATTATTATTGGGGAAACACGGTAATAGAAAGGAACAACCCATAGTGACATATAGAAAACAATTCTCTCTAGAAACTAATTTCTTTTGTGCTTTGAGAATTTTGCTCCAGAATAGAGATATATAGATAATTGTATTCGCGATAATTATTAGGACTCAAGGGTGGGGAACCTTATGGGCTCAAGGTCACATGTGGCCTTCTAGATCCTTGGGTACCTCCTTTTGACTGAGTCTAAATTTTACAGAACAAATACTTGTATTGAGGAGATTTGTTCTATGAAGTTTGCATTCAGTCAAAAGGCCCCACTTGAAGATCTATAGGTCTACATATGACCTCAAGGCTACACCCCGGTGGTAATGGTAACTTGAAAATCTCAAGGATCAATAGATTGATGAGTCTGGCTACTCCCTGCTGAACACAGATCATAATTCCCTTACATTTTAGAAGATGGTCATGGTTATTTGGTATGTCTTTCCCCCCAATTATATTGTGCATCAGACAATGATGATGATAATGAACATGATGATTCCCTTAACTAAGTTTGACACATTTCATGATTTATAATTTGGTTTGCACATATTATCTTAAATGCTGCCATCAATGTTCATAACTAGGAAAGTTTTCAGAGGCCATCTAATCCATAATTCTCATTTTATAGATAAGAAAACTCAGACAAAACAAGATGAGACAAATTCAATATAACAAATACACCATGAAAGCATCACACTTCTTAATAATTTTAATTATCTTTAAAATCTCTTAGTATCGCAAATAACTGGAAAGACTATCTTTAAAATTTATTCTGAGGAGCAAAAATATATATAATTGATTATCAATTATTTTTATTTTTAAATATGTGAATATGATGAAATAAATAACTAAAACCCCAATGATTTGATGAGATACCATTTATTTCTATTTATTCCAAGAAGTACTTATTTTAATCAATAAACAGCTACGTATTAAGTGCCAATATGTTCCAACCACTATACTAATCATTATAGAAATACACACATATACACCACATGCAAAAGAAATACAAGGTAATTTTAGAACGATAGAACTACAGTCACACCTGGTGGACTGCTGGGGATCCAGAAAAAAAAAAATGACTCCAGCATTGTTCCAGCCAAAGGCATTTGCAAAAAGCACAAGATCATCTTTTTGTCCTTTCTTTAATTGGCTGTGCGTGTCCTATCAGTTGGCAAATCTTATCATTTTCACCTCCCAAAACATCTTTCCTATTCATACCATTGTCTCTGATTACATAGTTATCCCCTCATTCAGGTTCTTATCTTATTTGAGAATAGCCTTCTAATTAACTTCCCTACCTCAAACTTCTTGCCATATAGTTTCTGAAGAAATTTTCTTGAAGTGTAGTTCTAATCATGTCACTCCCCTACTCAGTAAACTCTAGGGTTTCCTCATTACCTCTAGGCTAGAATATAACCTCCTCTGACTGTGGCTTTGATCTCTTCATAACCCACTTCCAACCTCCTTTTCCAATGTGTAATAAACACATTACTTTTCAAGAACTGTACGGTCCAATCAAACTGGCTTTCTTGATGTCCTTCACTCCACTCCACCTCCCATCTTTGTCTTTATATTGCCTTGTGCCCCTTGTCTGGGCACACTTCCTTCTATTCTCCATCTCTTAGAATCCCTTGTTTCACAAATCAACTACCTTCTACATGATCCTTTTTCTTGAGCCCTACAAATGATAGTGCTTTTTTTCTAGAATAATTATTGTACCTCATAATTTTCCACTGTATGTAGTATAAATATGTGTCACTGTATATGTATATATCCATTGAGTATAAAAATACATGCATATGTATACACACACATATATATATATATATGCACACGTGTATGCTATATATGTATACATATACATGAGTGTGTAGACGCTATCTCTCATGATCAAATATAAGTTTCTTGACAACAGGATTTAAATATATATATATATATATCTTGGCATCCCCAGGCACTGACAAATTTTTGGTGTTTAATGGAATTTTTTAATTGATTGTGCTTGATAAGCATTGAAGATAATGACTAATTCTTAGAGAGAGAGGTCAAGAGAGAATCCACTTCAAGAATGGGAGGTAGCCTCTAGAAAATCAGGTGATAACATATGGAGTGATGTTAAAAAAACACACATCCATGATGTTTAAAAATTTCAGTCAGTCATGCTGGGCTATAGCATGCAGGCAGGTGAATGACATATACTAATTCTGGAAAGGTAAAGCAGAGCCAGATTTTTGAAGGACCTTAAATGCCAAGCTATAGTCTCCATGGCATTGTAAACATAAGAACCAACCGCACGAATTAATTGGACATGAGTGTGATATGGTCAGACCTATGTTTATTTTTTGTAGCTATTTAATCATTTGATATTGTCAATGATTTCTGTGATGAGATCTTTCTTAGTCTTTAAAAAACATTATTTTTCATTCAAACAATACCAACAAAGAAATCTTCTCTCCTACTTTCTCACACCTTCATTGGAAGAACAAAAAACACCAAAAACAAAACCCTTGCAATCCATACATCTAGTAAAGTCAAATTAACATCTAGATCAGTTATGTTGAAAGAAAATATGTCTTACTCTACATGTTGAGTTCATTCCTTCTCATTATTGCTATTAAAGGCAGTGAGATTGCACAGTGGATGGAGTACTGGACCTAGAGTAAAGAAGACTTGAGTTCAAATTCACCTTCATTCACACCCTGGGTAAGTCAGTTATCCTCTGATGACTTTCTCATTTGTACAAAAAAATAAAAGGAATACCTACCTCCCAGGATTTTATGATAATAAAATGAGATAATATTTGCCAAGTACTTTGGAAACCTTAAAGTGCAATATAAATGTTAACCAATTTGTTGTTATTATATAGATAACAAGGTTACTATTAGTCCTAGTAGTAGTAGTAGTAATTTTAAAAATAACAGCAAGACAGATTTTCTGCAGAGAGGATGGTTAGTCATTACATTCATTGGAGTTCTTGTGTAATTAAAATTCTTTGACTTTTTGGAGTTGTTACTTTATAAATTGTTTTTGGGGGAAGTTATTCTAGATGGAGAGATGACTCCTTAGTATTAACTTTCCTCTTGTGTTTCATTAACAGTATTAGTAGTTTATTTTTTCAGTCCAGGATTTTATGATAGTTCTCTTCAGTGGAACCAATAAATCAGTAAGTTCTTCTATATTCACATTTCTAAGAAATTAGCAGAGTTGCTAATCACTGTTCATGCTTTTTGTATTCATCATTGCCTTTTATTATGATTCTCTGTTGTCATGGGGGCTATTGCCTAAAATGCTTTTGATCTATAACTATAAAGGTACTATTTTCATATATTTGTTAAGCCACATTTCATTATTTAATTTTAAATTTATTACTATTATTATAACCCACACACTCTAGATGAAATATCTTTCAACTTTGTGTTACTTGTTTCATTAGTCACCATGCAAATTTTATCACCAACAGTCAAATTTCCTTCATGATAGTCTGGTGAACGTTGCCAAAAGTCTTCTTTTAGGAACCTTAGACTTGAATTTCTCCCATTTCAAATTAACCGCTGACTTTTCTACATAATCATAGTTATCTAACACAAATAGCAATTATAGAGGTCTGAAATATGCCCAATCATTACATTTTTCTTCTTTTCATTTGCACTTGGCGAATTGGTTGATTCTATGTGGTTTCTGATGCATGTTTTAATAGTAGTTTGCTTGTGATCACTTAAATGGAAACATTTATAGTCTTTTGTTAGTAATCAGACTTGCTGCAAAAGCAATACCTCATTTTTTTGTAATCTTAAAGCAACATAAATTGTTAATGTTAATTATTCCCCATCCACATTCTCTTTGTCCTTTGAGGGAGTCTTGCAATTGCAGCTTTTGAGTGATGAATGTGGGTGACTGTATTTTTGCTTGACCTATGTTATTGGGTAGGTCTGTTTTAGAAGCTTTTGAAATATCAGATTAATAGGTTAGAAATTGCTCACTTAACATTACCCTAAAAGCAGTGGTTGTTTAATTCAAGGTAAGCTTCTTTTTAAATTTTATTTTCAATATTGAACTAAATATTTATATTTGTCTTTCCTTAATTGCTCTGTGGTTAATTGTTCTCAACTGCAGGAAACTGAGAGATTTATAGGTCTCCCCTTGCCCTAGATCTTCAATTATTTAATTGTTGTTAAGAATGAACTCAAGCATCTCAGCAGCTGTTCCTTTACCTTATGTAATAGTTATATTCATTTGCACCACACTCCAGACATAGCATCACTCAATTTCTTCATATTTAACATTGTACATGAAACTGCATCTTCAAGTTGGAATAGAGGTTGAGATCATCTCCTCAGATAAAATAATAATGAAATGATGCTGCATCTTTCATTTAATCCATGGTCTGTGTTATTTAGTTTTCTGCTTTAATCAGTTCAGGCCCAAGAATTACAAAGGAAGAATTTGTTGAGCCTTACTGATGTTTTCCTTGTCTTACAAACACAACTCTTGATTGGAAAATTCTTTTCTCAATGGCCATATGAAAGATGGCATTTCATTAATTCTTTAAATGCCTCTCTGCTAAGGATCTTGCCTCATACTGTACCAAAAAAATGAAGATGGATTGATAGATAGAGAGGTAGAGAGATAGATAGATAGACATAGATATAGATATTTGGCTATAGTTCTTCCTTATTCCTTCTTTTTCTTTTCCTCATCCTCTTTCTGACTCCCCATCAAAACCCTCACAAAGACTATTTCCTTCTACTTTAGCTCTGACGATGAGGTGGCCCAACTGCTTGCCAAGGCCAACTTTTATATAAATTTTATATATCTTCCTTACTTCTCCAGCAGATTTATCTTCACCACCATCCTCAATTTCTCTAATTTCTACTCTCTCCCTATTCATTCTTTGCTGCTACTAATATCTCCAAGTATCTCCATACAAAAAATCAGTAGATTCTACCACTAGATAGCTTTCACAATACATTTTTACTCCCCTTCTAAGCTAAAAATCTTTGGGAAAAAAACACATACATGTGTTTTCATTCAACTGAAACTGCTCACTCCAATATTACCAAAAATATCTAAGTTGCTGAATGTAATGCCTTCTTTTCAAACTTTATCTTTCATGACATTTTCCTGGGAACATTTGATAATTGTGACTACCTTCTTCTCTTGGATACATTCTATTTGTATTTATATAAGTCTACTCCTTAGTTCAGAGAGAGAGAGAGAGAGAGAGAGAGAGAGAGAGAGAGAGAGAGAGATCTTAAGCTTTATCCTTAGCCTTTTCTCCATCTATACTATCTGATATGATGATCCAATAAGAACTAGTAGGTCCAATTATCATCTCTACATAGATGTTTCTTGGATCTATTCACACAATCTTAACCTTTCTCCTTAAATCCATTCTTCAGCCAGTAATACTTTCCCATGTCTAACTCAATATAGGCTGAAGATATTTAACTCATCCTTTTCCAAACATCTGCTTAAATCCACTCTTCCTTTTAACTTTTGTATTATTACTATCAAGACATCACTATCTTTCTAGCCATGCAGGTTTGATACTTCTGTATCATAGTTGACTGCTTTCCTTTAATATAACTTGCCAGAGCAAAGGGCAGAAGACAAATCCTCATTACATAATAAACTGACAAATCTTGAAATTTCTTGCTCTCCAATATCTCTCCCATGTATCCCACTTTCCTCACTTACATAGCTATCATCAAATTCAAGTTCTCATCACCTCTTGACCAAGCTATTTCTATAGCATTCTAATTTCTCTATATGTCTCAACTCTCCCTCTAATATAGCCCACCCTTCACACTGCTACCAAAGAAGAATAGTTCAAACTACGTAAACATCCTAATGACTAAACCTAAACAGCTCTCCATTCCTCGAAAAATCAAGTACTGAGACCTTTGCTTGTCATTTAAAACTCTTCACAACTTGGGTGTTTTCCTATCTTTCTGGTCTTTGACATACTACTTCACTCTTCATAATCATCTACCCATAAAGGTCTACTCATTCTTCTTGAGACACACCAGACCCCTCCATTTCTCATCTTCATGTCTTTGAATTGGATGTTCCTCGATCCTTGAATGCCCTCCCCACCCCTCACGTCCCCTTTTTTGAATGCTTTGATTTTATTAACATTCAGACCAAGTGCCTCCCTCCTTCTCCAAGAGACTTTTCTCCATTCCTTCACTATAGCTGCACATACTTCCTCTCTAAGACAGTTTCCAACCAATGTGAATTTCTTTTGTGCACTGATATATATATATATACATACATATAAATTTATACATATACATATGTGTGTGTTGTCTCTCTAGCTATGATGTGTGTTTCTTAAAGGCAATATTCCCTAAAAGATTTTTTTGTTTTCTATTTGTATTCCCATTGCTCAACATTGGGCATGGTACATAAGAGTTGCTTAATAAATGGTTCTTGGATGATTGATCATTGCTACATAGGCTCATATCATTATGAATCTCCTTTTTTACCTCATTTGGCACTTTTATGTCTTCTTTTCCAATTGTATTGTCATGTGTTTCATAGGTGAGACTTGAATCCAAGGCTCCCTGGTCCAAGGTTAGCCCTCTGTCTTCTTTCCAAGGTGCTTCTGTACCCTTAAAGGCTATGCCAGGAGAGCACAAAGTTTTAACTTCCCGAATAAGCTAGAAAGCTTGCCTGGGTCTGATGACAACTATATCACTCATCCAAGGACCAGGAAAGTGAAAGTCCAGAGAGGTTCATTAGATTGCCTGGAGGGGGATGAATTGTTCAGTCAGGCAGCTCTCCAAATTGTTCTACTAAGTAACAGAATATTTGTGATCTATATCAAGGGAGGAAGTACCCACACCAATGAAAACACAGATCATTGAAATTCTGAAGAATTATGGTTATAACCATAGGATTAAATATTTATAGCTGGCAGGGTCTTAGATACCATTAAGTCCACTCCTTAATTTTATGACTGAGGAAACAGTCTCAAGGAGTTAAAATGACTTAGCCAAGGTCACACTCTAAATATATGGCCAAGATATATGTCTGCAAATCATGGAGTACCAAGACCTCCAAGGGATCCAAATGACACCTGGAAATCCAATAAGCAGTAGATTGGGAATAAAGTGATTGAAGCATATTGATTTATAAAATTAAATTATTTTATTGTAAACAATCATCTACAAGAATAAACACTTTAATCTACAAAAAGGAACAAAAATGAGGATACCTTTATAACACAAATATGTTATAAATGTCCATGCATATGTTCATAAGTACACATGTATATGCATATGTACAAACATGTCCATGCATATATGCATATGCATATAGACACATACACGTATATTTGTAAACGTTTGTACTCATGCTTATGTAAATTATATATTATTTCCTTCTTTTAATTGTACTTTTATCAAATGGTGTCTTATACCCACAATGACTTTTGATCAAGATGTGGCATATAGGTTACCACTGGGAAAATTATGATAGGAAAAGGAGATAGTCTAATTAGATATCAGGAGTGTTGGATGTTAGATTGACAGTCCAGTGCTATACAGATAGCAACACAATGTTGATAGAGACAAGAGAAAATTATACATATATATGCATATGTATACACACATACATATATGTATATATATGTATATATTTGTATATCCATAAACTACATGTATATGTATAAATGTGTATATGTATATAAACATTTGTCCCCACTGAGGGAAATAATTGCTAGGTACTATTCAGTTGAAATAGAATTGAAGCATGTTACTTGAGTTCTGTTCAACTCAAAGATTTCAAGGTTCTGAGCAATTTCCCAAGACTTTGTGGTAAGAACCTACACTTCTTGGTCACAGAAAAGTAGACTCGTGGGTAAAATGGAACAATTCCATTGTTTTAACCTTGACTTAAGGTTTTTATTGAGTCAGGAAGACTTGAATTCAAATCTGGCTGCAGACATCCATTAGATGGGTGACCTTGGGGAAGTCAATTGACTTCTGTTTGCCTCAGTTCCTTCATCTTTAAATAGCACCTATCTCTCAAGGTTATGGAAATTAAATTATATAATATTTGTTAAGCATTTAATATAATATCGACTATAGTTGGTACTACATCATTGCTTATAATTATTATTATACTAAATACAACATATAAAATCATTGTGATAATGTAAGAGACTTTCCTCTACTTCTAAATATTGTTCTCAGATTGTATATTTTCTAGTTCACTTTCCCTCCTTCAAGACTTCTCTGAATGTTTCTTTTTAATCAGGTGGCCCTTGTACTATAGCCCTTGGCATTAAGAAAAATGAGAGAAAGAAGAGGACCTACTAGAAAGAGGCTGAATTTGCAATCAGTGGACAAAGATTCAAACAGGAACTTTGCCACAGTGATACTTTGGACAAGTCTCTTATAACCTCTCTGGGTCTTATTTCTTTATCTGTAAACTGAAGGCAATGAATTGGGGTGGTTACCAGTTTGAAATCCATAATCCTTTGCTTCAGAGACAGAGATATACACTGAGCCTTGTATAGTCAAGGAATAACCATGGGCCTGGAAAAATTCCATACCCCCAAAGACAGCTCTGTGTATCGACAGGTTTGAACTTACTTCACCCTTTGTAGGTTAAAAGCCATGGATATAAAAATCGCCATAAAGGGTAGGTATGATATCACAAAAGGAGCCAAGAAAAAGCAGGACTCAGCCTGCAGAGGCAAGAGAAGTTCATGGTTAAGGCTAGCTATATAGAGGCTTAGTAAAGGTTTTTTTTTTTTCCAGATTGTAAAGCCTGGATCTTTCAAAGGCATAACTGACTCAGGCAAATGATAAAGATACGTCACTATATTTTCTCATATACAAAAAAAATTCTGCTTTACTCATTTAAAGAGTGTATATATATATATATATACATATATGTATGTGTATATATGTACATATGTATGCATGCATGTATGTATGTAAAATGAACTCTGCTTATGCATACATTTCATTTAATTCCTACCCTGTGATAAACTGGTATGTGAACGGTGTTCTTAATTCTATATTAATGTATCTTGTCACAGATGAAGGCTAATTTATACTAAATAAAAAATGAGGTATTTTGACACAGAAAATACATAATATCCACTAGGAATAAATATATAATAGTGTATAATTATAATTATTATTATTGTTATATTTAAAAGAACAAAAATTTCTGGCAAAACTGGTGAGTAAAGTAAACAGAATTATTTTCCACACTAATTCTTGGTTCTGTGGGATCTTGTTGGAGCCTAGGATTCACGATTCAAGATGATCTTTCAGAAGTCAATGTTCCTTCTAAATTTGATATTGTGGAACACAGAAATATAAAAGATATAGATGTCTTCCTTGAGAGATAGCAAGCTTGCTTCCAACCAATTTTCATTGCGATCTTCCCTGATGAATTTTTGATAGAGCAATGATAGAATTTTAGAGCCCCCCAGTGGTCTGTGTGAACACCAGGATTGACTTCTAATAGAGATGGGTGTGTATTTAACTCCAACCTCTTCTTCAATGATCTGATATTTTCTGAAATCCTTTTAAAAACTCATGGTATCAGTAACATTTGACTTCATATCAGCAACGATTTCACTGCCTTTCTCCTCACTTCTTCCTAAAAATTAATCTTTATAAGAAATTATTTTTAAAGAGAAGAAGAAAAAGTTAGCAAAAATAACAAATATATCCAAAAAGTCTAAATACTATATGCAGTGTTCCATATCCCTGGCCCCCCACTTATTCAGGGAAATAGAAGGAGGTGCCTTTCCATATATATTTCCTGGGGTTGAGTTGTTCACTAAATAATTTTAAAACATTGAGTTTATTTTGTTGTAGTTTTAATTTAAATCATTGTAGTCATTAAATACATTTAGCTCCTTGTCTTCATTGCATTATTTCACACGAGTTTCCCAATCCCACCCCCCCCATACTTTCCTGCATTCATCACATACATTATTTACTACAACTAGGAAAGAAACTGTGCTGTGCAGCAGATAGAGTGCCAGACTAGGAATCAGGAAAACCTGAGTTTAAGCTTATCTCAAATACTTAGCTGTGTTTGACCCTTGGTAAGTCTCTTAACTTCATTTGCTTTAGTTTTCTCAACCTCAAAATGGAGGGAACAATCACATCTATCCACTAGGGTTGTTTGTAATGAACAAATGAGTAATATTTGTAAAATACTGAGTATAGATCCTGGCACATATCAGTATCTTTAAAAAAAATGCTCATTTCTTTTTATTCTTTCAGAAGAGTAACAATCCATCCCTTTCATGTACCATGTTTAACTCTTCCTAATTTCTAAGGGTTTCCTAGGTGGCATAGTGGATAAGGTGTTGGGTATTAAGTCAAAAAGATTCATCTTATTGAGTTCAAATTTGGCCTTAGACACTTAATAGCTATGTGACCCTGGATAGGTCACTTAATCCTGTTTCCAGACACTGGAAACAACCCTGTTTTTTTCATCTGTCAAATGAGCTGGAGAAGGAAAATGAAAAACCACTCTAGTATCTTTGCCAAGAACCTCCCACAAAAAAAAAAATGGGGTCATGAAGAGCTGAACATAACTGAAATGATCCAACAACATTTCATGATCATCTATTTCCTTTCTCATTCTTGACTACATCCAAAACAATTTCTGCTTTGATTAGTTTGGTATATATGGTCGTTTTGTCTATGACTTCATTGGAGTAATGCTAAACACTGGAATCTCCAGGGCCAAAAAAAAAAAGTATCTTAATCACTCTCTGAAAAATTCCAAATTATTTTCTATATGGTTGGAGCAATTCATAGCACCACCATATGAGATTAGTGCATATGTATTTCTATGTCCCATCTATCATTGATTACTGCCATATTTTGTCAGATTTGCCAATTGGATGGGTACAACAGAAAATATCAAAATTGTTTATATTTCTCTTTCTCTTATGATTAATGACTTTTAACCTTCTTTCCTATTTTGTGGCTCATTTGAAAAAAAATTGAGAACTGTGTTCATACGCTTTATATGATTTATCAATTAGGAATGTCTTTTGGTTTTAGAGTTATTTGTATGTTATCTGTATATCTTACTCACAAGATCCTTATCACATATATTCATTTCATAGTTGCATTAATTTTGTCCATGTAACAACTTTTAAATTTTTTGATAATAAAATTATTAAATTTTCTTTTTCTAATCTTACTTTTTAACCATTTTTTAAAGCAATTGGGCTTAAGTAACTTGCTCAAGGTTACAAGGCCAGTTATTTCTGGGTGTGGTGCTAAGTATCTGAGCCCAGATTCAATTCCCAGGTCATCCTGACACTGGGGCCAATCTTATTTTTTTAATGAAGAATTAATCCTTTTCCTGTAGAAAAGAAATACATATGATAGGGTTCTAATATGATTTTTGTTGTAAATTCTTTAATATGTAGATCACGTAACCATTTTGGATTTACTGTTGCAGACAGTAATATATTTTGGTCTAGATTTTTTCCCCCCATATTCGTTTCCATTTTCTCAACAATTCTTTTTTAAAAGGGAATCTTTTTAAAGTAATTTTATTTTAGATTTTTCTAACTCTGTATATGTGAGTTCCATTACATCTGTTCTTTTTTTTCCTTTGTAGACAGTTTTATTGCTCTGCTTTAATATTTATAAACCAGAAGGTGTTCTTTTTTGTATTTGCATTTTTATTTGTTTTTTTGTTTTTGTTTTAGAATTAATGCCTTAAAAATAATTTGATACCTAAAGTGCTATTCCACCTTAATTTCAACTTAAATTTTTTTCGTTGATATTCCATGTATTTCCACACAGATCGCTCTATAGCTTTCTACAGAAGCATTCAATGTATTTTACTAGAATGACTCCAAAACATTTTGTTTATTTTGTAGATATTTTGAATGGGATTTCCCTTTCTATTACCACCTTCTTGATTTGTTATTGATATATATATATATAGAGATAGATAGATAGATATTCATAGATTATTTTGTAAACACTAAATTTATCTAAACTAAATTTAGTTTGTTTTCTGATTCATGAGTGTTTTCTAAATAAATCATTATTTCATCAGAAAATAGAATTCTTTCTCCTCTGCCTATCTACAATCCTCCAAAATTTATTTCTCTTGTATTATTACTATTTATAGAATTTGTTAAATTATTTCAAATAATAGCAGGAAAAGAGACAGCTTTTCTTTATTTCTGAATTTATTAGAATAAGTATTAGAGTTTCCATATCTCATATCATTCCTGTTTTTGGCATTAGATAAAAAACATATAGAAAAATACCAATGCCCATAATATGTGTTTCTTTAAAACAAATAACATGATACTTTGTCAAATCTCTGGATCTACAGGTGAAATTAGGTGGTTTTGATAGCTTTTGTTTTAAAATTTATAATTCTAATTATTTATCTAATATTTAGGTATATGCATACCCCTCATAAATTTTCAACTAGATTAAAATAATTGAAATAGGTTGAATAGAATATTGACTTATTTTGGTCAAGATTTTTTTTTAATATTTTTGGATTAACATTCATGAATTATTTTACCCAACATTCGTTCCTTCCTTCCTTCCTTCCTTCCTTCCTTCTTTCCTTCCTTCCTTCCTTCCTTCTTTCCTTCCTTCCTTCCTTCCTTCCTTCCTTCCTTCCTTCCTTCCTTCCTTCCTTCCTTCCTTCCTTCCTTCCTTCCTTCCTTCCTTTCTTCCTTCTTTCCTTCCTTCCTTTCTTTCTTCCTTCCTCCCTTTCTTCCTTTATCTCTTCTTTCCTTCCTTCCTCCCTTCCTTCCTCCCTCCCTTCATTCCTTTCTTCCTTTTTTCTTTCCTTCCTTTATTTCTTTCTTACTTTCTTCTTCCATTTGTTCCTTTGTTTCTTCTTTCCTTCCTTCCTCCTTCCCTCCCTTCCTTCATTCCTCTCTTCCTTTCTTTCTTTCTTTTTTTCTTTTTTTCTTTCTTCCTTCCTTCCTTCCTTCCTTTCTTCTTTCTTTCCTTCCTTTCTTTCTTCCTTCCTCCCTTTCTCCTTTTATTCCTTGCTTCCTTCCTTCCTCCCTTCCTTCCTTCCTCCCTTTATTCCTTTCTTCCTTCTTTCCTTCCTTTCTTTCTTCCTTTCTTCCTCCCTTTGTTCCTTTGTTTCTTCTTTCCTCCCTTCCTCCCTCCCTCCCTCCCTTCCTCCCTTCCTCCCTTCCTTCCTTCTTTCTTTTTCTTTCTTTCTTTCTTTCTGTCTTTCTTTCTTTCTTTCTTTCTTTCTTTCTTTCTTTCTTTCTGTCTGTCTGTCTTTCTTTCTTTCTTTCTTTCTTTCTTTCTTTCTTTCGCTTTAAACTTGTAGGCTTCAGTTAAGAGGACTAAGCATTCTTTCTTTTAAAATCAAAATTCTCTGTAGACTATGCTTTTAAAAATGATCACGCTTTTACAGCTAGTTCAATTTCCTTTTCCAAGATTGTATTATTTAAAATATATTTTATTATTCTATATAATTGGGACATTAAAATTTTTTTAATATAAATTTTAAAGATTCTTTTAAAAATATCTTCAGTTTTATTGGCATGTAACATTTTTATAAAACTAATCTTATCTGTATTTTTTACTGAAGAATTAACCCCCTCACCAAAGAAATTAAAGGCATATGACAGGGTTCTGTTGGGTTGGTTATTATTTCACTGTGTTTATTTTTTTTCATTTTTAAAATTTAATTTTCCTCTTCTTTTTAGTCAAAAGAAACAAAGGGCAAATAAAATCTTGCCTTGTTAGATAAAGGTTCTTCAATTTATTATGCTTTCCAAAATGCCAACTTTCATAATTGTGAGTTTTACAAAATTTTTATCACATTTTTTCTATTTGAACTCTATTTTTCAAGAATTTCTTTGTGAATATTTTTATTTTGTTTATGTTATATATTTTTATATTTTTTAAATTTTCACAGAGTTTCAGTTGCAAATTTATATGTCAATGATATCATTGGTGAAAAAAGGAAGCATACCCAACCTTATTAAGCATATTGGAGTAATTTCTTGAAATAATAGTTGATAAGATTTAATATGGTCAATAAATTTTTTAGTAAAGGTTGACAACAATCTTAAGATATTTTCTTCATATGTACAGTGCTTGGTAAAATCAAGAGAATATCCACGAAGGCAGAGTGTGTGTGTATGTAGATGAATATGTGTATGTGTATGCATATGTATATACATATGCATACATACATAAATACATATGTGTGTATCTACATATATAAATGTGTGTATATATTTATATTTTTTTGCCAGACTTTCCTTTTTTCCCAAAAATAGATATTGCTACTTTCAAAATTTATAAGTTATTAGAACTGGTTACTATACAAATAGTTAATATCTCCAAATGTTATCAAATTTATTTTACTATGACATTTATATAATTATCTTACTTTCCAATTTAAAAAAAAAACTCCAGTAGCTCTCTATCAATCAATGTATCTAACAATCTCTTATCTTTATTAAAATCTACCTAAATAGATATAAATGAAGATAGAAATCAGTTTGTAAAAATAAGGATAGATAAAGATAAAACTCAATTGATTTTGCTGAGAATATATTATCATCTTCTGGTATCTCTAGGTTCCTTGAGGGCATGAATTAATTTATTTTTTATCTTATCTACAATTCTTAGTGTGGTGACCTGCAAATAATAGGCAGCTAAGGTGTTGTGGCAGATAGAGTTCTGGACTTCTCATAAGGAAGCTCTGAGTTTAAATTCTACCTCAGTAGCTACTCATACATACCAGATTGCCTAATATGACAGAAAAGGAAAATGATAAATGTTGGAGAAGATGTGGCAAGCCTGGAACACTAATTCATTGTTGGTGGAGGTGTGAACTGTTCCGACCATTCTGGAGAGCAATTTGGAATTTTGTTCAATGGGGTGTAAAACTGTGCATACTGTTTGATCCAGCAATACCACTACTATGTCTGTATCCCAAAGAAATTATAAAAAGGAGGAAAGGACCCTCACTCACAAAAATGTTTATAGCAACTCTCTTTGTGGTGGCAAAGAATTAGAAATTGAAGGGATGTTCATCAGTTGAGTAATGGCTGAGAAAGATGTGGTATATGAATGGATCTATTACACTGTGTAGAATGACAAGAAAGACCTGAAAAGACTCACATGAACTGATCCTGAGTGAAGTGAGCACATCCAAGAGAACATTGTTCACAGCAACAGAAACACTGTGTAATGATCAACTTTGATAGACAGCTTTTCTCAGCAATACATTCAATGCAATTCCAAAACATTTATGATGGAAAACACTAACCACCTCCATAGAAAGAATGATGGAGGCTAAATGCAGGTCAAAACTTATTATTTAACCTTTTTTAATCATGTTTTTTCCCTTTTCTTCTGATTTTTCTTTCACAACATGACTAATGTGGAAATGTGTTTGACATGATTGTACATGCATGTGTACATATACATGCATGGGATGAAGTTTTAGTGTAGAATATTGTATTACTTGCTGTCTTGCAGAGGGGGGAGTAGAAGGAGAGAAGTTTGAAATTCAAAATTTTACCAAAATGAATGTTGAATACTATCTTAGCCTACAATTGGAAAAGAAAAGAAAATACTATCAGTTTTTTTCAATATGTGCCAGCTCAGACATTCACTAAATGTTTGAACATGGAAAAGTCACTCAATGTCTCTCATTCTCAATTTCCTCATCCATGAAATAGAGATAGTAATAGTAAAACCTATTTCATAGTCTTGCTGTATCAAAAGAGATAATGTGTATAACAGGTATGTACAATATTAATAAAAATAATACAATGTAACATATGTAAAATAATATGTATAAATATGGAAAATTTGAAGTGTTTATAACTCAACTATTATTAGTAATAATAATAAAGTTTGTTAAATTATTTTCTTTGAGAGTATGCCAATTTGAAATCTGTATCTAGCACAGCATCAATATATCTAATAAATGTTAGCTTAATTGATTTAAATGTACCTTGTCTTTTGATATATTAATTTAAAATTACAAATTGGTACTATCTCCTTGATTTAATTATTCATAATTCCACATTGGCAATGAGGTAGGTAGGAAGTACATTGGAAAATCAGAGGTATTTGATATTTCTTATTCCCAAAAATATAATGGATCAAGATTTTGAAGGTCAGAACTTATTCCAGAAATAAAACACAAATGAAAGAATGCTGGCAAATAAAAAAGTATAGAAGACATGAGTACATCTGTCAAACCCAGGGCAAAGACATCATCATGTTATCCATATTGGACTCTTCATCAACAGTGTCTTAACTTTCTAGCCTTTCCTTAATGTTTTAAGCTGTGAGGTTACTCTAGAATCAGGTGTGCAATTAGTTTGAATGAGTAATTATTTTAACGAAGTGATTTGTGAGCCAGCCAAATTGCTTTAAGCCTTTGGTTGTTTTTATTCAGAGAAGCAAGGTTGAGTGTTGAATAATTATTTGGCTAGAATCTACTTTCAGAGGCATGTGTATTTGCTGAATTGGTCAACAATTAAGGTGTTCGATTTATTTTCTTTTATCAAAAGTCAACTTTAAAATAGTTTATAAATGCCCTCAAGATGGAGTTTTAACAGAGAATATGAAATTTTATATTTATCAAAAATAAAGGCTCTGTTCACATTGAGGAAAGCTTGCAAGAAAGGATCTGTCCAGTAATCCAACCACATTTTAGTGGAAAATATTCCAATTAAATGTTTCAGTATACTAGACTGGCTGTTAATATAAAACTCACAGAAAACCTATTTTCTCAAACTCTCAAATATTGGAACAAATCCAAGGAAATATTATTTTGAAACAGGTGACCTCAGAAAAGTGTCATTTATTTCCTAAGAGAAGATGATATGGTACATTTGCTATAGCTTTTCACTTGTGATGCAGCACTGTTTTCATTGGGGACTGACTAGGTCCACAGCTGTAAATCTTCTTTGAGGAAGGATACCAGAACATGGGAAGATCTCTTTTGAAGAACAGTTTTGAACTCTTAGTTCTTACACTAGCAGCTTTTTACAGAAGTCACAAGGGGAAATTTCTGTCTTTGCCAACTGCCTGTCTCTCTGCAGCTATGACAAGAACCTGGAAGTTTGTGTTGGAAAGGCAGCTATAGGCACAGATGTTGGGAAATTATAGCTAGAATTTTTCAGTAACCCACACACAAAAGTCTTCATCCATGTGCACATTAACACATGCAAAGGAACACAGACATACAAACAAGCCCACAGTGAAGCATAATGGAAAGCAGAAGAAATGGGCAGAAATTCTTGAATGGAGCTCCAACATTTTGAATGGAGGGATGTTTGTTCAAGGATTAAGCCTTAAAAAATATTACTGGTGGATAGAGGATTAGAGAAGCACTTAACCAAGATTTGCTAACATTCCCCTCCAACCAACTTTAAAATAATGCCTTAAATAGAATTCTAGAGTGTCAGAGGCAACAAAGGGTCAAAGTGAGACATTCGTCCAGCTGAAGACAACATGGGAGGTTGGAAAAAGAAATATGTGACATGGGGAGGAAGATGGCTCAGAAGTCCTTGTGGATAAAACATTAGTGGTGGGAATAGATGGTGGAGACAAAAGTAGGACCAGCTTTAATAGATCTCAAATCAGAGATTGTAAGGTAACCTGGGAACTGGTTAGAAAGAGATTACAGGCTACTACTGCTGTGATAACCATAAACCCAGGAATAGCTGCTGTTTAAAAACTCCATTGTCGGGGGCAGCTAGCTGATGCAGCACTGGCCCTGGAGTCAGAAGGACCTGAGTTCAGATATGGCCTCAGACACTTAACACAAAAACCAGATTAAGTGACCTTGGGCAACTCACTTAACCCCAATTGCCCTCCAAAAAGCAAAAAAACAAAAAAAAAACAAAAAAAAAATAAAAATAAAAACTCCATTGTCTATACACATTTTGGGGTCATGGTTTAGGGATATATAGGGATGCTTTTAGTTAAAAGAGATTGGGAGCCCTGACAAACAAATATTTGGCAACTCCTTTGCTTAATTGGCAAATCCTTTGCTTGAACTTGTGGTCACAGTTCAAGGGCCCAAAGGAGCATTTTCCATCAAAAAGGGAGTGGAAGCCCTGAGGGATAATGTTGCTTGCAGCCCCAAGGGATCAACGCCCCTAAAGATTATATTTTAGAGGGTGGCCAGGTAGCACAGCAAGTAGGAGCACCGGCTCTAGTGTCAGCATGACCTGGAGATTGAATCCGGGCTCAGACACTCAGCACCACACCCAGAAATAACTGGCCTTGTAACCTTGAGCAAGTTACTTAATTCCGATTGCTTTAAAAAAAAAGATTATATTATAGAAGACAAAATAACTAGGGATTACAACCAAGAATAATCTTCCCAGCAAAACTAAGTTTCATCCTTGAATGGGAAAAAGGATATTTAATAAAAGAGAAGAATTTTAAGCATTCCTGATAAAAAGAAGAAAGGAGCTGAAGAAAAACTTTAACTTTGAAATAGGAGACTCGAGAGAATCAAGGAAAGGTAAACATGAAAGAGGAATCATAAGGTTCTCAATAAGGCTGAATTGTTTACTTTTCTACATGGGAATATGACACACAGATCTAAGAATTTTATCATTATTAGGGCAGTTCTACAAATAAAGATGGTATAGGAGTGAGCCGATTATGTTGGGATGAAACAAAATTGGGTTGCAAAAAATGGATAGATGAGAAAGCGGGATGTCCAGGAAGAGGAAGGGAGGGGAAGAATGGGGAAAATTATCTCACTTAAAAAGGTGCTCAAGGAAGAGCTTCTACAGTGAAGAGAAAAATTGTGGGGAGGGTGAGCTTGAAGCTCCCTCATCTAAATTGGCTCAAAAAAGTGAAGATAGATAGATAGATAGATAGATAGATAGATAGATAGATAGATAGATAGATAGATAGATAGATAGA
>NW_027185655.1:39219295-39247858 GCF_028583685.1 Petaurus breviceps papuanus
AGATAGATAGATAGATAGATAGATAGATAGATAGATAGATAGATAGAAATAAGTATAGATATCTATATCTATCCATCTATCTGTATCTACACACACACACACACACACACACACACTCAATTGGTAATAGAAATCTATTCCTACCCAACAGGGAAGTAGAAGGGGAAAAGAATTTTTAAAAAGGTAAGGTTATAAAGGGGAGGGCAAATAAAAGAAGGGAGTGGTCAGATGCAAAACACTTCGGTGGAGAGACAGGACAAAAAGAGAGAGAAAGCTAAACAGAAAAAAAATAGAATGGAGGGAAATGAAAAGTTAGTAAACATAATTGTCCATGTGAATGGGATGAATACACCCATAAAACATAACTGGCTAACAGAATGGATTATAAAATAAAATCCAACAGTATGTTGTCTCTCTGTTTCAAACAAGAGCTATACACAGAGTTAAAATGAGAGATGGAAGCAGAAACTATTATGTTACAGCTGAAGTTAAAAAGAAAAAAAAAGCAGTGGTAGCAATCATGATCTTGAACAAATCAAAAGTCACAAACAGACCTAATTAAAAGGGATAAGCAGGGAAACTATACCTTGCTAAACAAAAGCGCATTCAATTAAGAAATATCAATACTAAATTTATAAGCACCAAAGGATATAACATCGAAATTGTTAAAGGAAAAAATTAAATGAATTAATTAATTACAGGAGGAAACTTAGAGTAAATCTACACTAGTAGGGATCTAAACTTTCCCCTCTCAGAACTAAACAAACTTAACCCTAAAATAAATAAGAAAGAAGTAAAAGAAATGAATAGAACCTTACAAATGTTGGATATGATACACCTCGGGAAAAAATGCAATAGGAAAAGAAAGGAGAATACATTTTCTTTTCTCAGCTGTACAAGGCACCTTCACAAAAATGGAACATGTATTAGAGCACAAAAATCTCACAACCAAAAGCAGAAAATGAAAAATATGAACTATACTTTTCTCAGACAATTATACAATAAAATGACATTAAATAAGGGTCATAGAAGAGTAGATTAAAAGCTAATTGGAAAATAAATAATTCTAAAAAAATAATCGGTCAAAGAAAAAATCACGGGAACAATGCATAATTTCCTTTAAATTTATTTATTTACATTTAGTTTACAATATTCAGTTTCACAATTTGTGAGTTCCAAATTTTCTTCTCCTCCCTCTCCTCTCCCCTCCCCTGCATGTCACTAATGAAACATTAGTCAAGTTTCAAAGAAGAATTATAAGAAATGGAGTGAACAATGAGAAAAAAGAAACAAAACAAAACAAAACACGAGAGAGAAAATAGTTTGCTTCAATCTGCATTCAGACTCTGTAGTACTTTCTCTGGATATAGATATCCCTTTTCATCATAAGTCTTTTGGAGTTGTCTTAGAACCTTGCATTGCTGAGAGGAGCCCAGTCTATCAAAGTTAGTCATCACACATGTGATGTGTCTGTAATTGTCTACACAGTTCTCCTGGTTCTGCTCTCCTCACTAAGCATCCGTTTATATAAGTCTCTACAAGTTATAATGAAGTCTGTCTGTTCCTAATTTCTTATAGCACCATAGTATTTTATTAAATTCATATACCACAACTTGTTTGGCCATTCCCCAATTGATGGGCATCCCCTTGATTTCCAATTCTTTGTCACCACAGAAAAGATTTGCTATAAATATTTTTGTACATATGGGTTCTCCTCCCACTTGTATGATCTCTTTGGGATATAGCCCTAGAAGTGGAATTGTTAGGCAAAAGGTATGCATTTTTATAGCCCTTTAGGCATAGTTCCAGATTGCTCTACAGAATGGTTGGATCAGTTCACAACTCTACCAACAATGCATTAGTGTTCCGATTTTTCTGCATCTTCTCCATCAGTTCTTATTTTCCTGTTTTCTCATCTTAGCCAACCTGACTGATGAGATGTGGTGTCTCAGAGTTGTTTTTATTTGCATTTCTCTAATAAATAGTAATTTACAGCATTTTTTCATATGCTTATAGATATCTTTAATTCCTTCATCTGAAAACTGCTAAACAATAGATAATTTCAATAAAGAGCATAACAACAAAATTCAAAATTTTATGGGATACATATTTCCAAATGCTCACATCAATAAAAGATAGAAAAAGGCAGATCAATGAAATGGGCATGTAATTAAAAAAGAAACTAGGAAAAGAACAAATTAAAATCTTCAATTTAATACCAATATGGAAATCCTGAAAATCAAAGGAGAGATTAAATAAAATTCAGAATAAGAAAACCACTGAACTAATAAAATTAGGATCTGGTTTTAAAAGAAAATTAAATATGATACCATTGGTTAATGTGATTTTTTTAAAGAAGAAAATTAAATTACTAGTATCAAAAAGTGAAATGGATGAATGCAATCCAAAAGTAAAATAATTATTAGGCATTATTTTGCCCAATTATAAGTGACTAAAACTGACAATCTAAGTGGATTGAAATGGATTAATATGTACACAATATAAATTTCACAGATTAATAGAAAAGGAAATAGAATACTTAAATAATCCTATCTTAGAAAAAGAAATTGAATAGAAAATCATAAATGAACTCTCCAAGAAAAAAAAAATATCCCTGGGAGCTGAAAGATACACAATTCTATGCAATTCTACACAATACACAATGCATTCTACTAATCAATTAAGTAACAATCCATACTATATAAACTATTTGAAAAACTAGGTAAAGCAGGATTTACACCAAATTCCTTTTTATTACACTATTGAGGTTTTTAATATCTAAACCAGGGAGAGCAAAACATAAGACAAAAAACTATAGACTGATTTTCTTAAATAATATCAATGCAAAAATATTTTAATAAAATATTAGCAACATAACAACAATATATGTCAAAGGTCACATACTATGATTAGCTGGTATGTATACCATTAAGTTGAACCAGAGCTAGTTCAATCTTAGGAAATCTATCACCTTAATTGACCCAATTAATAACAATAAAAACAACAATTATATAATTTTGTCTATAAATGCAGAAAAAGTATTTGACAAAACATGAAACTATGCTTTGCATGGTCTTAACATGTATAACCAAAATCAAATAATTTGTCTTTTCATTGATGGATGGGGAGGCAAGGGAAAACATTGGAGGGAGGGAGAGAACTTGGAACTCACAGGCTTAAAGAATGAGTGTTAATTTTTTTTTCACATGTAATTAGGAAGTAGTTGAATTAATCAATTAATTTTAAAAGCTATTATTGGTGTACTATTTTTTTCCCTTTCCATGGTTCAAAAATTTGAAAAAAATCTAAATTTCTTGCTTTGTAACATGTCCAGCCCATAGCTGAGGTTGGACAAATATTCAACCTGAGTGATGATGAATATTGAATGGAATGTATACACTTATTATTTTCCAGGCTTCTACATGGCCTATTTAGTTGAGCAATACCCTCAACATACAGAGATAAGCAGTCCATCTCATTCATTATCACCTTTGATTATATTTTATGCACTCTTAAGAGACAAAAGGAAATATGATTACTGTACTGGGGTCTGATTTGTATTAATTTTAGCAGATGGCAGAAGCAATGGTTTGCCAAACTGTCTGTAATAAAGCAAAACTTCCTGTAGCAGTGGGGGAAAAGAAATGTGACATGTGTTTGTTTGCTAAACTGGTCATTTTTACTAATATCTTAAAGACAAAAATGATATTTAATTAATTTATTTAAAAATAGTGAATTAGTTGAATTAGTAGGGTTTTTCATTGGACTCAACTAAATTTTATCTGTGAAAAACTACCCAAAATTGGATATAACTGACAACACTCCTTGCCCCTTTTCCTGAGGTTTCAAGGCTGTCATTTTTTTTTCAGCAAGCCATTGCTGGTCCCAAATAGTATGGTAAAATATTCGTTGGAGAAATTCATAATGAAAGTATTATAAAGGTGAAACTTGGAGTTTCACCATCAATACTTTTTTGTGGATTACTATGGTGTGTTGCTATTGTTGTTGCTGTCTCTCTGTGTGCTTGAAGAAGGCCATGACATCAGGAAGGAGATGTCCTGACTTGCAAGTGAATTGGATTTAAGTGAAGGAGGGCAGTGCAAAATCACCCAGCCTCACTCTCTCCTCCAGAGTCATCTGGGTCCAGTGACAAGATAAAGATCAGGACAACTGAAGATGGCTCTAAAAGCAGTGGAGAACCTTGCCCTTTTTGAGCCACAACCTTTCCCAAGTTTCAGCTTGTCTGAGGCAACACCCATTCAATGAATGAAGCTAAGTAAAAATGAGTCAAAGAATGGCCTCTTTTACCTAGTCATTAAATAAGATAAAAATCTGATCTTATTGGAAATGTGGGCAATCAACAGTGGCAGTTGTTCATTTGAGTAAATGGAATGATCTAGTCAGTTAAGAAAATGAGTTCAGATTCTTGGTGATTAATAAAATTCACTGTGAATTTTGGATGAGCATTTGTATCAAAGAAAGACTGTATTAAAGTACTGGGTAGAGAATTTAACCTCTTTTGCTTTTAGTCATTTTGCTTTATTGGCTCAAGAACCTAACCACTGGGCCCATTAAGAAGTTGGGGAAGGAAGAAAATATTAGTTAAGTGCCATTCGATCCTCACAACAACTCTGTGAGGTTGAGTTTCACCAGTTACTAATTGTTTGAGACCAAATTTGGATGTAGGTCTTCTATCCACTGAGGAAACTTGATGCCTCCATAATGGGAATATGTAGTGTGCGTGTATGTGTATTTGTGTGTTTGTGCACATGTGTGTATGTGTGTTCATGTGTAAGTATATGCACGTTTGTGAGTATGTGTGTGTAATGTATCAAGCAATATTGGTAGCTGGGCTAGGGGGAAGGGCAAGAAATCTCCAACTTCACTTGAGGAAAAAAAGGAAAATAAATTAATCTACTGGGTTAAATGGAAGGGTCTCTATTAAATTTAGCATATGTTGAAATGACTTTAGAGTTGCTTTTTATTTTTTCTTCTATATTTTACTTTCTGTTCATTAAGTGAATCTGATTTTATTTGGGGTAGTGGACATCATGTGCTTTATTTTATGTTATATATATATATATATATATATATATATATATATATATAATATGTATTATATAAATTATGTTATTATACACAAGAAGAGAAACTATTTCCTTAAGAACAGAAGTGTTCTAAATATATACAAATGACCAGTGAATTCTAATGACACAACCTGAAGATATAAAATCTAAATTTTCTTTTGGGGGAAATAATTTTCACAATGGTTAGCACCACAGATATGGAATTAGGAAGGCCTGACTTCATATCTTGCCTCAGAATCTTAATGGCTGTGTGACCCTGGACAGGTTACTTCATCTCTGTCGTGGTTTCTTCAACTATAAAATGAGGGTATAGCTATTATCTAATTTTACTTTTCAAACGCAGTTTTCTAATATTCTATTCATTTTATTCAACAGGAATAAATAAAGTACTATTATGGGCCATAGATTGAAGCTTGGCTTCATAGTAACCATATAAACACAGAAAATGAAGGAATAGACATTTATTCTGGCTCATAGCATGTAAAAAAAGTTCTAACTAATCAAAGAGTAACTTTAAAAATAGTTCATTTAGTGTCATATTCATGACTATTTAAAATATTCTTTCCATTTTAATGTCATAATCAAAAGTCAGGACTTAAGTTTCTATCAAATGAATTCAATAATGTTTAGCTGAACACACAGTTTCTCCCTTCAGGTAGCTAGTTAGTAATCACTAATTGAAATGTTTGTTTGTTCAGAGTAGTTAATGCTACAGAGAAGTCATTTAACATAGATTACATATTGTGATGTTTTTTCAAGAAGTTGAAGGTAAGTAGAGCAAAACAACATCAAGCTCTCTTTCCATACTCCTGTATATGTGATGCATAAAATTATAATGAAAATAATAAATGTCTGCACATATTTCTTATCAAGACCTTGAAGCCTTTTTAGATCCTGGGAAAATTGATCCAGATAGGCAGCTCCCAGATCTCAGGAACTAGTCTACAGAATATTTCTCTGCATTTGGCAAGCACTCAAAAATGTTGTTTTCTCCATGAGATAAGAAGAAGTAGATATTAAGATTGTAATTTTGTAGGTAAGGAAACTGAGGTTTGGTTCCCTATCTTCCATGTTTGGGTGAAGGGGGAAAGGATTCATTCTTTGCTAAACTTGTATTATGTAGAATCACCTGATGATCTTCTCTTTCTGTCTTCACATCCAATCCACTTCCTGGAAGCTCTGTATGCCCAGCACAGGCATCAGGTAGATTTAGGTAACTGAGCCATTGAGGGAGAGAAGGTTTAGGTGGCTGGGAGTTAGATAGACTATAAGCACAAATTGGGGCTGACTCATGTGACAAGCTCCGGATCTCCCTCTCCATGTGCCCTATATGACCAAAAAAAATGCAGAAGCAGGAGCAATGGTTAAAATAGGAAGGATAAACATTTCAGAAATAGTAGGAAAAGATCAGGAAAGAAGTTGTTTGTAATTGAAATCAGCTGCCATTAGAGGTAATGGGTTTCTCCACATTGAATATATCTAAGCCAAAGTTGGATGACCATTTGTCAGGTATAAGGTAGGGGTCATTCTTTTTTGGATATGGGCAGAACTCTATGAACACTGAGGTCTCTTCCACCCACAAAGTTGTATAGTGTGTTGGGTAGCATCACCATTACATATGGAATGGAATTTTTTTTTATTATGATCACTTAAATACAATGTGCAGTGTTTAATGTAAGGGATCTACATTTGTACTCCATGAAGCGTGGACAATTAAGAAATACATGGGAACTGGGAGAGATTAGAGTCAAGATGATGGAGAAAGAGGAACCAGTTGCGTCTAGTTCCTCACTATCCTTTTTGACAACAACATAGAAAATGCACGAGACCTCTAAATGAAACCCCACCTCCACCACCCCCAAAAAAGTCTAGTCATTTTACAGCCCAGGTCAGAGAAGTATATAAATACTAGAGATAAGATCTGTCCAGGGACATGCAGGCAGAGCATGTCAATACCCAGGGATAGAAAGAGGCCCCATAGAGGTTAAATGGCTTACCCATACCATGTGTCACAGCTGGGATTTGAACTTTCCTTTTCTCTGACAACTTCATTGATTTTTTTGTTGGTTGTTGCTATTTTTTCCACCATACTCTACTAAAGCAAGACCTAGGAAAATACAAAGGGAATAGAATGTGTAGAGGTTCTGGTGATGACCATGGAGGTCCCTGCTAACTAATATTCAGATTTTTCTTTTTTTTTTGGCAGGGGGAGATCATTTTTTTGAGTCAGAAGGTCAAAGCTAATGGAAACCTCTCGGTTTGTAAATAAGAAAAATGAGTCTCAGAAAGTGGAATCAATTTGACCAGGATCATAGAAGTTGTTAATGGTGGAGCCTGGACTACAATCCCAGGCTTCAGATTCCCAGATTCACAATGTTTCTTTTGTACTTGCAGTATGATACAAAATTTACAATTCAAGTCAAGTCACTTATGTTAGTGAGAAGCTGTCCTGATGCCTGAAGCAAGAAAGACAACCCAAAACTTTACCTCAGCTTGCATGGTAGAATAAATGTTTTAAAACATTATTGTTGTGGTTGCTAACTTGAATAAGACTTTCTCCTCTAGTATTGTTTTTCACATTCTCTATCTTCTTTTTTGTCTACTCATTGGTCATCTAAAACCTCTTCACTGGCATCTGCTAATATGACATCTTGCTCCTTTTTATGGATCTGTGATTTCATTCATGCAGAGAATACTGAATGAGAAAATTCTCTCTAACATTACAGATCAGCTACTCTTCTTTTGTTACAGTCTTATATAAATGAACAGAATTGTACAACTATGTCAGAGGCAGGACATGAACCCAAGTCTTTCTGATTCTGAAGGTCTGTCTTTCTCCTCTTGGCAGCGCTGCCTCTCATACTCATCCTAGAATACTTTAAATTACTTTAATCAACCCACTTTCTCAGTGATGTACTTGTCAGTTAAACTCTACCAGTCCTTCCCATTGTCATCACCAGGTAAATTCTGGATTAATTTTATGTCCTTGAACAGAAAGCCCTTAGGAGCAAGACTGATATTAACTCTACTTTAGCTAAAACAAAGTGTTCCTGACAGTGCATCTGGTGATGCTGTCAATAGTAGCAAGCAATTGGACTAACAACTTCTTATTGTAGAGTGTCAACACTCCCATTTCTGATCCTGGAGAAAACCAAGTTATTTGGAGGCATGCTGCAATGAAAGAGATTTTTGTTCCATTTTTCCCCTAAGCATTAAAAGTGTGCCAGAGTGTAATAAAGCAAATATTGGAATAAAAGGGGGGAAAGGGGAGGAATGAGAGAAATGAAAACATCCCAACAGCTGTGGCACTCAAACTGTCAGAGCTGAACACTAAGAGGATTTCATGTCTACCCAAACTGAAAAGGACTGATTTCCTAGAATGGGGAAAAACACCTCAGACATCATGGGTTTCACCCAGGAGACTTCTAAAGCCAGCTGGTACCAACTTGTAAGACCTCATTTATTGTTTTGTTGATTTTTTAGAACTAGGCAATTGGTGGGAAAATGTTAATAGTGAAGATTTCATGTAAAAGCATTCTCTAAATTCATTTGTGTGTGTATATATATATGTCTATATATATATTAGCATTTGCATGTATGCATTTACATGCCTATATATACATACCTAAATGTATATACGTACCTATAAATCATGTTATTGATGCATTTTTATTTTAAATTGATATACTTCCTGCCAGTATTCCTTTCTTTTCCCCATCCCAGACAGCCACCCTAATTTAATAAATTATATTTTTAAAAGTGAGAAAAAATTAGCATAAATAATCAATAATTAAATAATGCAGATTATTCCATATCCACAGATCTTCCACTTTCCAAAGGTATTGACTAGGGCTGTTTTGTCATATTTCTTTTTTGTGATCATATTAGTTCTTTATAATTTTTTGCCATTCATCTTTGTTTTGTGTTGGTTATTCTTTGCCTTTACATTTGTTGTAGTCATTATCTATATTTTTTTCTAGAATCTGTTTACTTTACTTTGCCACATTATACCTTTTTTAAAAAATTCTACTCAAGTGTCACCTTTTTAATAAATCCTTTAGTGAATCCACCAAATTGTGATTGTCATTCATTCCCTACTGCCTTGCTTTTATTCTGTATAGAGCTATATACCTTCTTCCCTTTCACAGTATTCTATCCCTTAGGAAAGGTTTTGTTTCAATTTTTATCTCCACATCATATGATATATCTTTATTTTAAATTGATATAATTTCTCCCAGTATCCCTCTCTTTTCCCCATCCCAGAGAGCCACCCTTTTTCAGTAAATTATATATTTTAAAAGTGAGAAAAATCAGCAAAAATAATCAATACATAAAAAGTCTAAAAATACTCCATATCCACAGAACTTTCACCTTTCCAAAGGTGGGGGTAGGGCTGTTTTATCATATTTTTTCTTTGTGGTAATACTTGTCCTTTACCATTGTGTACCTAGCACCTAATACCCACAACATAGTAGATACTTAAATCATAAATGCTTCATGATGGATTCATTGATAATTGTCATTTCTTATACCAGGGCCTACCATCACATGATGGATTTGAGACAATCCTCAAATCAACCATTTAAAGACAATCACATATCAGTGAAAATTGGTAGGGGGATTGAGAAGATAATAAGAGGAAACTTGGAAACATCAGATATTGGAACACAAGACAGTGCTGTACCATGGAGCCTGCTGCTAAAGAAGAATAACCTTTGGTCTGGGTCTCTTAGGAAATTTCCTGAAGTTTGACTAGGGGGTGAGAAGTGGCATGTTCTTGAAGTTTCCTATTTTAACTAATTGTTCTTTCTTAGTCCATGCTAATTTCAATGATTTTCTCCTTCTTAAGGAGTAAAGCGCTAGGAGTACTTTCTAAATCCCAGTATTCTTTGGAATGGTTTTGTTCATTTCATCCCATTTCTGTTCATCTCATCCTAGTTCTTTGGAAAGGCTCTGTTAAACTCACCCTAGCTCTATTCTGTAGAATCACATTTTTATTAGGAAGCTTTCCATGTCCTCATTAATCAATGCTTGGAGGTCTACTAAGTCTACCAATTTCCTAAGAAAAATGTCCATCTGAAAGTTCAAATAAACTATATTCCAAAAATTTTAACTACCATGTAAAACAGGTAGAATTAACATATCTATGCTTCCATATCTATTCAAAAGATGACCAAATATTCTTTTACCAAAACATGGTAAAAATGAACAAAGTTTAAAGTCCTGCCAAACCAAAACCAAGACATTTACTCAATGTCTAGTCAGAGAAAACATATTAAAATTCATTTATGTTTAAAGCTCTTTTGTGAGTGAAAAAAAATAGAGAATACTTCTTTTCTTGTTCAAGTCAATTAAAAAAATCATTTTAATATAATGAACCACTACATTTAGCAAGAAAAAATGATATCATATAGAGATTTGTGATTTAAGCTGCTGGACCAGAAGATGGATTATTTCAAGCATGAGATTGTTTCATAAAACTTACTTTTGATAAGCAATAAATTGAAGTTAAATCAAAATTATTTAAAAAATGATCCATATTCAAAAAAATCATGTTATTTACACAAGTCTTATTGAGAAGAACTACAGAGAGAGATAACATTTTATTTACTTTTTTTAAAGCAATTAGGGTTAAGTAACTTGCTCAAGGTTACACGGCCAGTTATTTCTGGGTGTGGTGCTAAGCATCCGAGCTCAGATCTGACTCTGGGGCCGGTGCTCTTACCCACTGCACCATCTGGCCACCCCTGAGATATAATATTTTAAAACATATCTTTAGAGCAAAAATAAAATTTTGACTTTACTAGTCCATTGTAGAACCAAAGAAGAACATTATATTTTATTTTGTTACCTTTTGAAATATCTATACTTTCAAATTGAGCCTCATGTTAATGTAATGCTATCTGATTGTTTTATTGAGAAAATAAGGCACCAAAATATTGTTTGGGATGGGGATCAACAAGGAAAGAATGAAAATTATTATGCACCATCCACAGCAAAATAACAATAGCAGCTAGTGTTTATGTAGCACCTACAATTTGTCAAATGCTGTACAAAGCACTTTAAAAACATTATTTCATTTTATCCCACAATAACTCTGGGAGATATGTGCTATTATTATCTTTTAGAGTTGAGCAATCTGAGGAAAACAGAGGTTAAGTGACTTGCCTATGGTCACATATCTAATAAGTTCCTGAGGACAGATTTGAACTCAGATTTTCCCAAATCCCAAGTTTCAACACTCAATCTACCACACCTCCTAAATGGAAAACAAGAACTTTATTTAAATGTGAGGTTCTAAAAAGATGTGCACATTATACTCATGTACTGTGAGTTTCACCAGATGTGCATAACATAGTGGACAGAGAACTCATCTCAGAACCAGGAAGAAGTGAGTTTAAAGTCCTGCCATTGGCACATTCTATGTGACCCTAGACAAGTCCCTTAACCTCTCAATGTCCTATGGAAAACTCTAAGGCCTTAAGTTACAGAAAACATTTTAACCTATGCTGGAAGAAAGGGTTTCATCTAGGTGTTTGCTATATCAGTAAAAAAAAAAGTAGGTTCAGTTACCTCTTTCTTGCCCCCTATTATAATAGATAAAAGTTATAAATGATTGTGATATATTTTAATTGCCAAAATAAATCATATAGTAGTACAGTACAAACAAAATAAAAAAGACCTTAGGTATTACAGTAATACACTAATATCAAAATGTATCAGACCTTTGCTTACAGAGAAATTAACAAAAATTATTGATCTTGTTGAAGAGAAATTGAGCATGTATGAATCAACCACATCTTCCATAAGATTGTTAACTTAAACTTTCATTTTACTGGAATTAATTACAGAAATAAAAATAATAAATACTGTACTGTCAGTGATGGGAGGAGGGGAGGATTAAGAGCCACTGAACTAGATGGGTTTAGACATGGATTTTCCTTAGCTATATGAATTTTTAAACAATTGCCTCCTTTCACTCCAAAGGTGGTTGTTTTCTGTAACAACAGAGACCTACATAAAGTGAAAGGAAAGTGCTTATATGAGATTGTACAAGAAGTCTTAACACACCATTCAGCTAGTATCTTGTAGTAATGTGAAACCAAAAAATGAAACATTTAGGTGAATGTGGGCACTGACTTAGCAATTACCCAATAGGATTTCTTGTTACACAATTATTTTTTAAAATGTGGCAGCAATTGCAGAGATCTTAACAATGCTTATTATATATAAACTCATCAGTACAATGTGGACCTCATATATTTAAACACTACAGAGTTAGAGTAGACTAAAGCCTAGTATCTCACAAAAGTGAATGCAATCATCTATGATACATAATTAAGTCCAACTTGGAAAATTTAATAATTTTGAAGTAAGGAATTCATGAGCAGCAAGAGAAATTCAATTGCCATCATAGGATACTGATATGCACATCATTTTAAAATTGTGTACAACAATAATTTAGGTATTATTGGCGGTCACATTGTAGTTGTTGTTACTATGGGAAAAAGGAAAATGTTGGTGAAAGAATAGGAAATATCTCCATCCTTCCCTTCACCTATGAAAAAAAATATAAAAGAACTGCAATATAATAAGTAACTCAACTGTTTGTTTACAATATCTTATGGTTAGAGAAATACCTATGTAATCTAGACATGTAGTACCAAATTTCATGGACATGCTCAAAAGTAATTTTTCAATTGCTTATAACTTTGTTAGTTTAAAATAGTTCCCCCCTAATCAGTCACCAGTCTTTTTGAGGCTAAAGACAAGACACATGGAAAGTTTCAAGTTTCAAAGTCATTCTCTTTCAGAGTTTTTGTGGTTACCCAAATATCTTAATTGATCTTAAAGTGGAAAAAAATATATGTTTCCAACCCAACCCAAACTTCAAAATGTCAAATTTCCCCAGGTTTGTTTGCTTTAGGACAATTTTAGGCTGAAACCAAGTATGGGTATTTAATCTTAATACAACAATTTTGTTCACAGAAGGAATTTTTAAAATAATTTTTAAATTTATAATTTTAGTTTAGCATACACTACACTTTTCCCCTTGCAGCATTCAAAGCACTTAAATATATTGGACCTACTAATAAGTAACCATTTAACTCTCCAGATGTACATTTTACCTAGGTCACTGAAATCTTTTCCAGTATTGCCTTCCTCTCAAATCTTCTTGGCAACCTATATATCTGACTTCATTGAACATTTCTCTTGCATGCACACTCTGCAATCAAGCCAAAACTGACCTTCTCTCTGTCCATCATACACACACTGCATCATCCATCTCCTTACCTTTGTATTATTTCCTCTTTATTTCATTTCATTTTCCCATTTCCTCTTCATTTTCAGCTTACAGAATACTGTTTTCTTTTAACATGGAGCCTAAGAACCACCTTCAAAACTTGGAGCTGTTTCTCATGTCTTGAACTCTTAGAATCCTCTTTTAAACTATTATATAATTAGCACTTTTAGTTTTATCCACTTTCTTTATGTATATGATTATGTAAGTACTTTTTACCCTTACTCAAATGAACACTCCTTTCAAAGGAGCATTATTTTATTCCTGGCATTTGTATACTCTAGTGCTTGGCACATAACAAAGACTTAATAAATGCTTTAGAGCTGTCTGATGGAACAGTGGATAGAGTTCTTGACCCAGAGTAAGAAAGACTGAGTTCAAATGTGACCTCAGACACTTCCTAACTGTGTGACCCTAGACAAGTCACTTACCCTCTATTTGTCTCAGTTCCCTTTACTGTGAAATGAGCATCATAACATTACCTACTTCGCAGGGTAGTTGTAACTTGGAAAGGATGGAATATTTATAAAGTTCTTAGCAGTTCATGGAACATAATTGTAGCTTGTTCCCTTCCTTCCTTTCTTGTTGATTGATCCCAGTGTAATAATTGTCAAATGAGTTAATGTACTTTGGAAAAATCATGAGAAAATACTAATACATGCAAATTTGTTGTTTTACAAGGGTGATTGAATGAAATAATAAAAATAAATGCAAAATTGTAGAAGATGATAAGTTGATATAGTGAATAGAGCACTGGATTTGGAGTGAGGAAAATTTGGATATAAATTCTGTGCCCGAAACTTACTGCTTGTATGATTCTTGTCAAATTACTTAACCTTTCTGGGCCTCAGTTTGCTCTTGTGTAAAATGAGAATTTGACCTTAATGACTTCTTAAATTACTCCCACCCTAGAGCTACAAACTTATTTTGAAGAGAATATGAATTCAATTTAGTGGGTTCACATGAACACACAATATTATTACACATATACATGTTCCTTACATCTTAGGATATTTGACCTCCATGAACCTACCCTTCCAAAACTTCAGAATACTAGGAGAATGGGAGAACAATATAAGATAGAAAAAGTCAATGTTACTAATTCTGCTAAAAGAACCAGCACAGTGAAAAGTCCGCTGGCTTCATTAGTAAGAAATTATTCAGTCATTTCAGTCATGTCCCACTTGTTGCATACCATTTGGTGTTTTCTGGGCAAAAATACTGGAGTGGTTTGTCATTTTCTTCCTCATCTCATTACATATGAGAAAACTCAACTAAACAGGTTTAAGTGACTAGTCCAGCATCACACAACTAGCAAGTGTCTGAGACTGGATTTGAACTCATGTATTCCTGACTTCAGACTTTGCACTCTATCAACTCTGCTTCTCTGTTGCTGCAGTTGCTTGAAAAACACAAATTCAATTCCTTTAGATGCATGAATTCCAATGTGCATTATCTATTTGGTCACCTAAACTCACTGAGTTTTAGTTTGTTCACCTGTAAAATGAGGGAGTCATTATTAAATGACCTTAAATCTCTTGATAATCTAAATCTGTGGTCCCATGAATGAAGTTCTAATTCTCTTTCACAAAAATGAAAATAGATGATTTTGAACATTAAGATTAACATGGAGGAAGACATAGGAAGATAAATCAAGGAAGTACAGAAGGTATTTATTTCCTTTAGAAATACTTATTTCAAAAATATAGCATACTATTAGCATGATGATAGCAGATTTTCTGCTGTTAAGTTATAGTAATCATACATCATCAGTGTCAATTTGGAGTAGAGACTTGACCAGGTAGCCAAGATGACTTTGATTCAAGCTTGTCTCTTACGTTGTCTGTGTGACCCTGAGGAAATCACTTAATTTCTCAGAGCTCTAGACAAATGTGTTTATGTGTATACACATACATATATATTATAAAGACAAACATATACGTGTTGCATATTTCATTAAATATTTTCCAATTTCATTTTTAAAATCTATAAGACTCATTTTATCTATAATTTTCAGCTCCAAATTCTCTCTCTCCTTCCCACACTTTGAGAAGGCAAATACTATGATATCATTTACACTTGTGAAGGTATGCAAACCATATCTCCACATTAGCCATGTTGCAAAAGAAAATACATATTTAAAAAAAGCACAAGAAAAATTTAAAAAGGTGAAAAAGTATGCTTTGTTCTGCACTTTGCATTTGTCTGTTTTCTCTAGTGGATAGCATTTTGTTCATCATGGGTCCTTTGAAATTTTCCGTTTCATTGTCTTGATTAAAGTAGCTAAGTTTTTCATACTTGATCATCCTTACAATGTTGCTGTTAAAATGTACAATGTTTTCCTGGGTATTGTCATTTCACTTTGCATTAGTTTATATAAAACTTCACAGGTTTTTCTGACACCATCCTGACTTGTCATTTCTTAATGCACAATAATATTCCATCACAACTTGTTCAACCATTTCCCAATTGATGGGTATCCCTTCAATTTCCAGTTCTTTGTCACCACAGAAAGAACTGCTATAAATATATTTTTACAAATATATCCTTTTCCCTTTTCTTTGATCTCTTTGGGATCTAGACATGGGTAGTGATAGATCTAGGAATATGCACAATTTTATAGCCCTATGGGCTTAATTCAAATAGTTCCCCAGAATGGTTGAACTAGCTCACAACTCTACCAACAGTCCATTACTGTCCCAATGTTTCCATATTCCCTCCTGCATTTATCATTTGTTTCTGTCATGTTAGCCAATCTGAGAGGTGTGAAGTAGTTCCTCAGAATTGTTTTAGTTTGCATTTCTCTAATCAGTAGTGATTTAGATCATCTTTAATGTATTTTAGAAGCATTGATTCCTTCTTCAAAAAACTTTTAGGCAACTTTCTAGTACTATAAATTATAGATCACTTGCAGGCCCATATTCATAGACATAGTTCCCTAAAATAATGACATCACTGGTCCAGTCACCATACTTACCTAAAGTGACTATTTTCAATCAAATCTCTGAGTTTAAGTCAAATAAATACTTACCTACAGTCAAATAAAATCTTTATTTTTACCCTTTAGCTCTACCACTGACTATGAAATTAGGAAAAGTAATCTCAGACTTTGTGATTCATCTCCAAAATGAAATTAATGGCACTGACCTACTTGCTAAGTAGTAGCAGGACTAATTAGGTGATATCTATACAGGCATTTTAATTCCCCAACAAAAGGGATTGTTTGAATGTTAATTGGATGTTTGATACTTTCAACAACTTGTTTTACAACCTCAAAGAAAATATTCCTTTGCATTATATTTTCGCCAAAGGTCTTTGCGAAATCATATCACATATTAAAACAGTTTCTAATTTAGGATGAATTTTTGAGGATTGGCAAATACGTATTTGCCAATCCTGAATATATATTCCTGGAAAAATAGAAAAGGAATTTATTTGTTGCAGCTATCACTTTTTCCTATATCATCTTTTGTCGTATAAATGGTTAATTTGTTATTGGCATCAATTCTACATTCAACAGACTTGCATGGAATGCACAAATACAGGTGTATGCCTCTCTGAAAATGTTATTCATTTATGAAAAAATGTAAAGAAATGGAAGAGAAGTATATTGGATAACCCTCAGATCACTGTGTTTTCCTACTACCAGAGCTGTAATTAGCATGGAGAAATAAGGACTTTGTTCCAGGACACCAAAATCCAGTGAGGCAAGATCCCTCTCTTTGTTAACTGCTGCTGTCCCACAACATTGCCTTGTGATTCTCAGCTGTCCTGTGCTGACACACATAAGACTGTTTGAGGTCTATTGCAGTAGGTGCCCCCTCCATGAGGGCTAGATCTCAATTTATCCTCTGTCAACACATGAACCAGAATCACTGAGAAACAGTCCTTCCTCTCTCCTGACTTGATTGTACATTGCTTCCACTCATTCCCACCACTGATTTTTCTGCCCTCTCAGATGCAAAAATTTCTAGGGACAGTTTTGCCTAACACAGCAGTTAAGTTTTAACCACCATCTAAGTTACCAACCCCCAAAATCATGATCCTGAAGGCCCACCTTTATTGTTCTTATGACTGAGTGAATCACATTGAAGCATTCAGAGGGTTCTATAATCTGTGGAGAAAGATTTATTCCTGATTCATCTTGAGAATCATGGCTCACTCTAACATCAGATGCCTTCTCACCTGTTACATCAACATTACAAATAACACCATTGTTGATAATTTATTCTGAGAAACCATAAATTTAATAAGAATGAAAATTAAATTGCTCCTATCATTGTGCACATAAGGACAGTTCATCACAATAAATATCAATGTAATATGCCTACCCAACTCAATTCTAAGATAGTTCCTCAGGATCTTTTTAAAGATGGGGTCTATAATTTTATCACCATAGATCCCTCCTGATATGGAAAGTCCATTTACCATAGGTGGTTGGCACCTGCTTGTCAGTGTCATTCCTAGACAAAATTTCCTGAAGCATCAAGAGGTTAAGTGATTTGACCACATGGGATTTGTATTCTGAGCTCCCTAATTCAGATGCTGGTGCTCTATCCACTATGCTAAACTCTCTGTCACCTATACTGACAGGACATTCATATTTCTCCTCTCTCATGGTATCACCTAATCTCCGTGTTGGAAGGGTACTCAAGGGCCTATATGGTCAGAATCACAGCTGAATCCAAATCCAGATTATTGTTGTATGTCCTTTGTTTGCAAAGAGTACAAATTACATGACATGGTGATGTCTTGACTTGCCTGTGAATTGGATTTAAGTGAGGAAAAGTTGTACAAAATCATCAGTCTGACTTTCTTTTCCAGAGTCATCAAAGACCAGTGGCGGGACAAGTCAGGACAACTGGTGATGCCAGGATGCCCTGGATGATATTGGCATTTTTGATGTCTAACCAAACTCTAAGCACTCCACAGCACCAGCTTTAGCCTTCTTTGTGGCATTTGAACCAATTGTTCTCATCCACCCATTCTGCCAGGACAAGTCTTTATATGCTTGGGGTAGATAACACACTAACCCACCTATGGGTTTAAGGCCTGTTGGCTACCCTCAACTTTATTTAGGCCATCTGAGAAGACAGTTTACTGGTTTATGGTCATTGTGCTTGTTACAGCTTCTTGGAGCTACAGGTGAGAGTCGAGTGTCAAGTGGACACCAAAGAAAGACAAGCAGTCAGAAAAGAGCTCGGCAAGCTCTCACACCAGAGATGCTGGTCCTCCTTGAACACCCATACACCCCCTAATCTGATTATAATTAGCCTGAAAAAAAACAATCTGGACTTTGCCTGAAGTCTATAAATAAGAGTGAAGTCTATAAGCTATAAGACAGCCTATTCCACCTTTGGAAAGCTCTAAATTGTTAGGAAGTGATTCCTTACATCATACCTAAATTTAACTCCTTGAAATTTCCACCTGGAAATTGTCCCTGCTTCTCACCCCCAGGTATTATCATAGACACTGAATGACAAGAATAATAGCAATAATAATAACACATAACCACAATTAACATTTTGTAATGCTTCAAGTTTGCAACGTCCTTCCCTTACCTATAATAGATCAGCATGATGTATTTGTTGCTGTTCAGTCATTTCAGTCCTGTCTGACACTTTGTGACCCCATTTTGGGTTTTCTTGGCAGAGATACTAGAGTGGTTTGCCATTTCCTTCTCCAGCTCATTTTAAAGGTGAGGTAGTAGGCAAACACAGTGAAATGACTTGCCCAGGATCACACAGCTAGAAAGTTCCTGAGGTCAGACTTAAACTCAGGAAAATGAATCTTACTGATTCTCAGCCTAGTGAACTACCTACCGTATCCCTTAGCTGTCCAGAGTAGTGGATAATTGCTGGATTTGGAGTCTTTTAAATCCCATATCTTTTACTAAATATGTGAAAATTGTCTAGTCACTTTCCTTATCTTGGATTTCAGTTTTATTCCATAAAAGAGGGATAAACATATCATCTTTACTTATCTTACAGGGTTTTTGTGAAGTTCGAATGAGTTAATATATAATATAAATAGATATTGTGTGTGTCCAAGTGCTTGTTAGTCTTTAAGTCACATTGATATTATAATTTATTTTCTCTCAGGCAAAGCATGTTTCAAAACTCTGTTTCTAGGCCATCGCCTAAATTTTTAGACTAGTTCAGGATACTCTGCTTTTTCTATCTAGAAGGTAATACCTATGTTTTTTTTTTATATCTAGCATTCTTAAACTGTTTATGTTTCATGGAGCCCTATAACAATCTGGTGAGGCCTATAAATACTTCAGAAAAAATGTTTTTTAACTAATTGAAGGAAATATATAATTTAAACTAGATATTGGTGAAAATAAAATTGTCTATTTTTTCCTATTTTAGTTCACACATCTCCCACTAAATGCCCACGCACACCCCCAACCTAGCCACAGACTTTAGGTTAAAAACATCTGCTTTGCATAATTTCTATTCAAGACTTCCTAGGATCTAAGGATCATAGCTCAAAAACTGGAGAGGACATTAGAGACTGAGTTTGACTCCCTCATTTTACAGATGAGGAAACTAAGCTCCACTGAGGTTAAAATGACTTGTCCAGGGTCTCACAGTTAATAAGTGTATCAGATTAATTTTAGCCCAAGTTCTTCCTGATTTTTAAGTTTGAGAAAAATACCCCTGGGTAATTGTGGAATTGTTTTCATGATGTGTAGAGGCAGCCAAAGACAGAATGATACCATTAATGTCCATCCCCAGGCTAGACATCCATTTAATGCAATATCCTTGATATACTTGGCAAAGTAATAAACCATTTTTTCATAATATGAAGATTCTTGCTGTCATATGACCTTGCCATAATCAAAGAAAGCACCCCTGGTTCTTATAAGGTTGTTGCTACACACATGCACGCACACACACATACAAATACAGTATGCTATGACATCTACATGACATCAGGTACTAATCACAGGCATATACTTTGTAGATTCTGGTGTTTCTGTTTGAAAGCTCTACTGCCATGGAGCTGTACAATCACAGCTTCCAGAGACTGTTGACAAGAACTGCCAAGCACCTCATCTCATTTCTCACATAAATGAGCAGCACAGAGTTCCAAATGCTCTCCAAGAGAATGATGCTCTCCCCTTTCCCCACTAGCAGCTGGAGCACATAAACTCTCCCTTCTCATCTCCTGCTGCATAGATTGCTTCAATGTCCTTCTAATTCTAGAAAATTCATGTTGAAAAATGAAATTAAATGGACCCATGACTGTAACACCATTTCAAGCATGTCCCATCTATTTCTTAATCAAATACAGTTATTTTCAAGATTGAGAGACTGTCTCTTGAATTTTTCCTTTCTATTTTTTTCTAGTATAGATAGACACATGAGAGAGTAGAATTGTAGAAGAAAAAGAAGGAAAAAGAAACAAATCCCTGTTTCTACTCACAATCAAGAGGGATTCATTTTTGAATATCCTAATGTCTTTTCTTCTCACCGAATATTTAATGTGTAGATAGTATCATATACTAATCTAAAGTATAATAAACCACATACTAATTTAAGGTCATATCTTAATAATGCAAAGCCATATCAAGGCCATGTCCAAACACCAAGAATGTGTATGTATTTAATAGAACTGGATTTCTGGTGCTTAATTTTTTCATCTATAAAATGAGGGGATTGAACCCATTATATCCCCTGTCCACTCTACACCTATAAGTCAGTGAAGTGAATATTTCCTAAGTATAAAGATATGGTTCTAATACAGCCACATGCAGCCATCATCCAGAGTAGTAATCCTTGTTGAGATGTTCCCTGGCAACTGCCTCTAGCTACTGCAGCTGCTGCCCCGTCAGTAGCTATGGCCACTGAAGACCGAGAAGAGAAAGTTCTTACCACCAAAGTCCTTGGCATTGTCAAATCATTCAACAGCAGAAACACATATGATTTAATCAATGGAAATAACATTAAAGAAGATGTTACCATCTGCTTTGCTGCTGCATCATAAAGATCACTGCACCATTCCATCTGACTTGCAGATGAAAACTGTCATATGTATTGCTTCCCCCATTAGAACTTACACTCTTTGAGAACAGAGATTGTTGGGCTTTTATATTTATTTCTTTAGCACTTAGCACAATGTTAAAAATAGAGTAAATGATGATTTTATTTTTCATTCATTCACTTATTCAGCCCTGTGTGTTGTCATTGAGAAAATGCTGATGTATAAGCATCACTAAAAGTTTCCTTGTTTTACATTACCTTTTCTGTAGATCACCTATTTAAGATTATCATTCTTATTGCATTTTTGATACACATTTGTTTTGTGAATGGACTAATGACATTCTATGAAATAATTGTTCTGGTTTTATCCCAAGCCTTGGGTTTGGTTTTTTTTGGGGGGTATTTTCTTTTATTTTCTCTACTGAAGATTCAGGTATATCTTCCTAGTAGGTATTTGCCAACTCTTTTTGAGCAGTTTAAGTGAATGAATCAGCCAAAACTATAAGTGTGTGAGATACTTTTGGAGTAGTAAATAAGGGAAATTCATTTTTAAGGAACAAAAAAAAAGATATGACCTAAAATCTGGGATGGGAGAGATATAGGTAGGAGATATAAGTGTCTCCTCCATTTAAAAGGGATTGTGGGTTAGGTGGGCATCAGAGTCAGGGACAACATGCCTTATAGAACAGAGGACAGATTTGAAGTCAGGCAGACCTAGGCTCAATTTTTAGCTCCAACATTTTCTGGCTATATTATTAACTTCCCAAACTCAGTTTTCTTCAACAATAATACCTGAGATAACTATAGCATAGAGTTATTGTACAAACCAAATGATTTGAAGTAATATATAAATTTTAAAATGTCATAAATCTGAGTCATCATTATATACTCCCTGGTGAAGCTCTTAATACTAGAGACTTTTTTCACTTTCATCTTTGTATGCTCAGGGCCCATCAGATTGTCTGGTAGATAGATGGCAATTAACAATTACTTATTCATTGATTTCTCAAACTTTCACTAATTGAAATTGCCGCACTATAGTAAAGTCACGCAAGAAGCTATATATGGTCATCATGATGGTGCATGCTGGGTATGAATAAAAAGTGGTTCTCCCTCTCTTTGTCCAATTCGCAGGAGGGAGTACATTTTAGAGAACACTGTGCATGAAAGAAAAATGGTCTCATTTCTCCATCCACAGCACTTCTCTTGGAAGACAATCATAGATGTGCATTCCCCTCATGTGCAGATTCTCTTAAGTAGCAGCTGACATTTTTCAAAGGTACAAAATCAGTAATTGAGATGTGTTCTCTGAGCTTTGGGGTTTTCCCTTTTATTTCATATGCAATGCCTTGTGCTTAGTAGGCACCCAATAAATATTTGCTGAATTGAATTAGCTTTCTTTGGCCTTGAATAATTTATGTCTTCCAAAATTGGTAAATATCCTGACCAAGGCTTGGAGAATGTCCCTCCAGGCCCCAGCCCTCTGCCCATTTGGAGCTGGCTATCCAGACTCATGAGTTGGCCTAGAAGCCACCCACATCCTGCTACATGTTGTACATGACTCAAGTCCCCATTATGAAACCGGAATCAAATCCACATCCTCTCCACCCCACATTGGCATTCTTGCTTTTTTTATCCAGTGTTCATGTCAACTTCTCTATTTTTTTTTGAACCAATCTGTCCCTTAGATGTTAGTCAAGTTTTACTATTCTTCAAAAGCATTTATTTGAAAAATATGTGAATGGAAAATGAACATGTTAAACTAATTAGGATATGCAAATGTGGTTCAGTGGGACTGCTTTTTAAGTGAATCATGCTTATTTGAATATACAAATAAAAGAAAATTTGTTTCAGTAACAATCTGGAAGTTGCTTCATGTGGAACAAATAAGGGCTTAAATTATAAGGATTAACTTTCAGAACCTACTTTGCAGTTCACCTTTTTAATAGAAGGAAATGTAGACCTCAAGCAGGGGCTCCCATTGCAGTTCATGTGGCCAGCCACAGAAATCTGCCCAAGCTCTGCCCCTCCTCTGAAGTGAATGAAGAAGCTGAACAAGGGACACAATTCATATAGAGCCATTGTCAATTTTTGCCTTTGCTTGTTAGATATTTTCACTTGTCATGTTCGATGTTTAGGAAGCATCCCTCCTTAAGTTTAGTTCTTTTTTATTATTTTTTTGGAGGGCAATTAGGGTTGAGTGACTTGCCCAAGGTCACATGGGTAGTTTTTGTGTTAAGTGTCTGATTCTGGATTTGAACTCAGGTCCTCCTGACTCCAGGACTGGTGCTCTATTCACTGCGCCACCTTGTCACCCCAAGGTTAGTTCTAAATGCAGCAAAATATCATACTGGAATAGCCCATTTAATAGCATTAACAGATTACATGATAAAACTTTTAGATAAAATATTGGAAGAGGCAATTATTTCCATGTATATTTAGAAAAGATGAATAAATGGATGAATTAAAAAAACATTTATTAACTGCTTACTATGTGAAAATCACTGTGCTAAGCTCTGGGGACATGACTATAAAAGAAAGAGTAAAAAACTAAAGATAGTATCTGCTTTAAAGGGATTCACTTTCTAGTGGAAGGGCAGAGGGAATTGGGGAGAAAACATAAAGTAGATTGATAGACATATATATATATACACATACATACATACAAACATACAGATACATACATACACATGCACATACATACACATGAATACACAGTTTTTTGTTGTCCTTCATTCTTGAAGAGGACCAAAATGACATCACTATGCTAGAGACAAGTTTTCGTGTGCCCGACTATGACTGATCAGACCAATATAAGCTCAGAATGCTGTAGCACAAGTCAGGCACAAATAGTCTGTGTGAATGTGTGTATAAACACACATACACAATACATATATGTGTGTATATGTATACACATACATGCATCTAAGTTCCATGGTAACATTATTATAATTTGAACCTGCCATAAATGACCAGTAAGAATTTGGAATATAAATGATTAAATATTTCTATTGTCTTTATAAGAGTAATAATGGCTTCTATCTACCCTAAACTTTGATCCTAGATACCTTGGAGATTTCTCCACTGTTGGATGGTGAAAGACTGAGGGTGAATCATATCACAAATACCATTCTATTTCTGCTATTAACTAGAATCACTATGAAAAGAGATTGAGCTTTTTGGTAATTCTGGACATGACTTATTCCCATTGAATTTGTAGTAGATATGAACATATGAATTCATGGGAGTTGGGTTGGGGAGGAGGGTAAAAAAAGTGAATTGGCCACCATGGGACCCAAATCTCTAAGGTTTTACACAAATTCTGGAGGACAAATCCAAGGTCTTATATAAATATTGCATTTGTCTCAGAGGGAGAACGAAGAACTTCTTCTGATGATTTGCTAGTACTGCTCAGGGTCTCTCAAAAATTTTTCTGACTGGACTGATTAAAGATGCTTTCATTGAGTTACTTTCTAATCTTTAATGGTCAATCTCAGAGTAAAGGGGATTTGTGACCAAAGCACTAGTAACTATTATCATGAGGAGAGTATGCCGGTGACTTTTATAGTCTAGGTGTACAGTGATAAGACTGCAATGTTACTCTCCTTGTTCCTTTCCATGACCTTCAGTCCAAGATAGAATCAGCATTTCCTACATGAGAAACATCTATATTCTAGTGGTGGGAGACAACAGTTTCAGGATTAAAGTAAGAAATTAAGATGTTAATAGAAAGACACATAAATGGCATAAATGACTGCGATATGGTTCCAGTGATAACTTACATTAAAAAGTGGCATAAAGTACTTATTCTGGATATGTATAGTGAAAATATAAATGAACTCGTCATATGATGAGAATGAGAGATGGTTTGTTCAGTCATTTGAGTGATACACTAATAATCCATATCCCACCTTCAAAAAGAAAAAAAAGAAAAAGAAAAAGGAATCCAGCATATTTATATCAAAATCATGGGAACATATAGAAAATGAATAACAAAGAATTAAATCCATAGAAGAAGTACTGAGACCATTAAAATTACGGATCCTTAAACATCTTAAAGTACAAACGTGAAACAAGAATACCATATTTGAGATGTTCCTCTAATTCCATTTCTACAATTATAGCATCACATTAAATGATTCCTAGTTTTATATGACTTACTGTGTTATTGGTTTGGGTTTTGATGATTTTTTAACAGAATCACAGAATCTGCCCTTAACAACCATCCAATCTAACCCATACATTAAAGGAATCCCTATTATAACATACTAAATGAATGGTCATTCAGCCTTGTTTTGATGACCTCCAAGGAGGTGGAGTCAACTCCCTAGTCAACAGCTCCATTTTTGAAAGGTATAATTGTTAGTAAATTGCTTCTGAGAGCAAGCTTAAATCTTCTTTTTAACTTCAACTCATTGCTTCTACTTTTGCCTTGTAGGGCCAAATGGAAAAACTCTTGCACATGGCAACCTTTAAAAATCTTGGCAATGATTATTGAAGTACAATATCTCAAACACACCCCTCCAAAACATACACACACAGAGACAGAGAGAGAGAAAGAGAGAGAGAAAGAGAGAGAGAGAGAAAGAGAGAGAGAGATAGCCACTAGGCATACCTGGTTCTTCAAACTATTCTCAGATTACATGGACTCAAGGCCTTTTATCATCATTGATATTTTCATAAGGGTAACTTCCTGGTGATAAAACACTCTTTACAAATGCAGACTATCAAGTGTTCTAAAAATTATTATGATCTATGAGTAGCCTGGGGTACTGTGAGGTGAACTAACTTTCTTAATGTCACCAGTAGTTTGGTTCCAAGTATTTGAACTCTGATCATATTAACCATAAGACTGACTCTCTGCAAACTACACTTCTCATAATATGCATAAATTTAATGAAATAACAATGACAACAACATCCCCCCATATTATAGACACAGTAGACCATGGGGATCTCCCCTACATCTAGTTACAATAGTATATATTATATGTGAAATATATCATTTTCAGACAAAATAAATTGAGACTTGTACAAGGTATTACATTGGTAAATACCTGAATATGTTATATCTGCAAGAATTTTTTCCCCTAAGGACTAAAACCCCTAATGATTTTTTTTTTGCTATTTTGAAGGATTTCTCCATCTTCATTTTTAAAATATCTTACTAAAGTTTATTTTCAACAAAATCAAGTAACTTCCCCAAAACTACCCTTCATATCATATTCTTTATTTATTGAAAGATAGTTATGCAAAGCCAGCTGATTCAGCAACCACAACTGACAGAGTATTTAACATTCCATTCTTGTCCCAGTTCTCCACCAAAAGGAAGAAAATGTGTCCCAAGCTTTATAAAAAGTCTTTTGAAAAGATTTGAATAACACACTATGTTGCTATGAAGGAATCTCGTCCTCTGTATTATTGCCATCAGGTTCTGGAATCAGTCATCTTATGGCAGTTTGTTTCTGTGTAAATAGGTACAAAAAATCATTTATTGAAGAAACATTCATTAAATGTTTACTATGTGTGATGTGGGATTGTTGGAAGGAAGATAACAAGATTTTAAAAAATTGGCAAATAATATATGTTCAAAGAAAGGGAATCCCCATTCTTAAAAATTAGCATTCAGATATAGCCACTTTCAGACTCCACCCACTGGAAGTCTCTGAGGATGCACTTAGAATCAAAACCATATGACCAACCATGATGAAGAGGTGGGGACAAAGGGAAAAAGCATAAGTCAAGGATCTGAAAACACAGAGCCCAAAATGTATTGCTAAATGGCTATTTAGAGGTTCTTTTAAATATGTATAAATAATACACATTATATAATCCAGAAAGAACCGCAGTAAATTTTTGCTGTGTTTCACGCCAATAGATGAGCTCAAGATGTCCACCAATGTGGTAAATTCATAGGATGTGCAAAGCATCATAAAAGCTTTTTATGGTGCACTCCAATGCTGTCATCTAGAGTTAGCTAACAAATATGATAGGTTTTTAATATAATCCACCCCATTCTTGCCAATGCTCCCTGCATGTTACGTCATTTTGCTGTGGGCCAAGAGTTTGTTTTCCCCAGATGGCCATCATGAAGTTGCTGACAGCCCCTTCTGACTGAGAAACTGTAGAACAGCAATCTTCCAGTTCATTTAGTCCTACTGACAAAGGAGAGCTGTTGATATCCTGATGCAAGAGCACTCTATCAGGCATTACATAGTGTCTGTGTTCTCAGCATGTTTGGGGCGTGATAAGTCATAGCACATGCTTTTTGACATCCTCCTGCATTTCACTGCCGTGTAGAGTTTCCTGGAGTTGAAATCAGGGTGACAGAAAGGAAAAAGCCAAGTGTGACATCATCAGCAACTGGTAGCAGTCAGGGGATCATAAATAATACTTTTCAGACTTGTTAGAAAAAAATGTTTTAAAATGAATCATAATTATTTTACTCTAAACCCTTTTATCCTTCCTGGAAACCCCAAATGGTATGCATCCTGAAATTAAATTCACTTAAGTTTTCTGAACCTCATTTTAACCAGGTAGACATGCAGTATGGAGATAGCTGTTGCACTTTCATTTTCATCAGAGGATCATAAATTCATAGCAGAAAGGAACCTTATACTTCACCAAGTCATATTCCCCCATTTCATTGATAAGAAATCTGAGTTAGGGGGCAGCTAGGTGGCACAGTGAACAGAGCACTGGCCCTGGAGTCAGGAAGATGTGAGTTCAAATCTTGCCTCAGACACTTAACACGAAAATTAGCCATGTGACCTTGGGCAACTCACTTAACCCCAATTGCCCTACCTTCCCCCCTCCAAAAAAGCAGAAAGAAAGAAAGAAAGAAAGAAAGAAAGAAAGAAAGAAAGAAAGAAAGAAAGAAAGAAAGAAAGAAAGAAAGAAAGAAAGAGAGAGAGAGAGAGAGAGAGAGGGAGGGAGGGAGGGAGGAAGGGAGGAAGGAAGGAAGGAAGGGAGGGATAGAGGGAGAAAGGAAGAAAGAAAGAAAGAAAGAAAGAAAGGAGAGAGAGAGACAGGAAGGAAGGGAGAGGTAGAAAGAGAGAAAGTAAGAGAAAGAGAGAGAGGGAGAAAGGAAGAAAGAAAGAAAGAAAGAAAGAAAGAAAGAAAGAAAGAAAGAAAGAAAGAAAGAAAGAAAGAAAGAAAGAAAGAAAGAAAGAAAGAAAGAAAGAAAG
>NW_027185655.1:39247958-39270319 GCF_028583685.1 Petaurus breviceps papuanus
AAGAAAGAAAGAAAGAAAGAAAGAAAGAAAGAAAGAAAGAAAGAAAGAAAGAAAGAAAGAAAGAAAGAAAGAAAGGAAGGAAGGAAGGAAGGAAGAAAGAAAGGAGAGAGAGACAGGAAGGAAGAGAGAGGTAGAAAGAGAGAAAGTAAGAGAAAGAGAGAGAGACAGAGAGAGAGAGACAGAGACAGAGACAGAGAGAGACAGAGAGAGAGAGAGAAGTCTGAATTAGAATGTGACAAAACCATGCTTTGAATTGAGGTCAATGGATGCCAAATACTGTTTTGTTTTGTTTTGTTTTGTTTTTCCCCACTTATCACAGAACTTTGTCTCCTAAAAGACTGATACATACTACTGTTGACAAAAAAAATAAACAATAAACAAAAAAACCCTAATAACCATAAAAGGATCCCCTAAAATTAGCAGGTACTTCTAAGCAAAAGTATGTGTGATGCCTAAATATGAAACACTAAAATGGAAAACTAATGAGTCCCTGCTCTTAAAAATCCTTCAAATTAGAAAAATGCTTTCTTTTAAAGGCAGAAATACATCTCAGAGACTACAGGTCCCACAAAGCAATGGGTGGCACGCCACTGGAGGTGGTTGTGATGTGGATGGAACGTCAAATGATTGTGATTATGCCTTGGTATTAATGAGGATGGCAGCTGTAGCAATCTGTTCAATTTTATGCAAATTAGCTCTGGCCCTCCAGCTCCTGGCAAGGAGCCAAGGTGGCCTTTGGCTGGGCAAAGTTTGGATTGATGCTCTATTCTACTGCTGTAAAGATTGATTTAATTATCTGTGTTTATTTAAAGCAGAGCAGCACAAAGCAATTCCTGCATCTTGGTCGACTTTGAGAAAGCTGCATTGTGTAGCATTTCTACCCACCCTTTGCAAGTCTGTTTGAAACCATGACTATGTCACTGAAGAATAGTAAAGTAAGGTTTTCTAGTTTACAATGCCCCATTTGATGAGGGGAAAGCAGAAAGGAAGAAGGAGTTGGTAATGCAAGATAAGCTCCTTCTGATCTTCAGTAGAAGGCCAATGAAGTAATTAAGTCATCACAAGGAACACAGTTTTCTTTTATCTGACCCAGTAATATTTAATTTAAAATGATTTTATACATTCCTTTATTACATCATCTATAGTCCTTAAGTGTCTCTCCCCTCCCCAAAGAAAACTATCTCTTCTAACACATAAAAAAGAGAAAAATAATGGTTCAGAAAACTAAAACATGCAACATTTGTTTTTAAATGTGATATCTATAGTCAGAGTCCCCCAACTTCACAAAAAAAAAATGGTGGGAGAAGAGTTATATATCTTCTTGAATTATCCTTTCACAGCATCCAGGTTCAGTTTTGTTGTTTTTCTTCCCACTTATAGTTTGGTAGTTATTTTGAATATATATGTTCTTCTTACTTCGCTATTTGTACATTTGTGTAAATCTTCCCATTCTTTTCCATTTTTATTTCATTTATTTCTTTTAAAATTTGGATTCTTTCTTTTTTGATTGTGAACTTAAATCATTATCAGATACAAACATTCCAATACACAAAATACACAATAAAAGGAAAGAAGCTTGTATAAGAAAATGCAAACTACTATTAGTGGCTTCCTTTTTTTTTTAAAGAAATGTGTGTGTGTGACACACACTCACACACAAATATCATATGCATAGATTTTAAAAATTAACAAATTTGTAGCAAAATTACACAAGGATAAAAGGAAAAGACTCATACATATAGAAATATGTACAGTAGCATGTTTTTGTAGTTGGAAAGAACTGGAAACAAAGTAGGTGCTACTCAGGGAATGGCTAAACAAGTTGTGTTATATTAATATAATGGAATAGTGTGGTTTCAAAGAAACATAAACTTTTTATGAACTGATAGAAAGTGAAAGGAATTAAATGAGCAAAACAATATTTGAGAAGGCCACAAAAATAATATAAAGCAAAAACAGTTTTTATTTCCAAGGAAAATGTACAAAGCAGCAAGACACAGTGATTTTCAAAGACCAATAATGTAACATGCCTCCCACATTTTGATGGAAAGGCAATGGATTTGAAATGCAGACAAAATATCCCTTCTAAGACATTGATCAAATGTTGATTTGTTTTGCTGGTTTCCACATATTTGTTACAGAGGATGGCTTCTGAGGTGGGGGAAAGAGTTCTAGTTTAGTAGATAGTAATACGTATACAGTTTTACAATTATTACAACCCAATAATTTTCTATTACATTCATATACTGCTACCTTTTTAGCCATTCCCCAATAAACAGACTTGGTCTAGCAATACTCCAATGATTAGTACCTACCCTTCAACCAGAACCTCATTATTGGAGATTCACTGCTTGGGCTGCCCCCTGCATCTTTTCTGGACATTGCTCTGCATTGTACCCAACAGCATTACCCTCAGCAGGCTACATATTCACCTCCTCTCCACGCTCCTAAGTATGATATTCTCCAAAGACTACCAAGGAGGTGTATATGCCTGACCTGGAGGGCACCATTTCTGCCTTCCCATCCCTAATTAAGCATGATTTTATACATCCCTATTGTGTAGCCTGTAGGTCTTTATCTACCAATCACTGAATGTTTTTTCATAGGAAGGAAGTCAGGAGAACAAATAACAGTTCTCCATTAAGAGAACTGTTTGACCATAGTTGTGATTCTATTTCAACAGCTTTTGTTTCTATTGGTATGCCCATTGCTATTCAATTGAGATTATATCCTGACTGGTTGTTTTTTCACTGTTTTATTGTGATATTCATGTTTTATTAAGTACATTAACAAACTGACATATCAGCAAGGATAAGATTTGAATAAGTAGATGCAACTGAAGTTCAACTACTTATCACAACTGTCTATGATAGATAACTAGGGAAAACAAACTGAACTGATGTCAAATGTAAATTATAGAATATCATAAAATAAAGTAGGAATGAAATGGAGTTCTAGTCTTGGAGTTAGAAGACATGAGTTGAAGCCCTGCTTCGGATAAATACTGGATATGTGGACTTGGAGAAGTCACTTATCCTCAGGTACCCCAGGAAATTCTCAGACTACAAGTTGCAGAGATGTAGACATATATTGGTATAGGGGGTTTCCTCACTGATATTTCTCAATACCAATACAATCACTGATCTGGCCTAAAAAGCAAAAATAACTATAGATGTGCTATTTCTTGATCAAAATAAAATTAATTAAAATAGAAAAAAGGCAAGCAGAAGTCCTTCTGGAGCTGTTTTCAGGAAATCACTTTAATATTATTCAATGGGTTTTATCTATAAATATATATATACATATATATGTATATATATATATTTGTATTTACAAATATATGCAAACCTCATCATTGTGGGTTTCCCTCTAAAAGTGCTAACCACAATCTATTTTTGCTTTTTGTTCTTTGTGTGAATCTTATATGATTCTTTCTCTTTTCTTTCCAAAACTTCTTTTTTGGAAATCCACTCAACACCTTGTAGACCTTCTAGTTTTTTGAAAGTTTTATAGGTAGATGCCAATTCAGCATTAAATCTGTTCATCTATTATCCTTTTCTTGGCTCTGTGAGAAAAAAAAGGGGGAGAAAAAAAGAGAATATTGAAGAGAAAGAGATTTCTTTGACATCATTGAAAGGATTATTAACCGATTTTATGATTTTATTGGTATTACAAAATGCTGAATGGGAAAAGTCCTTCTACCAGTGCAGTCCAGTACCTTCTCTGAAACTTCTCATTTTAGAGAGTGTTTTAGAGTAGGACTTCTTCAACTTTTTCCACTCACAACCACTGCAGCACTTCTTAAAAAATGAAGTTTAGATTCAGTCAAAGGGATGCACTTGGGGACCTAGAGGGCCATGTGTAGCCACGAGGCTTTAGGTTCTCCACCCCTAACCATACAAATAAATATAATTAAACAATCCCTGATCTCTAGAAACATATAATCTATGGGGGATATAACACTACATATATTATTTTATTCAGTATAAATAAGAACAACAAATACAAAGCAATTAAAACTAGGTTATTTGGGAGGGAAAATGAGATGGGGTTTCAGAAAAGATATTCTAGAAGACATTGTTTGAAGTTTTCTTTAAGGAACAGTGAAATTTTATGAGAAAGAGGTGAAGAAGGAGTGCATTTCAGGTATGAGGGATAACCAATAGAAAGGCAAGGATATAGGTGATAGAATGTTACAGGTCAAAAAAGATGCATGAGTTAACTTCACCATATAGAGTGGGAAAGGAAACAAGGAATAATGAAGGTGGGAAAGGCAGGCTGGGGACAGATTATAAAAATCTTTAAAAGCCACAGGAGTTCATGCTTGATCCAACAGATAATAAGGATCCACTAGAATTTATTGAGCAGAGTAAAGACATGGTCACACCTGCATTTCAGGAAAATCACTTTTTCAGTTAGAAGTATGATTGGAGTTGGAAGGACTTGAAGCAGACATATTAATTTGGAATTCAAAAGTCACTTCCATGGCCTAGACTGGTTCTCACATTTTTTGACCTTAGAACCATTTTATACTCTGAATATCTGCTCTCCCCCACCCAAAAGAATTTTTATTCATGTGGCCTATATCTATTTGAATTTAACATATTAGAAGTTAAAATGTCTTATTATGAAATAATTCTTATCATGTGGAGCCTCCCCAAAGTGTCTCAGAGAACCCTAGGGATTCCCAGAAAACACTTTGAGAATCCTTGGTCTAGGCAAGATGTGAGGAGAACCTGAAAAAGAGATAGTAATTGTGTAAGTAAAGAGAAAAGATTGGATTTGAGAAATGCCATAAGTTATTTGGTACTTCACCTAGATAAGTAGGTAAAAAATGGCAAGATGTAGTAATTCATGTAGGGTGAAAATAAGAGAGCAGTTAAACATAATGCCAAAATTATGAACCTGGAAAAATGGTGGTATTTAAAAAAAAACTTAAAATAAGAAAATTTGGAGGAGGGTAAGTTTTAGTGGACGGCTAATGAATTCTAAAATGTATTATATGCTTCTAAATTCTGTCCTTTCAGACAAAGAGGAATCTAATCCCAGAGGAGCAATTCAAATATTAAAAAAAAACTCGTATCATATCCACTTTCTTTTTATTGTAGGCTGGAGTCATCAGCATCTGAGTTCAAATCCAGCCTTAGACACTTACTGGCTTTGTGACCGTGGGCAAATCACTTAACTCTCTTTGCCTCAATTTCTTTATCTGTAAAAATGAGCAAACTACTCCAATACCTTTGCCAAGAAAATCCCAAATGGGGTTATAAAGAGTGGGAAATGGCTGAACATGAATGTATTCTCATAAACTCTTTTTGACTGATCTTAGTATTCAGGGTCCTTTGTCACTCTTCTTAAAACATGCACTAGCAACTTACATTTTTCCTTGATCAAGGGAAAGGTTAACATTACATGTTAACAGAGAAATAATTAAGAAATTATTTTTTTGAAATCAAAGGTAATAATTCACAAATAACTGCTGGGGGACTCAGAAAAAAAAAAGTTTTACATAGGAGGTGGCAGTTCCATCAGCAGTTGAGTTTTCCTAGGAGAAAGGAGTTGGGAGACAACAGGTTGCAATAATTGGGGACAAGTCAGACAAAGGCATAAGAGAAAGAAGATAGAATATTAAATTCTGGAACATTATAAAGTCAGTTTGACTAGAACATAGAAAGGATTAAAGGGTAACATGGATTAAATCAACAAAGGTAGATGGAAACCAGAATATGAAAGCTTTAAATGTCTGACTGAGGAATTTTTTTATTATCTCCTAGAACCAATAGTGAACTATTGAAGATATTTCAACAAAGAAGTGATGCAATCAGCCCTGTGTTTTCAGGAATATTAACTAGAAATCATGAAGGATGAATTGGAGATACGAGAGACTAGAAATATTGGGAATAATTAGTAAGCTGCCGTATTAAATTTGTGACTCATAATGCACTTACAATCCATTACATGTCCTAGGCATTTCTTCAGGTGGAGTGGTTTTAAGTTATATTAAATATATAAACCCATCTTATTTTTTATGGGGGTGGGGGCAGAAGTAAGCAAAAGTCCAAATTCTGATTTAGACTTATTAATATTTATCTTATTAGATCATATCCATAGTTGGAGCCCAGGGAATCTTTTGGGATCCAGGGTGTATCATCTGATATATTAGCACTTCCTCATATTTTTATCCAAGTTGCTGATAAAAAATGTTTGAAAAGGATCAAAGACATATCCCTAGGGGTCTACACTAGATTCCTCCTTCGAATTTGACATTACTCCATTAATCAACATCCTTTGGATCCATTCCATGTATCAATTTTAAGCCCTCCTGACTGCATTCTCATTCAATCCATCTCTTCCCATCTGCTCCACCAGGATATTGTGATGGATTTTTACCAATGGTCTTACTAAAAGTTCAGATATACTCTGTCTTTAGAACCCCTCTAATCTATAAATCTAGAATTGTTGTTTTAAAAAAAGGAAAGATTAGTCTGTATGGTGTGATTTTAATGAAACCATATTTGCATATAGTAAATTTCTCCATTTCTAAATACTAACATACTGTCCCTTCAATAATTCATTTTAAAATTATTCCAAAGGACAACATTAAGTTTACTGCCCTTTAATATTGAAAACTCAGAACCTCTCCCAGGCACAAGAAATCCTTGCTGATAATTTCATTTTTCAAAAGAAAGTGGCTGTGTCAATTAATGGTGTTGCTATTGGCATTCATGTGGAAAGCAAGAAAGAAGGCAACAATAACTTAATCATCAGGACCAACAATATTTGGAAGCAAATGAGGAGACTAACTGACCATTTCTGCCTTCTATGATTTTGCCTTCCCTTATAGCTAATGTACATCTCCAGTCTCAACTACAACTTCTTCCTGCCCTAAATCCTTTTATCCAGATACACGACATTAAGTACGTATTCAACTGAGCTGCTATATGCCACTTTATTCTTATCCTTATTTGCTTTAACCATCCCCAATGTTTATATTCTGTTATCTTAGTAGAAGTTTAGGAAATTTTAGAATAATCATCTTTTATAAACAAATATGGAACGCACAAAGGAACAAAGTAATTCAACTTTATTGGGATAGCATATGTAAAAAATGAAGGTTAGTCAGAGAAGATGAAGACAGAGCTGGTCTGTTGGATCTTCACTGGGGCTTTGGAAAGAATTAGGCACTTTGCCAAACCTGTAACATCTAGTTATTTTAATAGGATTTTTATTTGGGTTTAGCAAGACTAGGCACTAGTGGAAGGGAGGAATGAACCTGGAGGAATGGTGCTATAATTTGTGCTAGAGGCAAAAGGGAGGCGCCTGGAGAATTGGCTACTAGTTGATATTCAAACTTATCTGGGGCAGAGATGAAGAAAGGGGTTTGGGGATATATCTATAGGTTATACCCTGCCAAGGTAACTTAGAAGTTTGAGCTTCCCACGTCTTCTTCATTTAACAGTCAGAGGCTACCTGAGTCATTATTTCTATCTATTCTCTCCTCCCCTCCCTTATCTCCACCTCTTGGATTCTCTGTTTTCCTTCAAATCCCAGGTAAAATCCCACCTTCTATGGGAAGTCATTCCCAATTCTTAATTCTAGGCCCTTCTTGCTGTTTTTTTTTATTTTTTTCTATATGTAGCTTGTTTGTTCATACTTGTTTACATGTTGTCTCCCCCATTATAGACTAATCTCCTACAGGGCAGGGACTTTTTTTGCCTTTTGTTATATGCTCAGGGATTAGCATAGTTTCTGGTACATAGCATATCTGTAATAAATGCTTACTGACTGGTTAACTATTCTACTGTACCCTTTTAAAATTCTGTAGCATTGCCTTTTTGTATTATTGTGAGGATTCGTAGAAATTAGATTATTTGATTGTAATCAAATTTCCTAATATAAGGGCAGGAGTCAGGAAAGAAACACTGTGAATCAAGCATTGGACCCATTAAGGAAAGGAAAAGAAGGTGGCTAGAATTTGGATTGGATAACAAATTTGAACATTATGAACCTTAATAGAGGAAAGGTTGCTCAATGATGGTGCTAAAAGTAACATCAGAGAACAAGGAGTATTGTGAATTGCCCATATGAAACTCAACTGCTTTGGGAATGGTGACCAGTTACAAAGTGTCATAAGAAATAATTCTGGTCTCAGTGAGAGCAAACAATTGGAAGAAGCTGGAAAGGTAAAAATTTAATATGAAATTGAGCACTTTTAATAAACGCATGGAACTGGATAGAGACCTGACTTTGGAATCAGAAAGACATGAGTTGAAGTCTTACCTATGACAGATCCTGAGTATGTGATCCTAGGCAAATCACTTAATATCTTAGTGCTCCAGCATTTCTTAAACTGTAGGTCATTACCCCTTATGGGGGGTTGTTCTGTGAAGTTTGAATTCAGTCAAAGAACCACATTTGAGGACTTAGAGGGTCTCAAGGTTGCAGGTTACCACCCCTCTACTAATGCAGTGTCTAGCACACAGTGGACACTAAACTAATGCCTTCTGATTAATTGATTGAACTTAATATATTACAAAATTAATATAATAATAATGAATAATAACAATTTTTAAAAATATTGGAGCTGTTTTTGAAGAGTAGAATAGTGAAAGAGTAAAATTGTAGTTGTGAGATCTCTGCCATTGGAAGTAATTTTTAAGTGGGGTGGACTCAAGATGGCTGAGTAGAAGCAAGACCTACCCACTGCTCTGGCTTCCACCTTCCCCAATCCATGTAAAAAGGGGACTCTAAACAAACATTGGAGTTGCAGAACCCACAAAATGACACATAGAAGCTAACCTGGCAGGCTGGCAGGAATCGGCCAGTGCAGCTCTCTGGGAGCCAAGCACAGCCCCACAGCGAGGCTGTAGCCCCATGGTGGGCCTGACCAGCCACTGGCAGGAGGGACTCCAGATCATTAGCAGCTGTGGCCCTTTCTAGATTTATCAACACATAGATGTGAAAAACAAAATCAGAGGACAGTGCAATCTGGACTTTGGGACCCAGTAAGTGGGAGTGAGTACCTTTTGCCCACAGGACGAGAAGCCCCTGAGAGACTGGCACAGCCAGCCAGCCACACATGGCAGCTTTAACTCCTCACCTGCAGAGTGTGGGGGGACCAAGAACCAGTCTGAGGGGTAATAGGTCTTGCTTTAAACTGCTTGGATATGGATTGCCGTCTTGGGTGGAGGTCCTGGGCTGTGTGTCCAGCTTGCCAGAGTGTGTGGAGATGTCAGGGATGGCACCCATCTAATACTTCCAACAGCTGATAAAACCCCAGCATTTTGGGACAAAAGCTCCCCTGTCTGGTGACAGAGTACTATTGTGGCAAAAAGGCCAGGGATCAAGTGACTTAGGGGGGACACGACCAGACAAAGGAAGCAAAACAAACAGAAGACTCCAACATTAGACTCCTATTTTGGGAACAAAAAGGAGGAAATCATGGAACAGGAGGAAGACAGTGAAGTCAGAACTCCTGCACCAAAAGTTTCAAAGGAAAATACAAGCTGGTTACAGGCCATAGAGGACCTTAAGAAGCAGATAAGAGAAGAGAAGGAAAAACTGGGAAGAGAAGTGAGAATGATTCAAGAAAATTATTAAATGAGAGTCAACAGCCTGACTGAGGAAAATCACACCTTTAAAAACAGACTGACTCAATTGGCAAAAGAGCCTCAAAAAGGCAATGAGGAGAGGAATGCCTTGAAAATCCGAATTTGCCAGATGGGAAAAGAATCTCAAAAGCTCAATGGGGAGAATCGTTCCCTTGGATTTAGATTGGAGCAAAGGGAAGCTAGTGACATTAAGAAAAATCAAGATGCTGTTAAACAGATCCAAACAAATGAAAGAATAGAAGTCAATGTGAAATATCTCATGGGAAAAACCACTGACCTGGAAAATAGATCCAGGAGAGATAATTTAAAAATTATTGGACTACCTGAAAGCCATGATCAAAGTCAAAACCTAGAAATCATCCTCCAGGAAGTTCTCAAAGAAAACTGCCCTGATGTTTTAGAACCAGAGGGCAAAATAGAGGTTGAAAGAATCCACTGATCACCTCCTGAAAAAGATCCCAAAAGGAAGTAATTTTTAAAAGGCTAGATTGTCAATGAAATTCATGATTTGAGTAGAGGTCAGACTAGATGATCACATGACAATCATTCCAATTCGAAGATCAAGATTCTATATATCAACACCAAATTGATTATTATAAATGATACCTTTATAGCTTGAAAAAAAGACATGGAGAAGTCCTTGTTTTTAGTTTTTTATCTTAATGTAGAGTAACTACCTGTCCAGGTGAATAAGGAAGGTTTGTAACCCTAAAAATATCAATAGTCATCACTAAAGAATCAAATCATGATGCTCTACATTGGTTGGCTGTTGTAAGAGAAGTTAAGTATTTTTTTCCAAGAAATACAGTTATCAATACCTGACCTTTATGTGGAGATTGAGGTGGGTTCAGCTGCTTCAAATGGAAAATTAAAAGATCTTTTTTCTCCCTTAATTGGATCAAGACCTATAAGCACTACATCTTGAAAGGAAAGAGCTCATATGGCACTCAAATATGCTCCCTTTCACTCCAACTTTTTTTTTTCTACTGGTGGCTTGATTTCTGTAAATTAATTTGAATATTATGAGGATAAATTGAACATATGTATAAAATGTACACAAAAAATCAATCCTTTTTCCCATCTTTTTCTTCCCTTTTTATTTCCTTCTTTCATTTGTTTTCTTTCATTCTATCTCTTCTTTCTTTTCTTCACTCCTCTCTTCTTCCCCCCCTTCCTCTTTCCCTTCCAACCTTCTTTCCTTCCTAGCCTCCTTTCTCCATTCCTCCATTCCATTCATCTCTCTCTCTGTATCTTTCAGTCTCTTTCCTTATCTCTATCTATTTCTGTCTCTGTCCCTGTCTCTGTATGTGTCTCACTGGCTCTTTCTGTTTTAGTCTCTGTCTCTGTCTCTGTTTACCTCTGTCTCCCTCTCTGTCTCTGTCTCTCTGTCTCTGTGTCTCTGTCTCTCTCTGTCTCTCTCTCTCTCTCTCTCTCTCTCTGTCTCTCCCTCTCTCTCTCTCTGTCTCTCTCCTTTCCATTCTCATCAAAATACATGTTGTTCTAGTGTATAGAGCCCTGGACTTGGAGACAGGATGTCCTGGATTCCGTTCCACAATAAACAACTGTGTAACCCTGTCATGTCACAACTTATTTTTCAGTTCTTTTTTTTCTTTTTGGAGGGAGGAAGGCAGGGCAATTGTGGTTAAGTGACTTGTCACATGGCTAGTAAGTGTTAAGTGTCTGAGGCCATATTTGAACTTGGGATCTCCTGACTCCACGGCCAGTGTTCTATTCACTTTTACATGTGGCTGCCTCACTTTTCACTTTTTAGCAGTCATACTTAATGGATTCTAAAGTTCTTTCTTTCTCTATATCTGTTGTTGTTTGCCCTTCATTTTCAAAGAGGACTGATGACATTGCAGGGTCCTCAAATGAACTGGATTTAAGTGAGGTAGAGCTACACAAAGTCATCAGCCTCACTCTCTCTTCCAGATTCATGAAATTATAGTAGCAAGACAAAAGTCAGGATGCTTGGACATGATCTAGAATGCAGATGACTTTGGCATCCCTGATGTCTAATCAAGCTTACACACTCTACATCACCTGCTTCAGTTGCCTTCAGGGCCATTGGAAAGAAAAATATTGTCATCTGTCCATTTCTCCAGGAAAAGTTTTCGTGTGCTTGGGATACACATCCCCCTAAGTCATCAACAGGTTTGAAGCCTCTTGGTTACCGTGAACCTGGTTTAGCCCCTGTGCTAAGGTGGTGTTACTGGGATATAGAAATGGTGCATGCTGCAGTTTCTTGGGGCCACAATATTTTGGTGTTTATGGATCTCTCAAATACCCAAGTTAAGTAGACCTCAAGCTCATTTTGAAAAGGTAAGGCATAGATAACACAGATAACCATTACTTATTTTTATTAATGAAAACAACTGTGATTTTAAAGTGAGTCATATAACAGATCGCTGAAGTCAATTTTGGTGTGGTTTTGTATGTATATCTTTGTTATCTTACTGTATTTAGAAAATATAATACATTTTCCATTGTTTGGTTGAAAAGCATCTTGCTGCTGTTCTGTACTGTAAACTTCTAAAAATACATTTTGTTTCCCAGAGTATTCAATTAAAAGAAATTTCTTGTAAAGTACAGCATTAACATAGACAATTGCAGTGGGAAAACATACCTTTTAGAGAAATCTCAGTACCTCTTTTTAGTAGAACTAGATCCTTCTAGTGGGAAGAAAGGTGGGAATATTGGAGGTTAAAAGAGTGCAAAGCTTAGCCTTTGGTTATGTAAACCTGTGTCTTCCTCTAAAGTGAACATTGGTGCATAGAAGTTGACACATTAAATGCTGTTTTAAATATAAGGTTGTCAACTTGAGCTTTAAATTTGCAGTATTATATGGAGAATACTTTCTGCTTCAATGTATGGACTTATAAAAATAAGTCTATTATTCTTGGGTGGCCACTCTAGAGATAGCTTCAAGCATACAAAATATAAAAAGTATGCATGAAATATGCCAGTATATTAAATTAACATCCTGTAAAAGCTCCTGCTCTAAAATCCAGATGCTTATATTGCTTTTGACAGACTTTAGGCGGTAAAGTTTTAACTTGAAAGAAGGGGCTTTCTGTTTCTGTTTTCAAGTTAAAAATAATGAAAGGAAAACACACTGAAATTCCCACATTATTAAATAAAACATTTAAGTGGCCAGAGGCCAATCATTGTCACGCCATGAACAAATGCCTTACGGTAATATGCTCCATAACTGTTTGCTAAAAACTACCAATTTTAACACATTTGCACATGATTAGACATCATAAAAAGTTGCTTATTGAAGCCAGTGTCCCAACACTCCCTCACCCTTCTGCCCAAGGGGAGGGAAGCTTCAACAACCTCACTGAGCAAGGTGGTATGAAATAAGTTCCATGTTGTACAAACACATCCTAAGTACATCAGTCAGTGGTCAGGAGTTCATTGCAATGGTCCAGTGTGGATCAAGATGGGGGGAAGGGAGGCCAAGGAAGCACAAACTGAAAAAGGGGCATAAGCATGGAAAATAAGTACAAAACATTCTTTTGAGACCATTGAAAGCCTTTTTAAAAAAAGTCTGAAAATAAGAAACAACTTCTTTAAGAAGGATATATAAGGGGATTTTTTTTTTCTTGTTAAGGTGTGTTATCTCCATAACAAAGAATGTCCTCCTAAAAAGCAGGTTCCACAGTCTGATAGCATAATGGTTAGATTCTAAACCAAAAATCAAACCAGAATTTGTCCTACCCCTTTATTTGAGGGTGTAGAGGAGTTGACAAAATCATAGGGTTCCTTCACTACACTAAAATAACTATTTGTAAAAGGAAAACCTTAGTTTTATAATTAAAGAGGGTTTTTTTTTCAATGTAATGATAAAAAAAATGATGTTACTAACTTTTCATTTAACTTTTTTTTAAAATGTAAATCATATGGTGATTGGATTTCATGCAACCAAAACTACTCTAGGATTTTGAATGAAACTTAAAGAATCACAAACGCAGATATGTCAGAGTCAGAAGAAGATCAAAACAGAGAGATTATGGGACTTCTTTAAGGTCACACAGCTAGTTAGTAAGAGAAATGAAGTCTAAAGTTTCCCAATACTTTAAATTTTTGGGGGAAAAAAGCTAAATATATTTTATCTGATTTTATCCTCACAACAATTCTGTAAGGTAGCTTCTATTAATATCCTGATTTGACAAGTGAAGAATTTAAGGTTTAGAGAGATTAAGTGAGTAGCTTGTAGTAAGAGAGGTGTGAAAAAATTGGGGCTTTCCTAACTGTAAGTCTAATGAGTGAAGGCAAAGCATCATTGAGTTGCCTTATAAAAATAAAACATAATCTAGGTAAATTTGGGGGAGGAATGTACTGACAGGGAGGACGGGGGCTTCTGGAAGCACTTTCATTAAAAGAATTGTTTCAGCAGAGTTTTCAAGGAAATATGGAATTTTAAGAGATAGAGAAGAGGTGAGAGTACATTCTGGCCTAATAGAGAACAGTCAATAAAAAGATATAGATGTGGAAAATTAAATTATATGTGTGAGGAGATAATTTGATTGGAACATAGACTGCTGGAAGGGGAGTGATATATAGTAAGGTTGAAAAAGGTAATTGAGGCTAGATCACGAAGGGCTGTTAAAGAGAAATTTCTGTTGCATTCTAGGGGTAAGAGGTAGTCATTGGAGATGATAAAGAAGAGGATAACAGAGGTGGCTAGGTGGCACAGTGAATAGAGCACCAGCCTTGGAGTCAGGAGGACCTGAGTTCAAATTCAGTCAGACACTTGACACACTTACTAGCTATGTGACTTTGGGCAAGTCACTTAACCCCAATTGCCCTCCAAAAAAATAAAAAGCAAAAAAGAGAGAGAGAGAGAGAGAGAGAGAGAGAGAGTGAGAGAGAGAGAGAGAGAGAGAGAACAACATATTCAACTAAGATCTAAAGTTACATTTTATTGACTAGAAAAAGTAACTTTTTTTCAACTCCATTTGTAAAGGAGAAAAAATTAAAGAAAATCTTTCAGAATTTTTTACTTCCCTTACATATGAATAATTGCACTTATAAGGGTTTTTAGTTTAGTTAAAAAACCAAAGAATTTAGTTAGAATGAACTTTTAAAGTCTGTATTGAAAATATTTATACAAATATTTACTCCATTCTAGTGTCTGAGAATAACTTTTAATAGTCAAAACTAAGCCAGGACTCTATCCCTAGGTTCTGAAAGACTGGGGAAATTGGTAGCACTTGCTGACCCTAAGCAAAAAAAAAGCTAATATTGAAAGCTCCAATTTTGTTTCCATCTCCCTCAAAAAGGATCACACCCAAGCTGATTTCTTCCAGTTGTTTGATGTCCCAGGTCCTTCTGTATTTGGAATATTTTTATATCTCCTCCTCTTCCCCATATGGTAGTACATTAGATCTCCTTGATTTTCTTTCTTTTTTTTTTTAAACAATTGGGGTTAAGTAACTTGCTCAAGGTTACATGGCCAGTTATTTCTGGGTGTGGTGCTAAGTATCTGAGCCCGGATTTGGTCCCAGGTCATCCTGACTCTGGGCCCTGTGCTCTTACTCTCTTCACCACCTGGCTACTCCTAAGCAATTGGGGTTAAATAACTTGATCAAGGTTACACTGCCAGATGTTTCTGGGTGGGTGTAGAGTGTGTGAGCCCGGATTTGATCCCAAGTCATCCCAAATCTGGGGCCGGTGCTCTTACTCACTGTGCTACATGGCCGCCCCAAACTCCTTGATTTTCAATTGATTTTTTTTTCTGAAAATAGCTAAGGATAATTTATTTTTGTTTCTAATTACTTTCCCTGGGCACAAAAAAATAACTTATCACCCTTATGCAGTTGTATAACTGATTTGTTGTAATTCTCCTCAAGTGTTCAAAATTTGATGTTTCTCTAGGTACTTGGAGCATGAGGATTTCTAATATATATAATGTTTTCATAAATATTTGACTATGATTTTGACTTCATAAAGATTTTGACTAAGCTGAAAGATAGCTGTGCCAAGATGATATTCAACCTTCTAACATAGATAGACCTAAAGAAAAAGACCATTAAAGCCATTATTAATGGAAACATTTCTGATCTGCTGGATTTATGCCTGTGTCATCTGCAGCTCCCTTTCCAGGGACACATGGTTTTACATTTCTGCCAGCTGAATCGAAGTTTGAAGCACAAACCCCAGCACTCAGTAATTTTGTGCATTTCTGTCACTCGGAATATTGTTACCAAACAATAATGTTTGGCCTAGAATTCAATACACAGATAATATTTTCAACTTTGCCAGATGTCATCCTTCTTTTATAATCTTTATAGCTGATTAAGTTTTGTTAAAGAAAACTAGCTGAGAATTTCAAGAGTAAAATATCACACCCATTGAAAATCAAGAGAACTTTATACCTCATGTAGTAGTTGGCAAGATTCTCAAAATTTCAATTTAGAAATACTCTGAAAATCCCCTAAGTCCTAAAATGAGTCAAACATGTTGAGATTTTTCCAGTTGTTTTATGAAACTCTATCTAAAGTAAGACACCAGGAAGAATTAAACATATAAAATGGTCTAAAGCCTCTAGTCATACCTAAATCTAAGCACTTTTTAGACTTCACAAATAACTGTCCTACTATTACAATAAACAACAAAATAAGATGACAAAATCATTGAGTTTTTTTTTCCCCTCTGGCTTATCTGTATTCATTCAAAGGCTTAAATGCTGGCATCCTCCCAGGGCTTTGCACAATGTTTTGTACCTAGCAAGAAATTAGTAAATATTTGTTGAATTTCATTTAGACAAATCCTGAGAACCACTATCTTTTCACTCTCTCATCTGACATTCTGGCTTCCAGACCATGAGCATCTCCCTAAGGTTGTCTTGCATTCTGTGAATTCATTCACTTCCTCTAAACTTGGGCAGACATGGAGATCTTTTTTTGAATTTTATAATTTAATAATTGGATATTTCCCAATACATGTAAAAACAATTTAAACCTTCTTCATTTTCAAATTTTGAGTTCCAAATCCTCTCCCTCATTCCTCCCGCTACCCCATTGAAAAGGAACGTAATTTGATAGAGAGGTTATGCATGTGTTGTCAAGCAAAACACATTTCCATGGAAGTCATACTGTGAAAGAAAACACAGACAAAAAATAAAGAAATTAAAGGAAAATCTTTATGATCTGCATTCAAGCTCTATCACTTCTTTCTCTGGAGATGGATAGCACCTTTCACCAAATATCCTTCAGAATTGTCTTGGATCATTGTATGGCTAGAATTAACTAAGTTATTCATAGTAGGTCATCATACAGTATTGCTGTTACTGTGCACAGTGTTCTCTTGGTTTGGCTCATTTCACTTTGCATCAGTTCATGTAACTATGCTTTTTTTCTGATAGCATAGTGCTCATCATTTCTTTAAGTGCATAGTATTCCATCACAATCATATGAAATTTGTTCAGCCATTCCCCAATTGATGGGCATCCCCTCAAGTTCCAATTCTTTGATAGCACTAAAAGAGCTGCTAAAAATATTTTCATACACATAAGTCTTTTTTCCCCAATCTTTTGGGGATATAGATCTAGTAGTAGTATTTCCTGGTCAAAGGGTATCCATGGTTTTATAGCCCTTTGGGCATAGTTCCAAATTGCTCTCCAGAATGGTTGAATCTGTATACAACTTCACCTATAGTATATAAGTCTTTTAATTTTCCCACATCTCCTTGAACATTCATCATTTTCCTTTTCTGTCATATTAGTAAATCTGATAGGTATGTGGTGGTAGCCCAGGATTATTTTAATTTCCATTTCTCTAAACAATAGTGATTTAGAGCATTTTTTCATATGATTTTCATTACTTTTTCTGAATACTGCCTATTCATATCCTTTGACCATTTAACAATTGGGAATGGTTCTTATTTCTATGAAATTGACTCAGTTTTTATAAGTTTGAGGAATGAAATTTTTTTTTATTCTTTCTTTTTTGGAGGGAAATTGGGGTTAAGTGACTTGTCCAAGGTCACATGGTGGATTTTTGTTTTTTATCAGGGAAACTCACTGAAATATTACTTCATAGTAATGATCATGAACTATATAGTTCCCTCCATTCTATTTTCTCCCTGTTTATCCTATTCTCTCACCTTTTACCTTGTCCATTTCTAAAAGTGTTTTGCTTCTGATTTTTACCTACCCCAATCTTCCCTGACTTCTATTATGTGCTCCCCTTCTCTTATCCCTATCCCCTCCTGCTTTCCTGTATGGTAAGACAGATTTCTATACCCACCTGAGTTTCTAACTCTTCCAAAACAAAACTTGCCTATCTACAACCATATTTTTAAATGCACCAAATCACTACTAATTGGAGAAGTACAAATTAAACAATTCTGAGGTTCCACTTCACTGTCGTTAGACTGATAAAGATGACAAAAAAAAGGACAAATGATAAATGTGGGAGGGGCTATGAGAAAACAGGCACATGGTAATAGTTGGTAATTGAGTAAATCAATTAGTACAACTATTCTCAAAAATGATTTTTAATTATACATAAAGTGTTACTAAGCTGCACAACATCACTATACCATTTCTAGGTTTATATCTGGAAAATAATAGAAATAAAATAACAAAGGAGAAAATCTTATGTAAAAAGTATTTATACTAGTTCCTTTTGCAGTGGCAAAACAAAATAAGCTAGAAAGTACATATTTTTTTTCCACATAGTAAACAATGGTAAAGAAATAACTTAGCTTTAAAATACTAATAACTGGTGAATTTTGCCTTCCATACCATTTCCTCATGCTCATTAATTTTAGTGCCTTCCAAAATTATCTCTAGTTTATTCTGTATATATCTTTTTGTGTACATACATAGTTTTCTCCATATTCTCTACCATATTAAACTATAAGATCAAAGTTCATTTATTTATTTAATCTTGTATATAAAACAACAAGAAATGGCATTTCGTTGACCACTTGTTCATAACATTTGAATTGTTCGTGATGAGGATATTAGACTATCTTGGAAATAAATCTCAACATACATCTGCTGTCTAGAACAAAGAAATAAAGAAATTTTCTGAAACTCTTGACAAGATACTTCAAGCCAAATCAATACACACCTTGACATGTAGTGTCACTTCAATGTATATGTGTATAAAAGGGAGAAAAATGGAGAAACAATATATTAGGAAGTATGATGTAAGATCAAGAAATTAAAGAAGGCATACATATGAATTTGGGAGAAAAGTTAAATGTATTTGTCAATACTCTGCAAATATTATACTAGATTACTGGGAAGCTGAATGACTATCTTCTAAATAATTCCTATTAGAAGAAATTTACACTATTCTGGATATGGAAAGAATTTAATATCACAAAATATTAAATTAACTAGATCTTAAGAGTCTTGTTAAAATGTGGATCATTTCTAAGTCAACTATTTGTGTGCATATAAAACACTAACTGGTTAAAGGTCAAAATAAATGCCATATTTGAAAAAATCATAAAACATAGAAAAAAGCATATCATAAAATGATAACTCCAAGGTGACCTATTCAAAAAGGCTATTAATGATAAAAATGGGAAATATATAAAAGCAATTTTGACTTTTCTTGACTTTGATCATAAGACTGATTATCATCACTTCTTTAAAAAATTTAAACAAAGTAAAACAGTTACCATAACAAATAAAATAAAAGAGTCCAGAAATTACCTCAGTGAGCAAATTCTTGATCTGCTTGCTAGATCAGCATTGCAACTGAGGGCAATATGGACTAAGAGTACAAAATCAAGACCAAAATATTATGGAGAAAAGTTTGAATGAGAATTACCTCACACAACATAGAAATCAAACAAAAATGGTAGAGGAGAGAACCGAAAAACAGACTCTCTGAAGGTTTGGCCAAATACTGAACTAATTCAAATTGTCTAAAGAGCACTTATCAATAAGGAAGAAATACTCCAAGATATGTGTAAAATGTAAGATATCTGGAAGTATTTCCATGCAATGTGTTCTCATCATTGAAGACAATAGAACTACAACATTTGGCAAAAGTTTCTAATTATTTAATTTACTACATGAGGAAGCAAAATGGCATTTAAAAAATGACATGAGGAAGAGTAGTCTGATACATTAGAAAGAAATGTATGATGGAGGCAATGTACTTTTAAAGGCACTTAAAATTTAGTGTTAAAGATAGCAGAGAGTTGAAGATTCCAAAAGAATAATGGAATATCATGGAGATAATATTAAAAACAAGACAACCAAGAAAATATTGGCCACTGCTAAATCAAAGTCTATTTTTTATCTCTTTAAAGTTGTTATGGAGAGGCATTATAGACCAGGGGTAGAAAGCCAGGATGGGAGGGAGAAAGGCCTAGATTCAAGTCTGGCATCTACCCTATGTAAGTAGCTTAACCTTCTAGTGTGCCAGTCAACTGTCTAAGAGTATAAGTCATAGAAGTATTTCCATCTGTGTTGGTGGAGAGAATTTCCACACTGAGTGTGCTGCACAAAGTCACAGATTTGGACAAAAATATCTCCATGGGAATGTTTTATTTATATATTGTTCATAGTATAGAGCTGATTGCTGCCTGCTGTGGCTTCTCAAGGAAAGTTCTCACCCTGTCCGTTAATGAATACTCTGGGTTTTTCTTAGGAGATTGATTGTCTCTTGCTGACTCCAACATAGAAGCTTATAGGCAGCTTATCTAAGCATCTAGGTGGCACTGTGAGGGCCAGGAGTTGGAAATACCTAAGTTCAAATAAAGACTCAGATACTTCCTAACTGTGTGACCCTTGGCAAGTCACATAACTGCTTCTTATCTCAGTTTTCCCAACTGAAAATGGAGATAAGAACTGCACCTACCTACTTTGCAGAGTTGTTATGAGATAACCTTTGTAGAAGGTTCTTAGCACAGTGTCTGATACATAGTACTCACAATATAAATGTGGTTCCCCTTCCCTTCCATTACCTTACAGGCTATATCTGTGCTGTGTATTGTTGGACTGGGAAACATCAGCATTGACTTTCCTTGGGATGAGGAGAAGGTCCTTTCCTCTCACCTCTGGACTTCTAACTGACTTTTTGTGCCTTTCAGGGGGGTTGAAATGTACATCTTACTGTAACTTTCCTCTGGTTCATCATTCTGACAGGTGCAAATTTCAGGGTTATACTCAAGAAGGTATATGACAGCTAAGCAGCCTGACTCCTATACATCTTGGTAAGAAGACTCAAATTTCACTGTATAACTGGAAAACCCAAAGCACTTTATGAAAGCTCTATAGAGCTGTTAAAAAGTCAATAAATCTCACCAAAAATTTATGATGTAAGTATATGTGAACTATAAATGTATGATTTAAATTTTCTTGGTAATATTATAATCCAAGAGTGGTCTGATTACAAAATATATAATGGGCTTTTCTGGTCCCAAGGTTTTGAAAAAAAAAAAGTATTAAAATACTTTATGAAGCATTAAAGTATCCTGTCTTGTGGTCTGCTACCTTACAATTCTGATATAGGGGAAATATTTTAAGAATAAAATCAGACTTCCTTCCCCACTCCCATGGGGGAAGGTCATTCTGAACTTTCATTCACTTTATGTTCAATTTGTTTTAAAATGTAATCAAAGTAAATCTAATACTTCACATGGAGGACTTTCCACTTCCTAATAACAGATTACTTTGCTGCATTGCTCTCAGAGCTCAAAGAACTGTTACCATTTGGACACAAAATGGCAGTTCCCACGTTTCCATAATTGGTGTCCAAAAATTGCATTGCTCTCTTTGAGCTCACATTTAGTGAAAGAAAAGTTCATAGTTGCAATCTATCCATGAAAGTTTTAGTTGAAATTTTTAAAATCTATATCTGATTTTAACTTTATCTCTTAGGTTTGCAGACCATCTAAGGACTCTGAAAGAAGGGATGTCCCATAGCTGCATATTTTTAAGCTGCTAAAGTATTTTGTTGATAAATAATTACAATGCTATATTGTTTAAATCTGGACTTAGGGACATATTTAATTCACTTTTTGTAGTATTTCTACTTCCCTTAAGACTAAGATGACCATATAATAGCCTGTACAAAACCAAAGAAAGATGTTCCTTAGATATTGCATATTTGACCATTTCTAGTCATTCATGAAGATAACCATCATTGCATTACAATATAACATCACAGCTTTTGGACTGTCTTACCAAAAATCTATACAACACACATACATTTACTATAAAATGTTGTTATTGGCACTGCAGATGAATTTTACATATCTGAAATCATTGGTGGTGACTTTTGTTTTCTGGAAAATTAAAGCCATTGAGTGCATAAGCTTGGGTGCTAGATGGGACATTTGTCTATTGTTCAATTGTCTCCAACTCTTCATGACCCTATTTGAGATTTACCTGGCAAAGATACTAAAGAAGTTTGCAATTTATTTTTCCAGGTCATCTTATAAAAGAGGAAACTGAGGCAAAAAAAAGTTAAGTGACTTACCCTTAAGTCATTTTAAGAAAGTCACACGGTATCTGAGACAGGATTTAGACTCATGGAGGTGAGTGTCCCTGACTTTATTTTTTTAAGCAATCAGGATTAAGTAACTTGCTCAAGGTTACATGGCCAGTTATTTCTGGGTGTGGTGTTGAGTGTCTGAGCCTGGGATTCAATCTCCAGGTCATCCCAACACTTGACTTGGCAATTGTATCAGCAATGCCATATTCACAATGCCTATAGAGATTACAAATATGCTGATATAATTATCCATCACAAAATACGTCAGGTTTGCCAT
>NW_027185655.1:39270329-39285838 GCF_028583685.1 Petaurus breviceps papuanus
TAATTATCCATCACAAAATACGTCAGGTTTGCCATTTGGGGAAATAAGCTAGAAAATTTATTAAGATACCAAAAGACTGAGTCCCAAAACCAGAAAGTGAAAGCCATCAGAGTAGTTATGACATTGGCACAGGTAGATAAAGTAGAAAGCACCCACATTTTCAAGCCTTTAAAACAGAACAGGCTACCTCAGGCAAAGGTCCTCCTCTCCCCACTCACAGCAACCACCCAGCGTTCTGGAAGCACACTCCCAGCAGCTCCGGCCTCTGGCAGTCCTCAGCAGGAGTCCCAACTCAAAAAAAAAAAAAAGGCAACTGCCACCAACTGCCAACCGCAGGACCGTTAGCTCGGCTTTTCACTTTCTCTTGCTCTGCTATGTCAGCACGTCCATGGGGCATGGGAGATCTTTAAATCCCATAACCCTTACAGCACTCTGTTCTTTATGCCACTTAGCTGCCCAGAAAAGACCTTACAGGTCATCTAAATGGAGATCAAATATTTAAAACACAATATTACAAATGTATTCTGACCTAATTATCTAGTTCTCCATTAGCTTGGTAACTTAGAAAACTCACAGACTCTCAACTCTCACCTCTGGTCTCCATTTTCTCCTAATCAATTCAGAGGAATTACTTTCAAGAGTCTATTTTGTTATACATCATAAAATCTGTTGTTCATTTCACATATGACACCTCCCTGTTATCATGTCATCAGAAACTTTTTAGAAATTCCTCTGAACACCCAGACAATGCATACAGAAAAGTCATCTGATACCACCATATGGAGGAATAATTCTCTTAATGTCAACCCATTTTCAGTCAAGCAAAAATTCACAGAGATATTCATTTGTTTTGCTATTTGAAACCACCTCAAAATATAATTTAAGTGACCCACATGCTGACAAGCTAGCATGCTACATTATTATTATTACCATTATTTTGGTTCAAAATTTGAAATAGTTTTTGAAATAAAATGTCTTCATAAGGCTGTAGTTATGAGTCTGGAACTGCTTAGTGACCTGGTGGCAGTAGCTGAATTAGATTAAAAACAACAACGATGACAAAAACATTAACAACAATAAAAAAGTTGAGTGGTCCTGAACTCTCTAAATTCCTGTGGAAAAGGACACTTAGCAAACAGCATGGTCTCTTCCTGTTGTAAGAGATGGCTTCCAATGATTTACTCACAGGTATGCATACAGAGTCCTCAGTGTGCCCAAGTAAACCTGAATGTCTGAAAAAGGAGTTGGCATTTCTGTCATGTTTTAAGTTTATTTTATTTAAATGAAGCTTATTTCTTAGAATGACTTATTTTTGTAAATATTTCTAGATTTGTGTTTTAACAAAAAGTCTTGATGATTATCTGGCCCCTGTGCCCAGATAGCTCAGGAGGAGAAAGTGAAGTTGGTGACTTTCCACAGCCCTCCCTCATTCAAATAAATGTTTCATGTCATCATCTCCCTGATGTCATGGTCCTCTTCAAGAATAAAAGACAAACATATAGTTGTTGATTTACAAGTGAGTTAAATTATTTTATGAATAAATAAAATAATTTATTAAATGTTTATCATTATAAATTTTATTTATTATTTTAATATAATTCTTTGTTTTTTAATATTAAAGTTATGATAGCGTTAGGAAAATTTTCAAAATATAACTTCATATATGCACATCTTCATGAAATGGTTGGTACTTTCTTTGTAAGAATATCGAAATGTACTGTGATTTATCCAGGGTCACATTGGCTGTACATGTCAGAGGTGGGTCTTGAAACCAGATGTTTTTGACTTCAAAGTTGGCTCTCTCTCTCCCCTTGGTCACACTGATCTTTCAAAAATGAGAATCTAAAGAAACACAAGCAAAAAAGCATAAAAATATGGAGATAGAAAGAGAAGATCCAAAGGGAAAGTTGTTGGATGATATAAGGGACATGAAGAAAGTGAGACGACAAAAGGTCCATTTGCTAAGCCTCAGATGAAACAAGTTCTCCCATGGGCTCTATGGCATCAATTTATCTTGTATATCCTATCCCTGTGAGTAGTTAGTCATAATCAAAATCATATGAATTGCCAGGGGGGAACTGACTAAGATCATAATCTAGAGAAATGCAAGGACACTAGACAATGGTGGCATCTTTTGACCACTGGTAACATGAGCAAGAAATACAAAAGTAATTTCTTTTATCATCAACTTCCATCACTTCTCTTCAGCTAAATATTTTAATACCCAATGCAGAAGCAGAGATTTCTACAAGACAATGATCTTATCTTTGATTTGCACATCATATTGACTTAGACTATGAAGAAGGAATAATATCTTTGCAAGTTAGACTAGATTTTGCCTGAAAGATAACAGTGGGGATAACAGGGACTATGACTCAAATTGTGCCTTCCTTAATTCAGTTTCCTGGTCATCTAAGGGAATAAAAAATTCCACCCACATAGAGTCAGGGCCTTTCAGACAGGTAATCAATTCAACTCCATGAAAGTCGTCATGTCCCAACCTGCTAGTGAAACAAGCTTCCATGTGGAGACATCTAACCAAGCAAAGTGCCCATTTTATCAAATATCCTCCTCTATGCTATGACTAAGTGAAATTTAGTTCAAGTGTGCTAATTGTTCAATGACATTCAATTTGTTCCAACCTCAGAGTGTTGACATGAGTCAGGTCCACTTTGAACAGACTGGAAAGTTTAGCAGATAATTATGTCTTTTAATATATATCTTTAACACCCATGCCTTATTTTTATCACTGTCTCCCAGTGGGATAACACATCTATGAAGAAATTGCCCATCAGTCTTGTTAAAAAAAAAAAATCTCCTTTCAGCTCATCTTACCTTTCAGACAGTAAATATCTCCATGATGAGGCATCAGGGCTTAATTGCATCTGGTCTTATCTTTGAAGATTCTTAGAATTCTTCTGTTTGACTCTTCACTGTGTGTGTGCTTTCTCCTTTCTCTTTGAAGAGGACTATGACACCCGGAAGATGAGAACATGACTTACAAGTGAATTGTATTTGAGTGAGGGAGGGCTGGGCAAAGTCACCAGCCTCCTTTTCTCTTCCAGAGCCATCTGGGTCCTGTGGTCAGATATAGATCAGGATGACTAGAGACAGCCCAGGATGCTGTGGTAGAACTTGGTCTTTTTAAGGTAAGATGTTTTCAATTCAAGTACTCCCTTTGAGTAAGGCAAACCCTAGGCCTCTTTAAGAAGTGAATCAAGGGAAAGCTATTTTAATTTAAAAAAAGAAATCAAGCCTTCAGGGTTGCTGGTCAAAAGATAAATATTTACTATTTACATTCACTCTGAGGTGGAATGGCCCAAAAAAATAGACATTAAATCGTGCATGGGCAAGGGCCTAGTGTTGTCCAATCAATGAGATCCATAGTGAATTGCATTTAAGGGCCTGGTTTTTGAGAAAGAAATCTAGCCAGTAAAACCCAAGTTGACAAGGTAGGTTTCAGACAGCAAAGTTTACCTTCTTTTGGGCCCAACACTGAGAGAACAGGAGAGGGGATGGAAGAGGAGAGGAGAGGAGGAGAGGAGCTGAGTTGTTCAACTGAACTGGCCATCTGGGTACCAGTCTTGGACTACTCACAGACTGTGGTTTGTCCTTTATTCTAGAAGAGGACCATGACATCAGGGAAATGATGGACATGACTTGCAATTGAATTGGATTCGAGGGAGCGAGGGAGAGCTATGCAAGGTCACTAGCCTCACTTCTTCTTTCAGAGACATCTGGGTCCAGTGACTAGATGTAGATTAGGACTGGAGATTGGCCAAGATGCAGTGGGAGACCTTGAATCATTGAATTCTTTGATTACTTACTGTCTTCCCTTAGTCCTTTAGTTCAAGTTTCATTTAACTATTTTATCCAGGAAGTCATCTTAGTTACCGGCTTGTATGCCACAGTCCCTAACTAAACCAATATCCCTAGGGCTCTTCTTCCTTAAATGGTAAAGGAGCTAGGCCTCTTTTTCTTCCCCAGCTCTTGACACAGCAATGACATATAGTAGGTACTTAATAAATGTTTTATTGATCGACTGCCAAACCCAATCTTTGGAACAATGGATACTTGATACTGATGTTTCAAACTCCCAGGCCCTCATCCCTTCACATAGGAAAGAATATAACCAAAGGTCAAGGTCTAAGGTTCATTTCATATGTCTGCATGATCTCAGAGACCCTAATACCTCTCACCTTAATAGCATCGTCTCTTAGTGGACTCAGAGGATTCAGAGTAAAAGGGGGAACAAAGTCCTGAAAAGTTCAACTGAAAGGAAAATGGCTGTAAGTGACTATTTAGGAGGTACTCTTATTTCTGGCTACATTACCAATTATAAAGGGCTCCTCTTGCCCAGGGGGTAAGTAGATTGTTACCAGTTACATATGTCTAATGTATTTCTAAATTACTTCTATCCCATATGATCATGACCCTCCTAGAAGCAGCTTCTTCAGCACCATCCCAGATTTTTTCTACATGCACCAGACCCTCACTCAATGGATCTATCTTTGAACTTCTCTACAGATCTCAGCCAATTGAGTCTCTGTGTGCTAGAGCAATAATAGATAGTGCATTTAGTAGATGTGCCAGGCATTATGCTAAGGTCTAGAAATAGAAATAAAAGCAAAACAAAAAGCCCCTCCTCTCAAGGAGTTTTCATTCTAATGGAGAAGACAATGCATAAAGGGAAGCTGGAAGTGTTGGAGGAAGCTTACCAGCTGTGGATACATGGCAGTCTACTCCTTTCTTTTTTTTTTAATTGGGAGAGGAGCTTTTAATGCATAAAGCAGTATACCACAAATGCTATGGCCAAGCCTGGGAAAGTGAACTGAGGGAGACTGAAGGTAGAGGGAGGGCTGATGTGGAATAAGAAGATGGGAATGGTGGGAGAGGAAACAGGACTATTGGTGCTGGCCAAAGCTAGGCTGCTCCTCAATTGTTTTCCCAGAAGTTGCTGCAGGCCATGGTGAGTGCAGCCACCAGCACTGTCTCTCTCTCTGTCTCTGTGTCTCTCTCTGTGTCTCACTCTGTGTCTCTCTGTCTCTGTTTCTCTGTCTCTGTCTCTGTTCCTTTGTCTCTCTGTCTCTGTTTCTTTATCTCTTTCTCTCTCTCCCTCTCTCTGTCTCTGTCTCTCTGTCTCTCTCTCTGTCTCTCTCTCTCTCACCCTCTCTCATTTGTATGTGTATATGTATATATGTATGAATGTCTGTATATCTGTATACATATGTGGTTCTAGGCAGAAGGCTATATATACTTTCAAACATAGTTTCTATACACATTGGTTTTCCTTAACTTTTTTTCTTTGTTACTGAGAATCTAGGGGTAGGGAAATGAGTGCTAGGTATCCAGAAACAATTGAGATATAAAAATTAATCATCTGTAAATTGCCTTGGTTTGTCTTTACAAAGCAGTGCTCTAATTCATGGCACATTTGCTACCACCTAAAACCATATTGACAAATTTAGGACAATTTTCAAAATATGTATCAAGCTTACTGAGCCAATACTAGGTGAGAAGCCACTCTAAAGGAGTGCCCTTGGAAAATCAAGGGGACCATAATAAGGCTCCTATGTAATTCTTATTCAGCATTAAGTAGCTAGGGAGTGTATTTGATAAAGTGGTGAGTCATGAGTCAGGAGGAACTGTGTTTTAAGTCCAGACTCAAACATTTAACAGTTCTGTGAATCTGGATAAGTCACTAAGCCTTTATCTGACTCAATTTCTTGAATTGTCAAATTGGGATAGTAGTAATGACACTTACTCCCAGGGTTGTTGTGGGGGTCAAATGAGATAATATTGGTAAAGTGCCTAGCACATAGTAGGCACTTAACAAGTTTATATTCTTTCTCCCTCCAACCCCCTTTTCTAATTTAAGACTCTCATCACCTATTGCAAAAGCCTCTGATTTGCTCTTGCTGAATCCCTACCATTTCTACCCTCTCTAATCCATGTTTCACCAATTGCTAAAATGATATTTCTCAAGCACAAGTCTGACCTTCTTCATGTCTACGACTAGAAAATGCCTCTCCATACAACTTTGAACTCTTATAGCACTCTACATGTCTCTATTATTCACTCTCACATTATAATTTGTATTTGATTTATCGATGTCTTCTTATCCTTGATCAAAAGCTCTTTAAATACATTGTGAACATTCAATACACATATATTAAATTGAACTAAATTTTGCCTTATGTAGAAACAAAGCTACTAATGTGATTAATGTGAAAAACATTGATCCTTTTACTTATTTTTAATATTTAACTATATTTATATATATTAATTATTTTAAAATTTTAATTTTCTTTGTATATATGTATTTGAATGTTTTCTCCCCAGTGAGATTGCAAGCTCCTTGAAGGGAGGAATTAACTGTCTTTTCCTCTTTTTGTATTGCTTAGCAAAGTGCCCGACACATAGTAGGTGCTTAATAAATGTTTATTAATTGATTGACCTGAACTCAAATCCTATTTCCCAAAACCAATTGTTATGTGACTTTGGAAAAGTCACTTAACTCTGGTCTTTAGTTGGCTCAGTCTTAAAATGGGGAAAATTAATATCTTATTGCTTGCCTCAAAGGTTAAGTGCTACACTGTATAAATAGCACCTATCTCTACTCCAAAAGCTTTATTTTTTCTTAGAATGATTTGCCATGGGTTGATTCTGAAGTCAATAATTTTTGGCCAATACCAATAATTACAAGCTGTCAGCTTAGAAACAAATGCCACCCGTTGTCTTGGTGTTCATAGAAATCATAAAAATGATGAGTAATTTGGCTGCCAGACCAAACTTGCTAAATTCCTAATATGAAATGAGGCTGCACCCTCTAACATGGTTTAGATTTCTATTTGGCACAGTTCTACTAGATGACTGTTCAAATGATGAGCACTTTTCTCTGCAAAAGGAAAGGCAAGTCCATGAAGATCAAACATTTAGCATGTGAATAGATTTTGTTTAATTAATAAGATAAGAGAAAAGCAAAGTATAGCTCCTTCTCACAATTGGGAAACTTAAACATGGGATAGAACTGGGTAAACTGATGAACTGCATGTCAGAATGGTTTAAATGAATATTCAGCATTTCATGTGCCTGGTAAATTGCTATATTCCAGGACAGTATATCATTACAAAAAAAGAAGAAAATATAACTTTTGCCTTCAGGGAGTTTACATTCGAATTAAAATTTAAATCATGATTTGGACTTTTTTAATAGCTTATTTTTACCCCAAATGTGGTCCTTTTGAAATTCTTTGGAAACTGCTAATCCATGAAAGCCATTATAAGTAATTTTAATAATTGTTTTTTTTCCCCACAAAGACCTCTTTTGGCCAACTTATTTATGAAAAGAATAATTGGTATTGTTTAAATGAAAAAAAAATCAAGTCAACAAGCATTTATTAAATTCTTACTATGAGTTAGGTACTGTGCTAAGTACTAGTACCAAAAACAAAAACAAAAACCAAAAAAATTTAATCCTTGCTCAATGGAATAAAAGTGAAAACTAACATTCCAGAAATCTGAACAGAATTATAATAAAGTACCAAAGATTTAGTAACCTGGGCTGGGAATCTAGGACCTTTACCTTTCTTGCCTGGTCATAAGTTGAAGTTTTTGCTAAGCTTAGCTAAGTGTAGGAGGGGACAGCACAGATGCTGCAAATTTAACCACAGGTCCAAATGTTTCAGACTTGTTTCCACCAACCACCAACTGACCTGTACAAATATAAAATTGGAACTCCTGTTGCAGAACTGGGCAGGTCACCATGTCCTAAAATCCCCATGATTCATAAAATATTGTCTACTTCCATATCGACATTGATATTGGTAGAACATTTATCTTCTGCTTTCATATCTAAATTAATACTGATGTCATATTTTGTCTTCTTTCATGTCTGCTAGACATGTACCTTCTGCTTTTTGATATTACTGACATTTTACCTGCAAACACCAGCAGATTTTTGCATTGAAGGTTGTGCACCTCAGTCCCTAATTAACAGGAACAGGATACAAATAGGGAGGGGGAAAAGGGTGGTCTTTTGGGTACACAATCAAGTTTGTATTTTGTATTTTGCCTCTACTCCTACACTGCCTCTAGTAGCAAGACCACCCTTCTTGCAAGAAGAAATAATTAAATAAATCCTTCCTGTATCTACTTGGAGATATCTGCTTATTTTATTTTGGGCAAGGGTCCTCTTGTCCCACACATTGACGTCAAGGTGCTAACATTTCTGATGAGGGAAAACAACAGGTGAAAGTGAGCTGAATGTCTGGAGTAGGGGGGAAAGTACTTATGTATATGCCTGGTGAAGTCTGATGATTCAGGAGCAGAACTGCAGAAAAAGGGGATACACAGCAGTACAAGGAGAGAAGAATCTTTCAGGGATTATAAAGATTTTTTAGGCATTTAAAGATAGTTCTTTATGCTAAGTATTCAAACACTGATATGAAACTTTTGCACACTGTTAAAAGTAAGCTCAAAAATAATTATTGGTGAGTGTGACTATGAAGGGAGTTGATAACAGCAATAATACACCGGAAGGCAAACGATGATCTCTTGCAATTTCAGAAACCTAAATAAACCCACAACTGGGCAGCAGTCTACTTTGAAGGAAATCCATTTTGCTACTAATACTTTTGAGACCATGGAAAAATCATTTAACCTCTTCCAGCCTCAGTTTTCTCATCTATAAAATAAAGGAATTTGGCTGGGTGTTCTTAAAGGTACTGTCTGTACTAAATATATGATCCTATGAGCTTTTACAACATTCTCAATGAGTTGCCATACAGTATTTGATTAAAGATCCCCTGGTGGAGATCAGCACCCCTAATGCAATCCATTCCTTTTCTGGACATCACTAATTATCAAGCAAGTTGAGTTTAGACGTGGCCAAAATCTCTCTCTCTCTAGTTCCTTCAAAGTACTGCTTCTTACTCCCCCATCCTAGGCTCAACCCCAACTGGAACCAAGCAAAACACATTCACTCTTCAGAAATTCCAAATTTAAAATCCCTCTCTTTTCTAATCTTTTCTTGATCGCATTGCTTTTCATTCTCTTGACCTTGTTTGCTATTCTATGAACACCATGCAATTTATCTTTGTGATTACTAAAATTCACTGCCTAAACTTGAGCACAGAACTCTAGATGAGGTCTGAACAAGCCAAAACACAGAAGCATTATCAACCCTTCTGCTTCCATTAATGTCACATATGACTGAATTGGGCCGCTAGGTAGTACAGTGGATGAAGTCATGGTCCTGGAGTCAGGAAGATAGGAAACCTAGAGATATGAAACCATGGCTCAGGTGACTCAATATCAAGCCAGCCACACTTCAAGCTCACTTTCAGAATGACATGTTAGCTTGAATTGTGACTAATCCCTATACTATGATGTATTCAAATCACATTTAAGTTTTGGAAAGTTCTTTATAGACATCTTTTATTTGATTCTCACCACAAGTCTGTGAGGGGAATGCTATTATCATTCCCATTTTACAGATAAGGAAACTAAGACTGAGAAAGGTTAAGGCACTCATCCAGGGTCACATTGTTTAATGATTAAGTCAGAATTCAAAGTCACATCTTGATTCCAAGTCCAAAACTTTATTTCTATGCCACCCAGATGCCTGCATATGTGTTATATTCCCCAAGCAGAATATAAGCTCCTGAAAGGTTCGACTTCTCACATTACTATCCTTAGTACTGCTGTTTATTGAATTGGATTAAATTGACTCCAGTGAGATGCATAGACTTACAGGAAGCAGTTGTACATTCCCCAAAATGCAAATTAATGGTGGGCCTAGGCCTAGAAAATCAGAAATTTCTAGAAGCTTACCTTGGAAAATACAATGCCTGTGAAAAGTGACATTCAATGGGGAGTTAGGAGAGGAAAGGCCAAAAGAAGCTCACAGCTACCAGGGGGTGAAGAAACACATCCTGGGCCCCTAGGAAGAAGGAAATTGGCTGGAGAAGGAAGTTCCTATTATAAAATTGTGTATTAGGGCCAGCTAGGTGGCACAGTGAATAGAGCACCAGTCCTGGAGTCAGGAGGAGCTGAGTAGGAATTCGACCTCAGACACTTGCTAGCTGTGCCACCTTGGGCAAGTCACTTAACCCCAACTGCCTTGCTTTCCCCTCTCCAAAACACAAAACAAAACAAAACTGGGATTTAAATAGGTTCTATGTTCAACTGTTACTAAAGTAGTAAAGGATTTCTGGGGCTACAATTATCTTACCAATTTCAGTACCATAGAGCAAATACCAATTTGTTTTTTAACTGTTAATAGTACATTCAGTAAATGTGATGATCTTTGAAGAATTTTTGAAATTATTAATTTCATTCCCCTTGATGTTTCTGTTATTCTGTCCAGCACCTTAAGTGGGACAATAGCATGCATTTACCAGAACTAAAAGAAATAGAGATCAGTAGAACTCTAACAATAGTTATTTCCACAAGATGACACCAAAACACCCTTACTAGCATTTATATAGCACTTTGAGGTTTGTAAAGTGCTTTGCATATGGTATCTCATTTGATTCTCACAATAAAGGTTCTATTAATATTCCCATTTTTGTAGATGAGGAAACTGAGCTTGAGATGTTATGTGACAGACCCTATGATATACAGCTAGTGAATTTCTGAGGGACTGTCTGAATTCATATCATTCATTTGCCATCCATCTGTCTGATAACAACTCACCATTATAAGGGTTTTCTAATGTTTTAGCAATAATTATTACCAAACCCATGAAAGTCTAAGAACTTCAAAAGAAATACTCAAGAAATTTCTATGCATTTTAGACTATTAAGTAACAGAAAAGAGATGATTCTGTAATATTTGAATAATTATATTCATACCTGGATTTGAAAACATTGCAAATCATTGCCCAATATCCACACAACACACACACACACACCATTTCACTTAAATCAGGTAATAATATTTCCCCAAGTTCTGTTATACCTAAGAAATAATCTTATAAATTGTTCCAATACTTATAAATTTAAAGAAAAATAGCTTCCATTCTCCCCAAAATGAGCAACTTTCTTTTGTACAACTAGATGGGGACCAGAAATGGAGAGAGAAATTGGAAGCTGGCCCTACTTAAGAAAAGTAGACTAAGTATTTATTGGCAGACAGTGACTTTAAATTGCACATTAAACTAATCCAGGCCTATGCCTTAATAAAGGCCAGTTCTGGGAATTCTTATGGATTTTTGAGCTCATTGCTGGGACAACATCGAAAGGCAATAAATGTTCTATTACTTACACAAGCGGCTAGTTTTCAGAAAATTAGTCACCAGTGACCTTTTACCCTTTGTCTCTCTGTCCTCCTCAGTCACTGTGCCTGATCTGAATCAAATGGAAGGAGCAGGCCATGGTGAAGTTTCTTTACTCATTTGCCTAGAACTGGAAATCATTGTATGAGGTATAGAATTATATTTCCAGTGATGGAAATGGGGATTTCTATTTATCCATTAGTATGTTACTAAATTTCCTTTTTAAATTTATTTGACACTAGCAACTTGTGTCATCAAGTAAAATAAAAAAAGAAAAACAAAGTTAAATGTTTTTGAAAATATGTTGTCAGAATAAAGGTAGGGAAAAAAGGACAATTTTTCCTACATGTGAATCAAAAATTTCTGAAGTGTATGTGGGTTTTTTTGTTTGTTTAACATTGGTCCAAATCGTTCAAAATATTAGAGAAATTCATTAGACTGAGACTTAGAGGTTTGAAAGTGGTAAGGGACTTGAGAGGGGGAGGAAAAAAGACTCAGGGGGGAGAGCAGAGATGTTATTTGGAGACCAGTGCTTTGGTAGAATTATATTGATTAGTTTTCCAGTTAGCAGTGAGACCTCCTTCTGACCCTATTTTCAGGGTCACTAGATCATAATATGATTGCACTAAGAGACTGGTGTACCATATTGCTTTCTGAGGAAAGTGTGGACCTGAAAATCACCCATTTAGAGATCTCCTCCAGTCCCAAACCCCTTGCCTGGACTCTACCTAACAAATGCATGTATAAATTGCATATACAATGTAATAACACATGTGGCTATAGACATGAGAAATGATAGAAAAATGGTACCAACATTTTGCAACAAGTCTGCCTTAGAAATTGAATCTCCGCTAACACTATTCCATCAGAGTCAGAAAAAATAAAATGAAAATATCTGCTAGACAAGAAGAGCTAGACTGAGAGCTCCTGGTGGAAGGGAGAACAGGAAGCCTTTTCTTTTGAGTTAAACATTAGTTATGGCACATTGTACAAAGGCGATGTTAAGAATATTCAGAGACATTCATTAATGAATTAAACAGACATGACCTAAAAATGTGTCTCCAACTCAGAATAGCAATTAGGTACCTAGCCATGTATTTTTTTTCTTAAAAAGAATAAATAAATCTTATTTCCTACAAAGAATGCCTAGGGAATGTTTTTAGCTAGATGTCAGCTTATTATAATTGGAAACTTGGGTTTGTTTTTTTGTTTGTTTGTTTTATAAGGCTGAGTAAGGCTATAGCTATTTAACACCCAGATAACCAGAAAATTCTGTGGAGGGGGAAATCAGTTAATTCAGTAAAAATTGTCCATTGGTCTGATTGCTTGGCATTATAGAGATAAAAGAAAAGGACAATTAATTGTGTTTTTCAATCTTCAAACATCCCAACATCTTATCTCCTATATCTGGAAATGACTTTGATATGCTGTTATTGTGCTGTTAATGTCCATTGATACAGATCACTAAAGAAGAATAGTATCAAGGGGGCATGAGGGAGGGGGAAACTCCATTTAGTAACTATGCAATGTCTGTTAAAAGATTTTTTTTCTCTGCTTATAAATCTGCATGCTACTGGGATACCATGATAATGACATGTGTTTATACACAGCTTTTGGTGTGCCTGAGCTGTTTCTGTCACATCTAGCTCATCATCACCACATTTCATGGTTTTCTTGGCAAAGATACTGGAGTGGTTAGCTATTTCCTTCTCCAACTCATTTTAAAGATGAGTAAACTGAGGCAAACATGGGCAAGTGACTTACCCAGAGTCACACAGCTAATAAGTATCTGAAGCTGAATTTAAACTCATAAAGATGAGTCTTCCTGATCCTAAGCCCAGGGATCTATCAACTGCATGAGCTAGCTGTCCCATATACAGTTTTAGGGTTTGCAAAATACTTTATGAATATTATCTTTTTATCTTCACAACAAGGTTGCTTCTTCCCAGTAGAAACACCAAGTAGGAGGAAATCTAACATTCCCTCTCTTAACAACTACCTGAATATTCTTCTGACAGAAGTCTTAACTTCATTCTGATGGCCCAAAATCTTCCAGAAAGCAATTTCTCTTTCTAAAATGGTCCCAACTTCCTTGCAATACTTCTAGAACAAACCTATTTCTTTACAGTAGTTGCTTATAGATGGTGCTGTCCTGCCATCTACCCCCCTTTATATGGCATGTTTAGAAGATCAGTGATATTTTCCTTGATAAGGAAGTGGTGGGAAAATTATTTCATTCTTTTCTTCTTGTTCTTTTTTCTTTCTTTATTCTTTTTTTTTCCTTCTTGTTCTTAAATGGTTCAGAGAAGAGATGATGATGCTAGACAAGAAATTACAATAGAAGTCTGTGAAAACTCCACAGCTGGTAGTCATTGTAAAAGGTAGAACACCGGAGTATGAGCACTGGACTTAGAGGCAGAATTCCAGTCCAAGTCTACCATATACTAGTTTGGCAAATCTCTTTGAAACTCAGGTTTTTCAGCCACAGAAATAGAATAAAAATATTAACATAATTTATAAGGTTGGTTCTTGCTCTTGGCTTAGCTAATTTATATTTCTGTGACTGCATCATAGAAAATAATAATCTCCAAAGAATTAAAAATGAGTAATAATCTGAGGTCAAAGAGGAGGCCCATGATGAATGTGTGCAGGATGTGATACATAACAAATAATGAACTACAAAGAAGAATCAGAGAAAAGAATGACACCAAAGATATATGTTTGAAAAACAAAATTGGCTGGTCATGTAAGGAGAATGAGGGGTAATAAAATATAGTTTGTGTGTTCCATTGGCTTCCTGGTTAGTTCAGGAGAAAATGAAGGTTTCCATCTACCCACAGAAAAGAATATCTCTTCAGGCCTTAATAGCTGATGGCTTAATAGAAATGAGCAAGAATGGAACAAATGATTATTTGGTGATAGGAATAAGTTGGTCAGGTGCCAAGAAGGTGAGAAAAGGGCATGTATCAAAAAGGTTAGTGTCACCATAGGCAAACTTCGACCACTTCAGTTAACAAAAGATTTATTAGCCATTGGATTGAACTACATGAAATAATAGATTGCTTGCCTAGTCATTTGCATCAAAACTGCTTTCTCTTAAAAAATGCCTGGTGATCAAATTTTCCACTGAGGGTAAAATAAAATAATACTTTTAAACCTCTATATTACATAGTCCAAGCTCCAAAATATCACTTGGGCAAGAAAGAAGTATGCATTTGAAGGTTCTTGGGAAAAGACATCTTCTGCTAATATTTATTGAAGACAGTACTCCACCCTCTTTAACTCAGTGTGACCTACACCTGTTAAACTATATAACACCCAGAAAAGTGTGGGTCAAAATTCACAAGTAAAATAATACTTGCATCACATTTCTCCAATGTATGAATAAGTCTAATTCTAGGAAGGAAGGAAGGAAAGAAGGAAGGAAGGAAGGAAGGAAGGAAGGAAGGAAGGAAGGAAGGAAGGAAGGAAGGAAGGAAGGAAGGAAGGAAGGAAGGAAGGAAATGAAGAATGTCCCCAAAGCATGTCAGGTGGATGCCTTCCAGCTTTCCTGCATTCCAGCAGGGAATGAATGAGAGTCAAACAGGATAAGCAGGCATGAGTGATCAGGATCTGTATTTCTGGGGGGAACACCCACAACCATGAATCACAATTTGAGTGATTGTTTTTGGAAAAGTTTTGTTGCAAAGATCAGATGAAATAATGCATACAAAGGTGCCTTTCTACACTTTTAAAAAATGCATATGCTCTCATGCCTTCTGTGTGCCCATCTTTCAGAGAACACCAGGTAACTTAATTTTACATTGTACCTCTTGGCTAATTAGTCTGCCATTGAGTTGTACTACTCCATGTGGTGCCAACACACCTTTCTATTTGATTTGTGAAGCTCTAGGGCTGATGCATATCTTTGAGGTTAATAGAGAGCTCTAAGCTTCATGCCTTCATGATCTTTAAGATGGGTAATGCTATCTCTTATGTTTTCTTTTATGTGGGTTCACAGAATACAGTCATCATCTTTCAGAAACTCCTGGATGATTGTCTTATGAACTGTTTATCATTCCATTCATGTACCCAACACCTGCATTCATTCAGTCTCTTTCTCATATCCTTATTCAATACTAGATTCAAAAGCTAGACAGGCATACAAGAAAGGAAGAAAGGAAGGAAGAAAGGAAGGAAGAAAGAAAGGAAGGAAGGAAGGAAGAAAGAAAGAAAGAAAGAAAGAAAGAAAG
>NW_027185655.1:39285938-39336711 GCF_028583685.1 Petaurus breviceps papuanus
AAAGAAAGAAAGAAAGAAAGAAAGAAAGAACCTGTTTAACAGCCTTTCTCCCATCAGTTGATGATAGGAATCAGGTATTGAATGCTACCAAATCTAATTCATTGTGGCATAGAATTACTTTAGAAGAAGCATATTCTTTTCCTGGCAGCTGAATTTTTCTACCACAAAATTAACCTGAGAGATTAGATATTTTCTTTCCTCTCTTAAATTTGCTTTATTCTGCATCATTGTTTCACTGCAATGACAGCCTGATTTTATTGTAATTGACCCTGCATGTTGGCTTACACAGCAGAAATTCAAATACAGGGATTGCCTAGTGAATTTTGTTCATGAAGGATGCCAATCTGGATAATTGAGCCCAGAAGGTTTTAGAGCTTAAAATCATTACCATAAAATTCCTGTGTAACACAAATATGCCCAAATCACAGCAAATAACTTTTTTTACCCCTTCTTTTGACCAGACTTGGGATTTTCTTGTTGTAGGGTGAGGGATTTCTTTGCCAAAGAAGATCTGCACCTACTCTGCAACTTGTAGAGTCTTAGAGAGTTGCCTGTGGGAGCCAAGAGTTTAAGTGACTTGCCCAAGCTACCAAAGCAAGAAAATCTACTTTATTACAATTTTGTATGCATTAGCAAAAGTATTTTTTTTTATTTAAAAAAAATTCCATGTATTTTTCACAAGCCTAAGCAGGGAGAAGCATCAGGTGGTAAGGCAATATTCCATTTCTATGTGACAAGTGAGCCTCTGAATATGAGATATTTCCCATAGGAATTTAAAGTATACAGAAAACACACAATCATACTGGGTTCACAAGGGCCCAGCCAGCAGTTTAAAGGCAGTTTGTTTCAAGGAAAAAAGCACTGGCCTCCAGGGTCCAAGACAGGATTACTTCACCTAAGAACTAGGGGTTAAATGTGACTTCCCAGTTAACACTGAAACAGAGGCCTATTTGAAAATTGATTTTCTCATGTTAAGAAATGAAAAATATTTGGTTTCTCTTCTCCACCACTACAGGGGGAGCATATAGGCAGCATGTCATGGAGGAAGGAAATGAACCCAGGTCTTCTAGACTTTAAGATTGTCTCTCCATTTACCACTCAGCAGCACCTCTCTTTATCAATTTAGCTCTTGAATATTGAGCATGACAACCCATTTCTTAGAGAATTAGGATTGTTATAAATCTTCCAAATCATCGAGTATAATTTTACTTCTGATTCTTCCTCAAATTGACTATGTGACTTTTGAAATATTGCTTAACTTCACTGTGCCCTCATTTCTCCACATGTAACATAATGTCTGTTCTGTATTTGACTCCATAGAGAAGGGAAATTTGTCAAGATTGTAAGAACAAACTTGATTCTGACTTCAATAGTTCTAAAATTTCATGATTTCATCAGTGTGGCCATTACCTCAAGTGACTGTGATCATAGCCCCTCCACAGCTTAGTAGACATTCTGAGCTTCACAGAAATATTTAGGAAGGACCTTAAATGACGTCTATATAGATCAACCCCTAATTTTATAGATGAGGAAACTGAGGCCTAGAAAGTTGAAGTTACTTTCCCCAAGTGAAAAAGATAGTTAAACAGGATTCAAATTCAGGTAGGATTTGTGACTAAGTTTTTCATACCTTCTGTTCTCCTACCTCATGCTTCCTCATGGATTATAGTAGACAAAATATCTCTTACCAGTCCAAGATTTGTAATAATATATGTCCAGAATAAAATCAGCTGGCATTTGGATGACAAAAATGTTCATCTATTACTAGACGCATGGATGAGCTTCCTATAGCTATGTAAGACCATGTAGGGTTTGTGAACCCAAGGGTAAATCCATGCCATTAGGAGATATCAAAATTGGAATCTGGTGCAAGGGTATCATTTAAAATCTTCTGAAACAAAACATACAGATGGAATGAAATTCATAAAAATATTCCATACTCTTTTTTTACACATTCTGAGACCTTTTGATACATAGTAGAAGAAATTTTTTTTTTTTTGCCTTATGGTTTTATTAGGAAATCACTGCAACTTCTTCCTTTGTATATGTTATGGGAGACTATTCCCAACATGTAGCATTGGAATGTCATTATGTAGTTCAAACAGAGTTGGAAGAGACATATCTGGCCTCTTCTTCCTGTATGCTTCAACAAGGAAGAATTTAATTCATGCCAGAAAAGGAAACGAGAGGCTAAAGCAAAAAGTTTCATCACTCTGCTCTCCTCAGAGAGGAGGGAAAGTACTAGGCTCAATTTACAGCTCTCTGTTCCCTAAAATATTATAAGTTTAGGGAATGTTTTTTAGGTTCATTCTAACTTTTGGTTGTGTTCCATTAATTGAGGTAAAGGAGCAGTATATCATGCTTAATATCCAAGGTTAGACTCCTTTCCCACCAAATATTAGTTCCATAGTGGACACACGTAGTAGGTAGCCAAGGAATCCATTTATTGAAGTTGATAGAAAAAAAATCTGACAAAGCAACCACAAATATAAGAGAAAAATATGTGTGTGTGAGAATATATACCACATAATTAAGAATGAAAAACTCTTCCATTGGGAATGAGGGAACTCAGGTCAACCAAAAAATAGTCTCCAATTTAACATGAAGTTCCCCAAAGTCATTAGCATAACAAGCTGTGGACAGGGAGATGTTGGAGACTTCCAGTTCTCTCACATCAACTTCTTCCCAGAGTCTTCCTTCAGTACTCCAAAGTGAAGTTGGTACCTCATATCTTCTCTCTTCAAGCTGTAATCCAATAATGCCTGAAGTAACTGCAGTATCAGATGAGATTCAGTAACTTAAATAAGACCAAAGACTTGAAGACATTGCCAATTCTGCTTCACCTCTTAACTAGCTCAGGGCAGTGCTTTCTTCCAGTAAAGAGAGAGTCCTATATCAATGGACTTGGGAACTCTGGTTATATAGATATTATTCATAAATATATACATATGTACATATATGTGTGTATGCATGTAGGTATGTATGTACACTTCAAAAATCTACCATACAGGGTTGTTATGAAGGAAACACTTTGTAAACAATCAGATGCTGGCTAAGTTAATGTATATTGGCTTAATTCAATACATAGCAGAATATAGTAGCAGATTTTAATGAATTGTAGTGAGATGCAGATCTCTCTAAAGATCCCATTAACTAAAAATTTGCTAGTCAGAACTGGATAATACACAATTCTAAACATATTAAGAATCTGCCTCTGGAGAGTAATGACATATAGTACAGTGAACTTGAAGAATGCTTGTGTGCCTGCCTCCATTTACAGTAACACTGTACAGATGTGATACTGCAAGTTGAAAAGTTGAAAAAGTAGAATTCTGATACTCTGGAGTATATTCTGTCCTCTTGAAACTAAGCTTCTTTCCCCTAGAATTCCACTTGAGAAAAGATAATAGAGATGAATCCAATTACTCCCTGACCATGCATCTTCCCCAACCCCTACTCAACTCAAAGATGAAATGTGATCAATCTCTTATGACTGGACCCAAGACCATGCAAATGTTAATATGTATGTATGTATGTGTGTATATATGTGTGTGTGCATGTACACATATATAAAATAATTCTGGTGGTAATGATAGTACTTCCAAATCTTTTCCACATTAACTGGACCTGCCATAAACTATATTCTACTAATATAGTCCTCAATGACTCGAGGTCATCTCCAGTTCACAATGTGCCATCAAAGAGGGATTTTAGTGGTGAGAAACTTGGTAAAATCATCAACGTGAGGGTTAGTAAACTTTAGAGTTCAGAAATCACTTTCATCACAATAACTCTGAGAAATAAATAGTGAAATAATATGCATCTCCATTTTATAGAATTAGAAATTGAGGTCCATAGAAATTGTGACATGCCCTGCCTTAACCCCTACAAAAAAAAAGCAAGCAAAAATCATAAAGAAATAAAGTGACTTTCCTCAGGTAACTAAGCTAGAAAATGGCAGAACCAAGACCTGAACTCAGGTTTTCTGAGTCCAAGTCTGATTTATTCCAAGTCCTTTATTCCACACTATATTCCTATTATGTATTTTTTTTTTTTTTGCTTTTTGGAGAGGGGAAGGTAGGGCAATTGGTGTTAAGTGACTTGCCCAAGGTCACATGGCTAGTCTTTGATTAAGTGTCTGGGGCTGGATTTGAACTCAGGTGCTCCTGACTCCAGGGCCAGTGTTCTATTTACTGTGCCACCTAGCTGACCCCCTATTCTATACTTCAAATAGAAAGAAGACACACCTGATAAAAATTATTTTTGCATCGCTAATTTAGAAATTCTGTATCACCAAATAATATTTTTGTAAACATCCCTTAAACCTAATGGCTACTGTATCCAATGTCTTATTAGACATATTTTAGGAAAGAATCTTTAAATGACTTTTTTGGACATCAATGTCATAACTCTAAGGCAATATGGGATAGTGGACAGAGAGCTGCTTTTGGAGTAAGAAAGTCAAACCTCTGACACTTAGTGACTATGTGACCTAAAACAAGACATTTAAATTCCCAGGGCCTCTATATCCTTATATTTAAAATGAGGGGGGAGGCTAGGTAATGCAGTCAATAGAGTACCAACCGTGGAGTCAGGAGGACCTGAGTTCAAATCTGGCCTCAGACCTTTAACAGTTATTAGCCGTGTGACCTTGGGCACATCACTTACCCCCAATTGCCCTGCCTTCCCCCTCCATAAAAAAAGAAATAAAATAAAATCAGGAAGTTTGGCATAATTATTTCTAAGGTCTTTTCTATCTCTAAATATATCATAATGTCCCCAAATGTAAATAACTTTAATTATTACAGATCCTAAGAGAAGTGGACATTAGTATGTTTAATCCAAAAAAAGAGCATTATTTAATTTAACATTCATTTGATAAGATATATATATATATATATTACAATGACATATTTCTGATTAAAATTTCCCTTTTTTTCAACCCTAAGGAGGTAAAGGGTTCCAGAATTGTGGTTCTTCAATATAAGGAATCTCCTGTGTTGATCTTTCCTAAACAGATAAAGATCTGCAATTGCTTTGTAATTTATATTCATAAAGATTTGTTTGTGGGGGTACAGAGAGATTAAGCAATGGTTTTGTGCTTATATATTTCCTATATATCTCTGGCAGGACTTGGACCCATACTTTTCCTGAATCAAAAAGTGATTCTCCTACATTGCATTGTCTCCCCAAATTTATTTATAAATGTAAAGTTATTTTAAGCTGATAGACATGAAAGCAGCCTTCCTGTACATCCTCATTAATGGCTAATAAAGTGGCTTTACTTCATGTGACCTCCTGATGCCTTGATTGTAAATAAGTTGTCTATCCATGGATCATACCGTCAAAAAACATTTATTAACCTCTTCCTATGTGCCAGGCACTGTGCTAAGTGGTATGGATACAAAGAAAGGCCAAAGATAGTCTTTGCCTTTGAGGAGCTGACAATCAAATGGGGAAGACAATATGAAAACAACTATGTATGAAAAAGGGTACACAATAAATAAGAATTATAAAATAAGTAGAGAATTGATAGCTAGAGAATGATCAACAGAGGGAAAGCTCTAGATTTAAAAGGGATCAGGAAAGCCTTCCCATAGAATGAGATATTTTAGCTGATATTTAAAGTGAATAAAGCAAGCCAGGAAGGTGGAGATCAAAAAGGAGAGCATCCAGGCTTTAGGGATATTTCCCAAGTTGGGAAATGGAGAGTCAGAGGAACAATAAGGAAGCCAGTATTACTGGATCAAAGAATAGAAGTTGTATATGTGTGGGTGAAGTGTATGATGTAAGAAGATCGGAAAGGTGAAAAGGGAAGATTATTAAGGACTTTGAATGCCAAGCAGAAGATTTTGTATTTTATCCTGGATATCATAGGAAGCCACTGGAGTTTATTGAGTGCATGTGAGGGGGAAGACTAGATGCAACATGGTCAGACTTGTGTTTTATGAAGAACATTTTGACAGCTGAGTGGAAGATGGACTAGACTGAGAAAAGAATTTTGGCCAGTAGACCAATCAACAGGCTATTGCAACAATCCAGGGATGAGGTGACAAGGGCCTGTTCCAGGCTCCTCACAGCTTCAGAGAAGGGAACATTCATCTGCTTCTTTATCTCCTTATGCTATTCTATGCAATGCAACATAATCAGGGCATCTACTACTAATGCTGACAACTTTTTATTTTTATCAAGTCATCTCAATTCAACAAGCATTATTAAGCACTTACTATTTGCCAGTGACTATGCAAAGTACTGAAGAAAAAAAGAAAAGAAAAAATACATTTTTTGACCTCAAAGAACTTAAAACCTAATTAAAAAAAAACCAATTACATGCATTCATCTGATCCTTCAATAATTCTCCCTGGGGATAGTTAGGTTTAAGTTTAAGATTGGTGAGGAGAGAAAGAAAGGAGGGAGTTTCCCCTACTCCATCCCACCTTGGGGAAAGACAACTCTATTACCAAAGAAAGTTCCACCAACATCAAAAGATAGCAACCTGAAAATTCAGGCATAAGAACCCTGCAGAAATTTAAAGCTTAAAGTTTATACCCTAAAGTTCATTCTTAAATTTTAAAGAATATGTCTTTTCTATTCAACTCTATTTCAGTGATATTATGGTCAGAGGAACTACTAATTTTAATATAGTTTATTTTTTGGCATTAAAAATATGCCACAGTAGTTGTCTTTATAAAAATGCAGTAGGATTGAAAATTCCCATGAAGCATCCAAAGTTCATAAGTGCTGAACAAAATTTACTATGGTTTTTGATGATAGGTATTTTTGCTTCAAAAAAGGCCAAAAAAAAAAAATCCCTGTGTTTAAAAACTAATTCCCACACTGAGTGTTAACTATAAGACCATGTCTTTATTATCACTACAGATTTTTAAAAGTCAGAGAAGTTAAAAAAATTCCATGTCTGTTTTATTAATAGGGAATTCATGACAAGACTGCCCTCCAGGATTGTGCTAATGCTTCAATCACCTCAGTGACCCAGGCCTTTTGCTGTATTCTGACCTGATATTATTTTTCATAAGTCAGGAAACATTTTCCATATGTTGGGCAGAATTATCCAAAGGGAGTCTGCAGCTGTAACACTAGTACTTTATCATGTTTTCACTGCCTGGAACAGAGATCCCTCTTAGTGATGGTACCCATCAGAAAGATCATAACAAAGCTTGTTTGGCACACCATTGTTCTATTTTTGTGTGTTAGGCTGTCCCTGAGGAACAAAATTGTTTCACAGTTTTTATTAAAATTTACTCTAAACGGACAGCTGAAAAAATAAACGATGAAGGCTGTGTATATCTTATTTACTGTCATCATAGAAAAAGTATCTGTCCTGGAACAGTCTAACATAACCTAACAGCCAAGACTAACTTACAGAAATAAGCAGAGACATTATAAAGGTTGAAGGCCACTGAAGTTCATTACTTTCAAGAAGCTTAAAAGGCAACAAGAAAAGAGGAAAGATAGGAGTGGGCAGTGTCAAAATGAGAAAGTTATTAGGAGATTGGGTGAGGAGGAAGCCTTTGTAAAGAAAATAAAGATACAAAAAGCATCAGGAATGTCAAAAGTGTAAAAAATAAAATGAGGTATGGCAGCTGGGATAGAAATTTTTTGGCATGGAAACCACCATTCCATAGCTCCCAGCTTGGCTTTCTTTATGTTTGTACAAATGAAGGGATTTCTTTAAAGCCATTAGCAGGGACTACTGTTATTCAAATGAGTCAGTGTTATTTGAATACTTGGTAATTTTTGACACAGAAAGATCCTTGATTTACTCCTTCCATTGGCCCAGATCAAAATCTTTGCAAACTTTGTTATGTAAATATGTAAGACAGAAAGAAAAGGAAAAAAAAAGGTTGACTTGGATTTAGGAGATCTGAATTCAGATCTTGGCTCTGTCACTTCTACCTTGGTTGACATTAGGCAAATCTTTAACATTTGGGGCCTCATTTTCCTCTTCTGGGGAAAAAAAAAAAAACATGACTATATTCCTTTAGATTTGACTTTAATTTTTTATTCAAAGTATAGAAAGATGACTGTACACTTTAAATGTCAAATTCTCATATGTGTTAAATGTTATTTTGTACACTTAGGTTTGAGACAGCTGAGAATTCTATCCAAAGAAGTAACACATTCCTCATTATATCATTTACTTTGGAAAATATACTTACAGATTACTAACAATCATTTGCCACAAAACTAAAGAGTTTGTGAAAATTTCAATAAATGTATTGGCCAGAGATTAAAGTTGAGGATATGGGATGTTTTTTCATGCATTGAAGGTTTTCCTTTTCTTTGTTCATAAATGAATTATATGCTAAGTAGCATCAAGACTGAGCCCTAGTTCATAATATAATATTGCCACATTAAAAATTCTTACTATTTGAAAGAACTCTTATTACTAGCAGAAGTAACTATTACATTAACTATTTCACTTTTAGACATTATTTTGAGTTTATAAAGTACTAACTTCTGAATTTCACATTCCACAATAGTATTATGATTTTATATTATATTTTTATACAGTACTAAACATTTTGAACTTTAGTTAAACTGTATTATGCTAAACAGTTAAGAGATTCAGGTTCCATTAATATTGTAAGACTTTCCCCCCTACACACACACACACACACACACACACTCACACACACACATACACACACATGCACACAAACATTTTAACTTTTTAATATAAAGAAAACTTCACAAAAATCTAAGTTGCATTTAGTGATTTAAAATTGTACTTAACTCTTTGTAATTTTTCATCCAATAAAGTTTGTGAATTGAACAAAAAGATGGTGTTATACTATACAATCACTAAGGTTTCCTCCAGCCTTAAATCTAGCACCCTATGATTTTACATAATTCTAAATAACCCTGTCTGATGAGGTATGGGCTCTGGGAGCCCCAGTGATCTCTCCTTGAGTCCTTGAGGTACAGGCTCTGGGAACCTCCCTTGAACTCTGATTAAATCATCTCATTTGATGAGGCATTTGTGTGAAGCAATAAGCCTTACATTGTGGGCCCAAACCTCTGTTTCCCATTCCTCTGTTACTAGATTTCCCACCCCCTGTTATTAGACTTCTCACCCATGAATGTATCAAAATATCAATCCACCCTTGAACTGGCCTAGCCCACCATTGTCTGTAGTCTGCAGCTACTTCCCACCCTTAATCACTCATTGACCTCATCTGACTCCTGAAGACCCTCCCCAAACTCCTCCTCCAGACCACCCCTAGAGTCCTCCCACAACCTTCTGTATATAAGACCCTATCTTGTCTCCATGTTTGTGAGAATGCCATAGAATGCTGAGAGTGCCATAGAATGGTGAGAGCACCATAGAATGGGCAGAGCACCATAGAATGGGGAAAGCACCATAAAATGACCTAGCACAGACTTACTCTGTGTCTAATGCAAGCAAACTTTTAATAAACTTTACTTTTCTTTGGCTGAGAAGCTTGAGTTGCATTCATTTGGCAGGACCCAGCATGTTGGTATTTTGGGGTCTCCCGAGCAACCCTAACCCTTTTTATGAGTAACCTCTTCATGTCCAATAAATTATCCATAGAACAATTACCTAAACCTGAAAGATTGCCGCCTATAGTTTTAGTAGTTCTAATTAATTAAATTGTCATTTACTCTGACAATCATATTCTTTATTATCCTGAATAAATGATCTGCCTCCTTTGGTTGTATGTATCCTTAGTACTTCCTTCTTTATCATTTCTTGGGAACAAGAGTCAGTAGTGACACACAGGAACCTATTTGCATAGTTATTTCCATTGTACATTTCCTTTTGTGCAACTGTATTAATTTTGAGATTATGATGTCCCATGAATCACAGTTGCCTGTCATCACATGGAACCTGTTGGTGTTAAAGGTACAAACTTTTATAGAGCAGAGCAATTGGGATTTATTAAAAGTATGACATAATTTCTTAAATGTATCAGGCATAAATTCTCCTTCTTTCTAAATCCCACTCTCTGTCTATTGTCCATCCGTTACTTTTGTTCAAGGCACATATATTCATGAACTAAATCACAGGGCTATCTATCCAGATGTATGTCACAATCTGGGCAATGTGATTTTTGTAACCTAATTTACTTTTCCAATGTGGATGCTTAGAATGATCATTTTTGCATTACTGTGGATTCCAGGAGGTTTCATAGTGTTCTGAGACTCTGAGCCTCAATGCAATTAGTGAGATATCATCTGGGAATAAGAGTATTTGGAAATTTTCATGATCAATAGGAAATACATCTTTGCTTTAGACTTTATGCAAGACATCTTCTGTGACAGTGATATATGGCATACAGACATTATATTTTGGAACACTTCGGTTCATATCAAGCACAATACTAAAGTTTCAGTTTGTTTCTCATGATGTTATTATTTCAAAGCTTATGTCAATGGAACACGGACTATGGGCCATTTAGAAGTTCATATGTTTAGATGCCTGAATCATTTAGGATTGTCTAGTGCAACCACCTCATTTTACAGGCAAGGAAACTGAGAGTAGAGAGGTTAAATGACTTCCCAAAAGGTGACAAGAGTATTGGCAGAGTTAGGATGAGAAACCATATCTTCTGATTTCCAATGCAGCATTGCACTAAACCACACTGCATTACCTCTAAATCTTGAAAGACTTTCAACACAGACCCACTGAAAGTCTGTTGGCCTATCCTCTGAAAATCAACCAAAAAAGTTTGAAGTGTGTCAGCTATTTGGCTTTAGAGTGATTAATATTTTTAACCACAACAACTCTGTGACAATACCTAATAAATCATATGGATTGCAATGCTAAATCAGAAGATACAATATTCTCTTTAAAAAATGTACTGTCCTGGGGCAGCTAGGTGGCACAGTGAATAGAACACCGGCCCTGGAGTCAGGAGGACCTGAGTTCAAATCCGGCCTCAGACACTTAACACAGAAACTACCCATGTGTCCTTGGGCAAATCACTTAACCCCAATTAACTTCCAAAAGCAAAAAAAAAATGTACTGTACCTTGGGGTAATTTGGTATTGTTGCTAGTACACAGTATACAATGTAATAATGAAGTAGTCCATACATATAATAGTACTTCTTAATCTAGGGTCCATGTACCACAAAGGGGTCCTTGAATAGATTTCAAGAGCTTCATGAACTTGGAAGGGAAAAAAATCATCTTTATCAAAACTAACTGATATTTAGCATTCCCTTCAATTTTAAAGTAAGCAAGAAAGCATCATTCTAAGATTGTGTCTATGAGTTTCACCAGATTTCTGAGAGCACCATTACATAACAAAAGGTTAGTAACATCTGCTCTATAGTCTTATCTATCATGAATTCTTACATATGCCCCCTGTAACCTTCCTTAAAATAAAGAGGAAAATAATAAATAATTTACTAGATAAAATGACAGGAAATATGATATTCTTTAAATAAATAAATTGCATATGCATGCATATGAACTTATATAGTCATTAGTATATTCATAAACATATGCCTTAATATATTAAATATATGTATATTGTGTATGTGTACATATACAATATATTTATGGTGTATGCATGTAACACTGCTCCCCACCCTCTACCCCCCAGAGATGCCATCACCACAAATGGAAGGCCAACCAGTTAGAGTGTGCTCAGATCACATAGGAAGGGATCAGGTCATTGAGGTTTCTGGTGGCTTCAAATGACTTCTTTTTGAAAGGGAAGCCACACAGCTAAGATGGAGAAGGAGGAAAACAAGCTTTGGCCCTCTTCTGCTAAGATGGCAGAGAAAGAAATTAGGGAGACGTTTCATGCAAAAGAAAGCAAGGAAACAAGAAGGTGATTGGACTGGGGATCAGAAGCTAAGTGCTTGCATGAAAGAGGAAAGAAAGGTGATTGTGTTTGTTAGTAAGCAGATAGGAGGAAAGAACACATCGCTGACCCATTTTCTTCTTAGTTGACAATCTGACTACGGGAGAAGATTATGCTTATATGTGTGTGTTTACCTACTTTGGGACAGTCAAATGCCTTTGGTTGTACATTTTATTTTGACGTTATATACCTTGAATTTAAGCTATTGCTCTAAAAATATATGGCCATTAACCATTGCTTTAGTCCAAACTTATAAGTTCATGCCTTGAGATCAAGAAAGGAAAAGTTAACCCAAAAGAGATGAGATTTTTCCCAACTGAGCTTGACGTAAAATTTATTAGAATATAATGATTGTCATGATGGTGGTAATGATGGTGATAATGATGTGATGATGATAATAGAAAAAGAGAGACCCCATAACTTGTTCTCACCTGACTTCAGTTTCAGTTCAGAGAAATTTGAGAAAGAATGGAATCAATTTTAGCAAAACATGGAAATTCATATTTTTGTTCAGTTATTCACACTTTACACACAGCATCTAACCAAGTCTACCTAGCAATATATTTGTGTGCATAGATACATAGAGATATGGGAGCATATAGGAAAATGCATATAGGAATTTATTTATAGATGCACATATTAACATTTCATCCATATGCATGCGTATGTATTAATTTACATATATGAGCATATGTATATATAAATGAAATATATAGAGAAACTTTGAAGTATTAGGTTATAAAATTAGGAAATAATAGCTTTCAATACAATGAATGTGATTTCAAATAAATGAAAATTAATATATAGTGTTCCACATATTTGAATTTCCAAATATGGTTCATTTGGGGGCGGGGGGCAGCAATTGTGATTAAGTGACTTGCCCAAAGTCACATGGCTATTAACTGTTAAGTGTCTGAGGCCAGATTTGAACTCAGTTCCTCCTGACTATAGCCAGGTTCCCTATTCACTGTGCCACCTAGCAGCCCCATACATATGGGTTATTTTTGATGCTGATTTCAATTTTATTTAAGATTAAATGAGACCTCCAATAACAACTGGTACCTCCTACTCTATATCAAACTAGTATTTCTTTATTTTTGCTTTCCTTTGGTTGTTACTTGATATTTAGCATGATATATGCAGGTGATAGAAATTGTGGTTCTTGCCCAAGGACTACATAAACTAAGTATAATATTAGGTTAGAGATGGTTCCCAGGCATCTTTTAGGTTAAAGTATAAATTTGATGTGTAAAATATACTCTTAAATAGTTTGCTGAATTGTTCCATGTAAAAATAAATTGAACTCTGGTTGAAGATTACAGAATATAAGATATAGGTGGCAAGTGTTAAATACAACAACTAATGAACAACAACAAAAAAAAAACCTAATTAATTGAGGGGTTTAAATTTAGATATTACTATACTTTGTCTCAAAGAATCTTGTGACAAGGACAGAACTGACCTATATATGGAAAATGAGCATTGAGTGAAGAGACCCCCAGATAGGAAAATACCTAGAAGGTATTTTCCAGTGTATAGGAGAAAGCCCATAAGGCTCTGAAATTTTTGTTTTGAATTCAGGAAATATAACCATCTTTTGAATTGAAAAATAGCTTTATCTCCTATGCTGATTTTTCTAAGTTGTTTTTTCTCATCTGCTAGTTCCCTGTTTTAATATGGCAGTACTGCTCAAGTTCTTAGATGGTATTTTACAAAAGCCTATTCAGTTATTGTCCCTTTTGCCACATGTGTTGGCTCAGCAAGGATTTAAACCACATTTGATCATATCCATAGCTAAAAGTGAGTCAAGAGACTTGGGGCAGGTGTTAAGAAACTGTTGGCTAGAGTGTGTGATTGACATTCTTTCACCCAAATGTTTCTGATATAGGAGTTAAGGGGAATCATAGGTATGACTAAGGAAAGAAAGAGACACAGCAGATGAAGGTAAATAATATGTAGGTGTGTAGAGCTATTGGAGGTAGATTCTAGGGGTCTCAGTACAAAAATGCTATTATGAGGTTTTAGCCAGGATGATGAGGTTGATCCAAATGTGTCATGTGAATCCAACACTAAGAGATTATGATTACCTCTTCCCTCTCTCTGAGTAGAAAAAGGTCAATGTCTCTGAAGGTTATTCAATCATGTTAGACTCTGGATCCCTCTGTGTTTACAGAATGTGAGCCTTTTTTCTGAATGTATAGTTTTGCTTGCAAGTTTTAGATATGTGATAAAAACTATTGGTCAATATAAATTTGAACTGTTCATAATGTTTTACTTATTGTTGATCTGTATTAATCAGAGGAAGAGAGAAATACAACATTTTTTGTTTTAGATATTTCATCCACACCTGGATGTTTGGGCTTGGTTCTGGAAACATTATTATGCTTTTAGAAGTCATGCAAGAAAATTCAAAACAGATATTTCTAACAAAATCATAGGCTTATAATGACACAGGATGGCAATATGGATGCAGGATCCTCTCCCACTTTAAAAAACCAAGAGAGCTGGGTTTAAAATAACAGGCATGGGGGCAGCCAGGTAGCACAGCAAGTAAGAGCACTGGTTCCAGTGTTGAAAAGACCTGGAGATCAAATCCCGGGATCAGACACTTAGCACCCACCCAGAAACACCTAGCCGTGTAACCTTGAGCAAGTTACTTAATCCCAATTGCTTAGGGGTGGCCAGGTGGCTCAGCAAGTAAGAGCACCGGCTCCAGTATCAGGATGACCTGGATCAAATCAGGGCTCAGATACTCAGCACCACACCCAGAAATAATTGGCCATGTAACCGTGAGCAAGTTACTTAACCCCTATTGCTTTAAAAAATAATAATAATAGGCATGAGTAAGAATCATATTTAGTTTTCAGGGAATCAGCTCCTTGAAGGAAGAGGGAGGAAGTTTTTCAGGATGTTCCACACAAAAAAAAAGTAAAGAATAAGTTCCCTGGACAGATGCTTTGAGATCCATTGGCTAAGTACATGGTAGATCACTCAGCCTGCCTTGCTCACTAGTGTAGTGTAGTAAATATAAGGAAATCTGGTTAGTATTTAGCAGTTCAAGTTGTTTCTAGTATGTTGTATGAATATGACACATTTATAAACCAAATGTATATGCATCCTATATGTGTGTGTGTGTGTGTGTGTGTATAATGAATGTATGGTTATAGGTATATGATATGTGTGCTCTGGCCTCATTCCCTCAAATCACACTCATCAAAGTATGGCAAAGTGAGCAGAGCATTGGACTCAAATCAGAAGACAGGAGGCAGAGAACCTGGGTTCAAATCACACCTCAGAGGGTTGCTACCTGCTTGATATGGAACAAATAATATCGCCTCCCAGGGTCTGAGTTTCTTCTCCTGTAAAATGAGGAAAACTAGATAGATGGTATCTAATGCCTCTTCTACATTTATGTCTGTTATCCTATGAATCTCAGTACTGCCTCTGACACTTACTAGCTCTGTGATCCTGGGCACTTCTGGTCGCTGAACCTAAACTTCCCTAATTGTAAAGGTAATACTTTTTTAACCTATCTCACAATGTGGTCATGAGAAAATGGCTTTATCAACTTTGAAGTACTGAGTAAATACAAATTTTTATTAGAATAGACAAAATAACAAGTTGTCCCTCCATTCTAACCAGAAATCACTCTGGGTACAAGTTGAATTCATTCACTCAATTTGCCTATGTAAGGGATAAGGATAAAGGTAAGGATATATGGAAACTAGGGAGAGAAGGCAACTGAATTAGCACAGATACTAGCTCTTCATTTTCATTCACATGGATTCCAGCATCTCATATGTTTCATCCTTGATTTTATAAAGGTTCCTTGTCGCCTTCTTTTCAAAAATGTGTATATTTTTAATAAAAATTATTGTCTATATTATGAGAATCAGTAAATTAGTAAATAGGGAATTGGTCTGAGAGTCTAGATGGCACAGACCTAAATCTTACCTTTGAGATATACTAGTTAAGTTACATGATCACTCAGAGCTCAAGGCAAAACTGTAAGACTAGAAGTTGTGTAAAAAGGCACACCAGGTGTATTTACTGTATAAAATAATACTTGTAGAGTTTTAATTACACAAACCAAGTTTAATTGACCACCATGTTGGAGTTGGAGAAAGAATTGTCCTTTTGAAAACTTTGGCAGACACCTGGAAAGATTTCCCCCCTTTCTCAAGAGGAAGAGTAGGACATATTTGCTTAGATAAGCAATATTTGCTTAGTTAAGTTTGTATGTATGTATGCATGCATTTCTGAGAACTTGGCCAGGGTGAGCTCTTTTTAAAGATTCTTTCTTTTTTAATTTTTTACCCTTTGATTCAGAAATACCACATCTAGATCTGTATCCCAAAGAAATCATAAAAGCTGGAGAAAGACCCACATACACAAAAATATTTATAGCATCTTTCTTTGTGGTGACCAAGAATTAGAAAATGAGGTGATGCCTGTCAATTGGGGAATGACTAAACAAGTTATGGCATATGAATGTAATGGAATACTATTTTTACATAATAAATTATGAGCAGGCAGACTTCAGGAAAACCTGGAAAGTCTTACATGCACTGATGCTGAGTGAAGTGAGCAGAACTAAAAGGTTTTACATAGTTGTAGCAACAATGTGCGATGACTAACTTTGATAGACTTTTATCTGCTTAACAATTCAAGGCAATTGTTAAAATTGGTAAATACAAGGCAACTCCAAATGACTCATGATTGAAAATGCTCTCTTCATCCAGAAAAAGAACTATGGTGTCTAAATGCAGATTGAAGCATGGCAGTTGCTCTCTCTTTCTCTCTCTCTGTCTCTCTTCTTTCTCTTGGTTTCTCCCATTGGTTTTCATTCTTTATAACATGACAAATGTGAAAATATTATTAATATGAATATATATGTAGAGCTTTATCTGATTGCATGCCATCTTGGGTTGGGTAAGGGGAGGGATAGGGAGAAAATTTGGAAATCAAAATCTTATGGAAGTGAATGGTGAAAACAAAAAATAATTAACTAATTAAAAAAAGAAAAGTTTCTGTACTTGCTTGAAAAAATATCCAATGAAGGAGTACTATAAAAATAAATGACATTCATTTTCATAACATTTAGATCACACCATAATTTTAGGAATTAGACTCTTACATCTACCTCTATATTTCTGTTCCTGAATCCACTATTTTCATTCAGATGTGCCTTTCAACTCAATAAACTAAAGCAATAGCCTCTGAAACTTTCTCCCTAACTCTGATCAATCCTACAGGCCAATGCCTACATTCTTGTACCACTGACATGATTGTGGTCCAACTATCCAAAAGAGGAAGGATGATTAAAATGGATGTAGATCATCAATTCCTATTGTCCAGATTATGATAAGTAGTTGAACTGAAAATTTATTAAACTTGTCCCTTAGAATATGCATCTGTATCTGTGACAGACACATTCAATTGACAATGAGCTAGTCCAGAATTGAATAGAGGGAATGGATTGCCTTTGAATAATTGAAGTGGGCTTCTAAGTACTCTAAATTTCTGCCTTAAACAAGAGGGTATATTTTTACAGTATTTTTTTTCATGTAATGTTGTTTGTCTTTGAGCCATGAAATACTATTGTTTTTGAAGAATTAACAACGAGAATTTGATTCAATTCAATAAGCATGTATTAAATATTCCTTATGTTATAGGCACTGTGCCAGGTTTTAGAGGTACAGAGACAAAAATCAAACAACCCCTGCACTCAAGTAACTTATATTCTACACTAGGAAAACAGCATGTGCATAGGTATGTAAATATAAAATGTATAAAATTTAATATTACATAATTTTGTTGGGAGAGGGAGGAAAGAGGGTGAGGGAGGAGAAATAAAAGGGAATTCACAAAAGTCTTCTTGTAGTAATTAGTAACTAATCTGTTTCCTTAAGGGAATAAGGTCTATGAAAGTGTCAAGGTGAGGATAGAGATAATTTTAGGTATAGCAGATGATCTGTACAAAGGTATAGAGGTGGGAAATAGAATAGCAAGTTCAGGAAATAATAAGCAGAAAGATTTAGCTGCCACTTGAAGTGTGTAAGGGGGAGTATAATTAATTATGCAGGAGACTTAGAGGAAATATTTTAGAGCACTTAAATATCCAGACAGTGGGATTTGTATTTTATCTTGGAGTCATGGGGAACCACTAAAGATTCTACCTAGAGTAAGAGAGTCATATTATCCAACACATATGTTGGGAATAGCAGCTCTGTAGTTGTATAGGGGATGAATTGGAGAGATGGAAGGATAAAGAAAAGTGAGAGCAAATGTACTTCAATTTCAGTGGTATGGGCAGAGGATGTTGAGAGCCAGGATTGGGGTTTCCTCCATATGAGTGGATAAGAGGAGATAGATATGAGAAATGTTGTTGAGACAGAATTACAGAATATGATGATTAACCATTTAACAGTGTTGAAAGAAAAGAAGAGTTGAGTTTGACTGTTATTGCAAGCTGGAGGTTAGTGACTGCTGAAGATACAAGGAATTAGGAAAAGAATGTAGGGTAAGTTTTTGGGAGGAAAGGTGGCAATGAGTTCTATTGTATATATGTGAGATTTGGGGTGCCTATAGGACAGTCAGATGGATATTTCTAGCAAGTAGTTGGTGATGCAAGCCTGAACCTCAGGTTAGATGTAAGGGCTGGAAATGGAGATGATTTGGATGTCTTTTGCATATAGAAAATTGTTTAATCCATGGGAGCTGAAGAAGACAAAAAGAAAGAATACAGGAAAGAAGAGAAGAGAACATAGAAAGAGTGCTGTAGATAAAGTCATGTAAATGGACATGGATGGTTATCCATTAAAAAAAAAAACACAAAAAAAAGCAAGAGACGACATATTGAGATATATGGGAGAGCCTGGAAATCTTAGTGTCATAAACACCTGGGAGGAGAAACTATCTGTGGAGAAGTGGAAATTTACAATTCCTGCACAGATTTCAGTGGTTTTACCATCTACAACCTTCACTCTAGCTTTGGTAGGGTTATTCCTTTCTGCTACTCTCAGAATAACTATAAAGCTCTATTCATGAACACACAACATAAGAACACATACTTCTACCTCAGTGACCCTCCATCTCTTGTCAGGTAGATATGAAATAAAGGTTGTCAACATTTTTCAAATTTGCAGTGGCTTGTTTTCCTTCCTTGTCATATAATCCTACTTTGAGCTCTATTCTCTTTATAATGCAGGTTCCCTGAAGGGAGAGTTTGACACACTTTTGTCTTTGTATCTCCAATGTCAAGCACAGTGACTAATTCATAGTAGGAACTTAAATGCTTGTTATTCTTTTCATTAGATACTATCTGGGTATCTACAATTTATTTCCCCATGCTTAACCAGTTTCTTCCTGGATATGGCTTAGAAGGTTCCATTCTGGACATTTTTTTTAATGTGAAAAACTATGTCACATAATAATCCAAACACGTTTACATTTCCTTAGTTCCAAGTCATATTTGTATGTTAGATATCCTGCCCTTGTTAACAAGGCATCCTTTAGGGGATGGAGCCAAGATGGTGGAATGAAAGCAGCAACTTTTCTAAGCTCCTCCATGAATCCGGTCACTAAACTTTAAAAAGTGAATCTGAAAAGATTTTAGAGTGACAGAATCCATTGGAAGACAGAGCATGGCAGATATCCAGCCCAAGAAAGCGCCCATGTGGGTCTGGACAAGGGGGGGCATGGAGCATGTGGGGATTGCATTAGCCTGGACTAGAGAGAAGACTACAGAGGAGAGAGAAGGAAAACCAGACAGAGGACTCACCCACCCAAAGGGTGATTCACAGCCATCTCATCATAGGAGGATGGGAGAATCAGTCAGAGCTGGGTAAGAGAAAGCACAGCAGAAGGGACAGCAGCTTCTCCTGGGGCTATCAGCCCACAGCCTGGAAGTTTAAAAATTATCTACCTGAATTTCCAGAAGCCAACATGGCAAAGTAAACCCTAGCTGCTTCCATTCCCCCTCCCTGACCCAGAAAACCTGGAGATAAAAGTGCCACCCAGAGTAAAATCCTGTAATAGTGGAAATAACCTCAGGCTTAGGAGTCACTGAGAAAGGGTGTAACTGAGGCAGTAAGGAGTCTGAAGTGAAGGGTGGAGGGGTTCCAACAAGCCCCACCCCAGCTGACCAGCATGAGCTCCCAAAGCCCAAGGTGTAGAGCCAGCAAACACTAACAACACAAGCCCAGGTGGGCCTTAGCCCCACCAGAGGAGTGTGCAGAGACCAGCACTGCTGGCTACCAGCTATAGAGCCAACCTGAACCCAGGGGCATAGAAACAGAAATCTGAAGGGGACATATGACCCCTCCACCACAGATTACTCTGTGAGCCTCAGGGTAACTCAGGGAAACACAGAGTCCTGGCCTTGGCCTCAGTCTAGACACCCAGAGGCCACAGCACACAAAGCCAACAACCAGGCATCTAGTTCCCAGCTTGAGAAGCATGGGTAAGAGCCCTCTCTACCCCAGAAACAGAAATACACTTTGAAGGTCAGGAAATAGGCAATAACTATGGGCCAGAAGTAACTTACAAAGGGAAGACCAAAGACATTGAATCCTATTATTGCGAATGAGAAGAATCACTTTCAGGAGATACCATGGACTCTGTATCCACACCTGTGACCACAGAAGGAAATATGAACTGGTCTCAAACCCAAAAAGCATTCTTGGAGGAGCTCAAGAAAGATTTTAAAAAATAAATTAGAGAAGTAGAAGATAAATTTAAATATACAGTGACCAATCTGGAAAAAAAAAATCTTACTGAAGAAAACAAATTGTTAAAAAGTAAAATTTGTAGAGAGGCCTGGAAGATGACTCTGCAGTGCACATAAGCCCAGATGCCATGGTGCACAGAGGCCCAGATGAGGCCTGATCAATATGGTGGCAAGTTGACCCAACAACCAGAATGGCCATTACCAGGCTATCACTGCAGGATTGGGACTGGACAGAGCAGGGAAAGAGTCATATGCAGGATCCTGGGCAGGGGCAGCAGCTACTCCTGGGACTACCAATTCACAGCCAAAAATTTAAAAATCCTCTATCCAGGGAACAGGATGGCAGAGTGAACCCTGTCTGCTCCAAACCTTCCCCTCCTTTCCACCCTGAAAACATAGTAATTATCACCCCATGGCAAAACCTTAACCAGTAAAGGCTTGGGAACCCTAGTGGAAGGGTGTGACTAGCACCTTGCCTCAAAATAGATAAAAATCAGACTGCAAAGACAAAGAATCTGGTGTCCTCCTATCTTGAGAGGGAGGAACCAAATTCAGAAGGACACAGTGTTGACTCCACACCCACAGCTGAAGCCTCACCAGGGAATTGGTCTCAAGCAAAGTAAGCATTCTTAGATGAGCTCAAAAGGAACTTTGAAAACCAAATGAGAGAGATAGAAGATAAAATTAATAATTCTTTTAAAACCAAAATTGCAAAATTAGAAAAACTTTTCAATGAAAACAGCTCCTTAAAAAGAAAAATTTGTGATATGGAAAAGGAACTCCTAAAAGTAAGAGAGGAAAATAATTTGCTAAGGAGAATCAACCAAATTGAAGTGAATAAATCTGTGAGGAACCAAAAATTAGTCAAACAAAACATCAAGAATGAAAAATTAGAAAAAGGAGTAAAATATCTCAATGGGAAAATAACTGACCTGGAAAACAGATCCAGTAGAAATAATCTGAGAATCATAGGCCTACCAGAAAACCATAATGAAAAAATGAGCCTGAACAATATCTTTCAAGAGCTCATCAAGGAAAACTGCCCTGAGATACTAGAACCAGATGGTAAAATGGAAATAGAAAGAATACACTGGTCACCTCCTTAAAGAGATCCCAAAATGAAAAGTCTTTGAAATGTTGTGGCCAAACTCCAGAACTACCAGGTAAAGGAGAAAATACTAGAAATGGCCAGAAAGAAACAATTCAAATATCAAAGAACCACAGTGAGCATCATACAGCCTCTAGCAGCCTCTACACTGAAAGACCAAAGAAAGTGGAAGACAATTTTTTGCAAGGCAAAAGAGCTCAGACTACAACCAAGAATCACCTACGCAGTGAAACTGAATAAATTCTTCCAGGCAAGGAGATGGTCATTCAAAGATATAATGGATTTCCAGACCTTCCTGATGGAAAAAGCCAGAGCTCAATGGAAAATTCAATCTCCAATTTTGAGACACCAGAGAGACATAGAAAGGTAAACAAGGATAACACACACACAGGCAACCTGTTATTTAAGAAGAGCAAACTGTTTATAAACAAGTAGAGGGTATGTGCATAATTTACATGAAATGATGATAAAAAAAATCCTTATTAGGGCTACAAAGGGACTGCAATGGAAGAAGAGGAAAGAATAAAGTGGAAAGGGGTAAATTATGCCACACAAAGAGGCACAAAAGCAATATAGCAGAGGGAAAGAAGGGAGGGAGATGAGCATTATATGCACTTTTCCTTCATGACTTCTGGTGCAATGGGGGAATAACCCAACCAGTTAAGCATAGGACTCTATCGAGAAGAGACACAAAATGTATCATAACATAGGGAAAGAGGAGAAGGAGAGGAGTTTGCATGAGATCTGTTCCTGTCAAGCCTCGTTCGAAGAAGAAATAACATACTACATTAAGTATAAAAATCTATCATATTTTACAGGCAGTAGGAGGGGGGAAGGGTTAAGAAAAGGGGAGAGTTTAGAAGGGAAGGAAGAAGTAAGGGGAGAGGGGAGGAAAAGGGAGGGAGTTGATAAGAAGGGAATACTGAGAGAGGTGGTAGTCACAAGAAAAACTCTTAAGGAGGGGAAGGGAGAAAGGGTGAAAAATAAAAGCATAATTAGGGGAGGGAATAGGATGGAGGGAGAGAGATGGGTAGTAATCATAACTGTGAATATGAATGGGATAAGCTCTTCTATAAAACAGAGACAGATAGCAGAATGGATTAAACTCATAATCCTACAATATGCTCTTTACAAGAAACACATCAGAAACAGGGATACACACAGGGTAAAGGTAAAAGGCTGGAGTAAAATATATCATGACTCAGCTAAAGGAAAAAAAAGCAGGGATAGCAAACCTTATCTCAGATAAAGCAAAAGCAAAAAGTGATCTAATTAAAAGAGATAAGGAAGGAAACTATATCCTGCTAAAAGGCACCATGGAGAATGAAACAATATCATTACTTAACATATATGCACCAAATGGTATGTCATCCAAATTCCTAGAGGAGAAGGTAAGGGAAGTAGGGGAAGAAATAGACAACAAAACTATGCTAGTGAGGAACCTTAACCTCCCCATCTCTGAACTTCATAATTCCAACCTCAAAATAAACAAGAAAGAAGTTAAGAAGGTGAATAGAATTTTAGAGAGGCTAGATAGGATAGATCTCTGTAGAAAACTGAATGGGGATAAAATGAAATATACATTTTCTCAGTGGTATGTGGCATATACACAAAAATTGATAATGTACTAGGACATAAAAATCTCACAATTTCATGCAGAAAGGCAGAAATATTAAATGCATCATTTTCAGATCATGATGAAATGAAAGTCATATGCAATAAAGTGCCATGGAAAGATAGACTAAACAATAATTGGAATGTAAATAATTTAATCCCAAAGAATGAGTGGGTAAAATAAGAAATTACAGAAACAATCAGTAACTCCATTCAAGAGAATGACCATAATGAGATAACATATGATACTAGTGGGATGCAGCAAAAGCAGTTCTTAGGGGAAGTTTTATATCCCAGAGTGGATACATGAAAAAATTAGAGAAAGGGGAGCTTAAGGAATTGGGTATGCAATTGAAAAAAGCTAGAAAAAGAACAAATTGCAAATCCCCAATTAAATAATAAATTAGAAATAATGAAAACCAAAGGAGAGATTAATAAAATTGAAATTAAGAAAACTATTGAATTAATAAATAATACTAAGAGCTGGTTTTATGAAAAAAAAAAACTAATAACATTGATAGACCCTTAAACAACATGATAAAAAAAGAAAGAAGAAAACCAAATTAGAAGTGTCAAAAATGAAAAGGGTGAATCTACCTCCAATGAAGAGGAAATTAAAACAATAATTAGGAATTATTTTGCCCAGTTGTATGCACATGGATTTGACAATCTGAGTGGAATGGATGAATATTTACAAAAATATAAGTTACCCAGATTAACTGAAGAGGAAGCAAATTACTTAAATAACCCCATCTCAAAAAAAGAAATCACACAAGCTATCAGAGAACTCATAGGAAAAAATCTCCAGGTCCAATTGGATTTGCTAGCAAATTCTATCAAATATTTAAAGAACAATTTATCCTAACAATCTACAAACTATTTGGGAAAATTAGGAAGAAAGAGTCCTACCAAATTCTTCTTATGACACAGATATGGTACTGATACCTAAATCAGGAAGAAATAAAATGGAAAAAAAAAGAAAATTATAGACCAATTTCCCTCATGAATATAGATGCAAAAATTTTAAATAAAATATTACCAAAAAGACTACAGCAACTTATCACAAGAATAATACCCTTTGATCAGGTAGGATTTATTCCAGGAATGCAAAGATGGTTTAATATTAGGAAAAGCATCAGTATGATTGATCATATCAACAATAAAACTATCAGAAATCACATGATTATCTCAATAGATGAAGAAAAGTCCTTTGACAATGTACAGCATCCATTCCTATTGAAAAGACTAGAAAGTATAGGAATAAATGGAGTCTTCCTTAAAATTATAGGTAGAATCTATTTAAAACCATCAGAAAGTAATATGTGTAATCCCCATACATGATGGGGACAAGCTAGAAACATTTTCAGTAAGATTGGGGGTGAACAAGGATGCCCTCTCTAACCCCTCTTATTCAATATGGTACTAGAAATGTTAGCAGTAGCAATTAGAGAAGAAAAAGAAATCAAAAGAATCAAATTAGGCCAAGAAGAGATGAAGCTATCACTCTTTGCAGATGATCTGATGATATGCTTAGAGAATGCTAGAGAATCAAGTGAAAAACTACTTGAGACAATAAATACATTTGTCAAAGTTGCAGGATATAAAATAAACCCACATAAATCCCCAGCATTCCTATACATTTCTAATAAAATCCAACAGCAAGAGACAGAAAGTGAAATCCCATTTAAAGTTACTGTAGACATTATAAAATATTTGGGAATCTACCTGCCAAAAGAAACCCAGGACCTATATGAACACAACTACAAAACGTTTTTCACACAAATAAAGTCAGATCTAACTAATTGGTAAAACATCAATTGTTCATGGCTGGGTAGAGTTAATATAGTAAAAATGACAATTTTGACCTAAATTAAATTACATTTTTAGTGACATGCCAATCAATATTCCAAAAAATTACTTTATAGACCTAGAAACAATGGTAGCAAAATTCTTTTGGAAGAACAATAATTCCAGAATATCAAGGGAATTAATGAAAGGAAATGCTATGGAAGGTGGCCTAGCCATACCAGATTTTAATCTGTATTATAAAGCAGCAGTCATCAAAACTGCTTGGTACTCTCTGTGGATCAAAGGAATAGATTGGGTACATGAGACTCAGCAGTCAATGACTATGGTAATCTACTGTTTGATAAACCCAAATACCCCCGTTTTGGGGATAAGAAATCAGTATTTGACAAAAAGCTACCAGAATAACTGTATTATATTATGGCAGAAACTGGGCATATACCATTATCTATCACTGTATACCAAAATAAATTCTAAATGAGTACATGATCTAGGTATAAAGGATGATATTGTAAGCAATCTGGTAAAGCAAGAATAGTTTCCTTGTCAGATTTATGTAAAGGGGAAGACTTTATGACCAAACAAGAAATAGAGAGCATTATAAAATGCAAAATGGATAATTTTGATTGCATTAAATTGAAAAGTTTCTGTACAAACAGAGTCAATGTAACCAAGACTAAGAGGGAAGTGGAAAATTGGAAAATATTATTTTTACGAGTGTCTCTGATAAAGGCCTCATTTCTAAATGTACAGAGAATTGAGTCAAATCTTTAAGTATACAAACCATTCACTAATTGATAAATGGTCAGGGGATATGAACAGGGAGTTTTCAGAGGAGGAAATTAAATATATCTATAAGCATATGAAAAATGCTCTAAAGCACTATTGATTAGAGAAATGAAAATCAAAACAACTCTGTGGTACCACATCTCACCAGTCAGATTGGCTAAGATGAAAAAAAAAAAGGAAAATGACAAATGCTGGAGAGGATGTAGAAAAATTTGAACACTAATGCATTGTTGGTTGGAGTTGTGAACTGATTCAACCATTCTGGAGAGCAATCTGGAACTGTGTCTAAAGGGCTATAAATAATTTCATATCCTTTGACCCAGCAATACCACTTTTAGGGTTATATCCGAAATAGCTCATAGAAGTGGTAGAAGACCCATATGTACAAAAATATTTGTAGCAGCTCTTTTTGTGGTGGCAAAAAATTGGAAATTAAGAGGATGCCCATCAATTGGAGAATGGCTGAACAATTGTGGTATATTAATGTAATGGAATACTGTTGTGCTATAAGAAATGAGGAGCAGATGGACTTCATATTTACCTGGAGAGGCTTATACAAAGTTATGCTGAGTGAGAAGAGAGGAACCAGGAGAACTCTGTACACAATTACAGACACAACATATGTGTAATGACCAACTTTCATAGACTTGACTCTTCTCAGCAATGCAGGTTTATAGGATAATTCTAAATGACTCATGAAGGAGAGAGATGTCTACATTCAGAGAAAGAACTACAAAGAACAGATTTTGAATGCAGATTGAAGCACATTACCTGCTCTCTTTCTTTTTCTTGTTTGGTTTTGTTTCCAATTACCCATTGTTCTTTCCATCCATTATAAAAGAGAGAGAAAGAGAGCAAGTAGTTTGTTTTAATCTCCATTTATACTCTGTAGTACTTTCTCTGTATATGCAAATCCTTTTCCATCATGAGACTTTTGGAGTTGTCTTTGTTGTTGGAGCTGTCTAATCTTGCATTGCTGAAAGGATCCCAGTCTATCAAGGTTAGTTGTCACATATGCGAAGTGACTGTAATTGTGTACAAAGTTCTCCCGGCACTGCTCTTGTCATTCAGCATCAAATCATGTAAGCCTCTCCAGGTTATTATGAAGTCTGTCTTCTCCTCATTTCTTATAGAACAATAATATGCCTTTACATTTATGTACCACAACTTGTTTAGCCATTCCCCAGTTGATGGGAATCCCCTTGATTTCCAATTCTTTGCACCACAAAAAGGGCTGCTATAAATATTTTTGTATATATGGGTCCTTTTCCCAGTTCTATGATCTCTTTGGGATAAAACACTGGAAGTGGTATTGCTGGATTAAAGGGTATGTACTTATTTTTAAAGCCATGGTTCCAGATTGCTCTCCAGAATGGTTAAATCAGTTCACAACTCCACCAACAATGCATTGATGTTCCAATTTTTCCACATCCTCTCCAGCATTTACAATTTTCCTGTTTAGTCATCTTAACCAATCTGACTGGTGAGATGTGGTACCTCAGATTTGTTTTGGTGGGAATTTCTCTAATCAGTAGTGATTTAGAGCATTTTATCAAATGCTTATAGATATCTTCAATTTCATCCTCTGAAAACTACCTATTCATATCCTTTGACCATTTATCATTTGTGGAATGACATGCATTCCTATAGATTTGACTCAGTTTCATGTATGTTTTAGAAATGATGCCTTTATCAGAGACACTGGTTGTGAAAATTATTTCCCAATTTTCCACTTCCCTCTTAATCTTGGTGACATTGGCTTTATTTGTACAGAAACTTTTTTAATTCAATGCAGTCAAAATTATCCATTTTTCATTTCATAATGCTCTCTAATTCTTGTTTGGACATAAAATCTTCCCTTCTTCATAAATCTGACAGGTAAACTATTCCTTGCTTTCCCAGATTGTTAAAGTATCAGCCTTTATACCTAGATCATTCACCCATTTAGACTTTATTTTGGTATATGTTGTAAGATATTGGTTTAAGCCCAGTTTCTACCATATCACATTCCAGTTTTCCCAGGAGTTTTTGTCAAATAGTGAGTTCTTATCCCAAAATCTGGGGTCTTTGGGTTTATCAAACAGTAGATTACTCCCATTCTTTTCATAGATAAGTAAATTTGAGGTATGCAAAGGTTAAGTGACTGATCTCTGGATACACACTAATAACTAAAGTCAGATCTTTTTCACTCTAGCTCTCTATCCACTATACTGTGCCATGTCTTATTGAGGAACTAACAGTCAATGTAAAGCTTGGAAAGGATAAGTCTATGATCAGTCCAGCACTCTTACAATTTATATCTTTATTAATTTTATATTATACATACATATTATATTATATATATAATTATTTATACATATATAAAATATATCTTATAATAATATAATATATAATAATAAACATAATTACATTATATTTCTACCTTCATTACTCTTGCCTTTCATCTGTCTCTTGAAATGTAAATACTTTCTGTGAGAGTGTATCCACTAAGTTTTATTACATTTAAGTAAAAGGAAGACAGTGTTGGTGAAGAGAAGGTTATGAGATGCACAAGCTTTCAGTAGTAAGTGGCCATTGCTGTTTTTTCCAACTCCATTCCTCCCAAGGACTGACTAGCTGCTACAGTCTGGTACTCTGAGTCTACTCTTGTAGTAAGGTCATCCAGAATTATAAGCTTGCCCTCATTCAGCACATTGATCAGGAAGGTCTCCAGGTCTTTATAAAATTTTCCTTGAACTTTATCAGGGTTCCTTATGGTGGGAACATACTCACTGATGATGGTGGCATCATGCTTTTCTGTAAATGGTGATCTCATTGTCATGAGCCTGTTATTCACTCCTTTTGATAGGCATACACACTTGTTAATTACATTTTTATTGCAAAACCTACTCAATATTTACAGCACTCCCTTTTACTGTGGTCACTTTAAAATGTATCCATCTCTGACTTCAGTCTTTTGCAAACAGCTCTTTATTAGCCAACCTTATTTCACTCAGGGATACTATTTGGATGTGATACCTGCTGAGCTATCTAGAATAAGAGCTGTTCATCTTTTGGGACTAGTGGATTTTGTCTTCTCCACAAGTGTGTCCACTTTCCACATATCAATGGAAAGTAGAATCATCTTTGCAAAAGGTTCTGCATTTTTTTTTCATGTGTTTTGACTGCAGGGTGGGATCCCTGCATGCCATGGTAAGCAGACCAGGTTTGGGTGAAGCACACAATTTTTAGGGCTATGTTTCTAGAGCCTTTCCCACACCAAAAGGTGACTAGTGTTGTCCCTATAAAAGGCTGCTCAGATACTCAGAAGACTCCCCAATCCCACTGAAGCTTTAGTCCAGTGAGAAGACCACCCTGGTGTATGAGCAGGATTGTGACTACAACATTTAGTGTATCTGTGCCTGCTGCTTCATCACTTGCCTGTCATCACAGGCCTTTTGAGATATGTAAAAATGGTAAAACGATATAGGTGATGTCTTTTGATCAGCACATAATTAGAATTTAAGTGAAGTAGAGTTGAGATAAATCCGATGCCCTACTCTGTCTTCCAAAGTCACCAAAGCTCAGTAGTAAGACAAAAATCAAGATGACTGTTGATGGCTTGGGATGCAGTGGATGAATTGACATCTTTAATGTCTTACCAAGTTCTAAGGGTTCCATAGTGCCTGTTTCAGCTGTTTTCATGGCCATTGGAACAAACTGATCTTAATCTGCCTATTCCAGGGGTGGGGAACCTGCAACCTCAAGGCCACATGAAGCCCTCTAGGTCTTCAAGTGCATCTTTTTTACTCAATCTAATCTTAAAGTACATACAGTTTTATAGCCCTTTGGGCATAGTTCCAAATTGCTTTTCAGAATGGTTGGATCAGTTCACAACTCGACCAACAATGCATTAGTGTTCCACTTTTCCCATATTTTCTGCATCATTTATCTTTTTCCTTCTTTTGTCATATTAGCCAATCTGATAGGCATGACATAGTACCTCACAGTTGTTATAATTTGCTTTTCTGTAATCAATAGTGATGTAGAACTTGTTTTTTCACATGACTATATATAGCTTTAATTTCTTCCTCTGAAAACTGCCTGTTAATATTCTTTAATCATTTATCAATTGGGGAATGACTTGTATTCCTATAAATTTGACTCAATTCTCTCTATATTTTAGAAATGACGCCTTTATAAGAGACACTGGCTGTAAAAATTGTTTCCCAACTTCATACTTCCCTTCTAAACTTGTTTGTATTGGCTTTGTGCAAAACCTTTTTTGAGATTTAATGTAATTAAAACTATCTATTTTGCATTTCATAACATTTTTCAGGCCACTTAAAAATGCCTGCATAACAATTTTCTGGTATAATTTCCCATATTTTCTTAGACTTGCACAAAATATTCCTGTTCTATTTTGACAACTCCAAAGGAATCAGTCAACATTATTATTATTATTACTCAAAATTTTGAGCATATTTGTTCATTCCCTAGAAATATTTCATGTAAAAATGATATTACTGTTTTCCAAAATATTCCTTCTTTAATATAGTTATTATATACAAAGTTCACAAGACTCACAACAAAATGGGAAAATAATTTTAAAAATATGCGTATGGGGTTAAATATCCTACAATGTTATAGCATTCCTTTCATTCTTTAAAAAAGGGAAAATAATTTTAGTTGATGAAATGTGGCCAGTAATGCACATATAAGGTGCCTCTATTTACCAGGTAATACTTATTATGATAGTCATAATTTACATCTGGATGAATATTCCAGGGAAAGTAAAAGAAGTGAAGAGGAGAGGAGAGAAAATTGAATCTGCTTTTGTACTTTGTTATTTTTAGAATTCTCAAATCTAGTCATAATTAATAAGTATGGGATAATAAAAATATTTTTTCTCCCAAGTTTAAGGAAAACAAAGCAGCATTTTAAATATTCTGATTTATTTTATTTGTATAAATGACAGCACATTATCTCAGTTTGGGAAATCATTATGATGAAAGCTCTAGCCTATCATGAGTAAAGTTTGGGCACATAGGTATTGTTAATATCATACTATAAACAGATAATTCTGAATCCCTTCCTGGCTTTTGAAGGACAGATTTATGAGGCAACAAATTTGGAAATTCATCTTAAGTATGTGTGTGTTTATTTCTCTTGTGAATATATTTATGAATCTTGGTAAAATTAAGAAATATTCCTTTGGAATAATTTTGTTGATGTTCCTTTGATTTCCAAAGACCAAGAGTGTTGATATCTCAAAAATTTGGGATAGTGTTTTTAAGGTACTAGATTATAAAATAAAATCACTTTTTTTTCTTTTTAGTGTTTGGCTTAGATAAATTTATTTTGAGGGTCACTAAATATACATCAATTTATAAGCACATTGTATGCCATGCATTAAGCTATGTCACATTTTGCCCATGTAAATGTTTTATTAGTGTCACTTGATAAAAATGGTTGTATTCCTTTACTTTTGTTATTGGAAAGCAGCCTTTTCAAATGTCCTTCACAAACAAAAAGACTTCAAAAGCTAATGGATGCAAAGAATAAATGTGGTTTCATTGAAATAGGGACATTGTACTCCAATTCAGAAAGCTATGCCTGTCTTACTTGAATCTTGACCCATTCACTGATTTGGAATGAAACTGACAAGGTCCTTGATATGTGCCTTGGCTGTTTCATGAAGCATTATGATTTAGAGACTAGGGAGCTAGACTTGGAGTTATGAAGACCAACATTCAGATCCCACCTTGATCCTTATAAGCGAGGTGATCCTTTTCATATCATTTGGGTTCACTATGGCTCTACTTGTTCATCTGGTAAGGGAAGGACTTGGTGGCCCCAGGGATCCCTCTCTGCTCTACATCTCTGACCTTATAATACTATGAGAATTTATAAAGTGTAGCCACTGATAAAATTCCACAATACAGGTAAAGAAGAGGCACATTACATTTTGTTCATACAGTTAGCTGTTACTGATTGGTGACACATCTTCTTACTCTTTTAGGACATATTTGGAAAGTCTATTCAGTCTGAAGAATGAAATCAGATAACCCCAGGAATATTGCTATACTGGAAACAAGTACACTAAAATAAATGTTTTAATATAATGCTCCTTTGGCAAGAAGGTTTTTCCTAAGATAAAGAAACCAATAAAAATCACAAATCTTAGATTTATTGGAACATTTATTGGAAAAGTCTCTTTTTGAATAGGAATGGATTAATTCAATGGTCTCAACTTCTTTTTAGTATTAAGATAACTTTACAAAAAATATATTATCTATTCCTCCTAACCCTCCTCATCACAAGAAGAAAAGGAAAGGGAAGGGAAGGGAAGGGAAGGGAAGGGAAGGGAAGGGAAGGGAAGGGAAGGGAGAAGGAGAAAAGATAAGAAAGCACAAGAAAACAAAAGTAAAACCTTTGGAAAATATGCGTAATAAAGAAAAACAAATTTCTGTGTTAAATTGGCCTTAATTTCTAAACACGTAATTATACGTGTATATATATAATTTTCAGAAATATGGTCTGAAAAAAGCATATAAGTCAAAATGGTTAAATACTACATTTATGTAGAAGATGTGGAACTAACCTTGGAATAAGGAAGATCTAGGTTCAGCTACCTTCTCTAATATCTGCTGATTATGTGACTGTGGGAAATCACTTAGTCTCTCATTTTCCCTTTGTACCTCCACATTGTTAGTAATTACCTGACTGGAAACTGAAAGTTTCCACCAACTGAACACCAGTATCATAGGAAGTTCCCTATGCCATCAAAATCATAGGCCATTTCAAGAAAAAGAAAAAAATATTGTGTTCCCTGGTATTTTAGACTACAGAGTAACTTTACTATAATTATGAGGGTAGTACCAGAGGTAGAGCTAATTATTAAATTTCCAGTATGGACATTTAAGCCTTAGGAATCTATAATTGCTGCAAATCTGGGTTTGAATTTATGATTTTATTAATTGTCTAGACTTATGAAAGTGTTAATGATGTAGATTAAACCTAGAAGTGTTTCTGTATTTCCCCCCAGAGAACCTGGTTGTTAAACAGCACAACCTTGTATTCCTCTATAAACACAGAGCTTGGCAAGTTACCAAACTGAATTTGTGGTTAAGCAATAGATATGTAGACTTGCCTCCTTTTGAGTTTCAGTAAATTATTCCTAGCCTGAGTGACTGTTAGTCAGCTGGAAAGTTCTTCTGGTTTAAAATGATGAAACTGTAAACTTCCAGTTGGGATTATTGTCCTAATTATGTCTCTGCAAGCTACAAACTGGGATAGAAGTTGAAATGCCAACTCTGCTCCTCTCCTGGAATCTGAACCACATAGCTAATGTCTGGTGTTGAGATTGAATAAATACTTAGCCTTTTGTCTCATGTTGCTTCTGACCTAAGAAAGCCACCTCCAGGGTATAGGTGTCTCCTCAGTCTGGCCTGAATCTGTGGCCTTGAAGTGGCAATTCATACCTGTTCCTGGAACCTGCAAGTATTTTATGCCTTTGTGCGGATTAGGTATCTCATCTTCTCTGGTGCACAGGTTGGATGCTCTTCTAGTTCCTGAGACCTAAAATCATCTCCATGGCATGTTTCTGGCCAGAACCTGACCCAGTGTGTACAGAAATCTATCTCTATCTATGCGGATCTGGGATCAATCAGTGGTTCTCTGACTTTTTCTTGGGTTTATGCATTGGGATTTAGTCTGGTAATTTTTTTAGATCTAATTAAAGGATTTTTTTTTGGAGAGGATCTCTGCTATACTTCTTGCTGCTCCATCATCTTGTCTCTTCCTCTTTCCATGATCTTTCAGTTATCAGGAGACAAATTTTAGGATGGCCATCAACACATCAGAGAATGTCTAGAGAATAAGAATAAGGATAATAAGTAGATTAGAGACTGATTCATGTGAGAATTAGATGAAAGAACATAGGATTTCTAGAGTGGAGGAGGGACGTATAGGTGGTACATGATGGGATTCAACATGGAACAGTTGAACACATAATGAACTGGGAGACAGGGTACTGGAGTTTCAGTTTGCCTCTGTCATTAAAGAAACTCTATAAGCTTTGGTTTCTGCATTTCTAAAATGAAAAGATGAGACAACTTTAAGGAACATCCAGTTCTGTGATAGCTGACTTCAAATATTTGAAGCACTGTCATATGGAAGAGGGGTTGGTCTCCTTACCTCAAAGCTTCTTCCCACTTTAGTCCATTCTGCATTCATCTATGAAATTGGTATTCCTACAGTCCAAGGCTGAATATAACAATCACCTATTCAATTAATACCAATGATGGGTCATTGCCAGTCATACTGATTTCTATCTGACTACTGGAGCCAGATGTTTCTGGAGGAGAGAGTGAAGCTGGTAACTTTGCACACTCCTCATTCACTTAAATTCCCTTCACTTGCTAGTCATGGCATTGCCTTCCTGATATCATGGTCCTCTTTGAGAAAGAAGGAAAAACAACATCCTGTGAGTAGAAGCTATCCCACTGGGGACCCAACCAGCCACTTCCAGTTGGGCAACTCAGCTCCTTTCCCTTCCTCCTTCCCTCCCTGCCCATCCCCTCCCCTCCCCTCTTCTTCCTTTCCCTTCTTTCCCTTTTCTTCTCTACCCTTCCTTACCCTTCCCATTCCTCCTCTTTCCTTCCCTACCCTTCCCTTCCCTTCCCTTCCCTTCCCTTTCCTTCCCTTCCTTTCCCTTTCCTTTCCTTCCCTACCCTTCTATTTCCTTCCCTACCCTTCCCTTCCCTTCCCTTCCCTACCTTTCCCTTCCCTTTCCTTCCCTACCATTCCCTACCCTTCCCTTCACCTCCATGATGTCATGGACCTCTTCAAGAACAAAGGGCAAACAACAACAACACAAAGAGCTGACTTCAAATATTTGAAGCACCTTCTTATGGAAGAGGGGTTATTCCATATTCAACTTGGCCCCAGCATTTGAATTATGAACTTTACAAGAGGTAAGTTTTGCCAAAATAAAGTTCAAATGAGAACACAATTTAAATATAAAGGCTGACACTATAAGCAATTTAGGAGAGTAAGGAATAATTTATCTGTCAGAATTATGGAGAACAGAGAAATTTATAACAAAACAAGAGATAGAAAACATTATGAAATGCAAAATGTATAATTTTGATTACATGAAATTGAAAAGGTTTTGCACAAAGCCAATATAATCAAGATTAGAAAGGAAGCAGAAAATTGGGAAAGAAATTTTACAATAGTGTCTCTGATAAAGGTCTCATTTCTAAAATATATAGACAACTGAGTCAAATTTGTTAGAATACAAGTCATTCCACAATTGATAAATTGTCAAATGATATGAACAGGCAATTTTCAGAGGAAAGAAAACAAAGCTACTTATAGTCACATGGAAAAGGAGAGGTGATTTTCAGCTCTATATTTAAGAAAACTCCATGATAATCACAATGTAAGGAACACTAAATTGGTTGTCTCAGGAGATAATGGAGACCTTTTAGTGCATATCCTCAAATGGAAACTATATGTGTACTTCTTATGATGTTAAAGGGTAAATTCCTGTTAGGTATAGATTAAGCTGTACAACCTTGTATTTCTGAAACTTACTTTTCTTTCAAGTCTCCCGTTTGTCTGGTATTATTTTGTACATTAAAAAAAAAAAAAACATTTGTCCTCGGTCCTCTTCTTTCTCTACCTTTCTTCCTTTGGTGGGTTCATCAATTGCCATGGACTAAATTATCACATCAAGGTAAGTAGTGTAAGTATTGTTTTTATTCCATTCTTTTTCAGTCACATGCAATGAGTCTAAGAGTAATAAAATTCTTAGAAGAATATGTCAAGAGTGAAGTCTGCAGTCTCTAAAACTGATAGTCTTTAATAGATAATTATGTGCTAAAATGACTAAAACTTAGTGTGATCATTTCTGGAAAACTAACTTGCCTTTTAAGGAAAAAAAAGAGATTGATACTACAAAAAAATGCATAGTTTTTTAAACATAAACATTTAAAAAGAAATATTCCTGATAAAACACATTTTTCTAATTTTCTAATTTATTGTAGAAATTAACAAAATATTCTTGTTATTTTGCATTTATATCTGCATATTTAAATTGTGTATGGACCATTGCATTTATGAGATATAGATATTTCTTTGCTTACCCTTATAAAACACTTTAAAGTTAGGCAGCCCTTTTCCTGTCTTATCTTATTTCCTCCATGCAATAGGACTGTGAGTACATAATGCAAATTTCATTTCTATTTTTGAGATGAGCGAACTGATTACAAACACACTGGCCAAAAGAGCTGGTACTTGAAGCCAGATCTTTTTATCTCAAGTGCTAGTCAATGCTATTTCTACTATATTAGTGTGTCTCATAAAAGCATCCAGGTCCCACTACTTACACTATCTGTGACCTTAAGAAAGTCACATAATGCTCTGGGCTCCATTTTTCTCATTTGAAAACTGAGCAAGGAAAAAGTGACAATCCTCTAAGATGATATTCCAACTCTAAGGCTTTACATGGGAGATCAAAGGAAGGGTGATATAGTGGAGCATATGGTGAAATTAGCATCAGGAAGACCCGTGTTCAAATTTTGCCTCTGATATTGGTTAGCTCAGTAAAATTGGCAAATGCATTAACCTCCCTGAGCTTTTTTCTTCATTAAAAAATGGAATTACTAATGCCTATAACACCTATATCACAAACTTTTGTAGAGCCTTGTTGAGAAAGCTTACATAAAGTGCCTTTCATCCTTAGTTTGATATAAATGTCAGTTAGCATTATTAGTATCTTTTCTCTACAAATTTTTGATGAATATAGTCTAGTTGCTCTTCAGAACTACTCAGTCATTCACAATATCTGTAACCATCCTACTAAATTATACATTCATTTACTTTTCTTTTCATATTTTTCTTTGGGATATTCTTGTAGTGGTTTGCCATTTCCTTCTCCAGCTCATTTTACAGATGAGAAAGTGGAAGCAAGCAGGGTTAAGTGCCTTGCCCCAAGTCACATAGCTAATAAATGTCTGAGGCCAGATTTGAACTTAGGAAGATGAGTCTTCCTGGTTCCAATGTTGGCAGTTTCCCACTTTCTATATAGTTATTCCTGTTAGATTTTGGTACAAAGAAATGTTCAAGGAATTACACATTTTAAAAGTTGTCTGAAAAGGTAAAAACAAAATGATCTCAATAGTGTCAATGGACCTTCCAAAATGTGTTTTACAGTTATCTTTAAATAACAATGATGACATTTTCTGGAAGACAAGTGTATTTCTTTAAATGTTTAGTCTTATTAAAGAAACTTCTTTTCTGTTTACATAATGGTACATTTTTTAATCTTACTGACATTATAAAAATATTAGTAACCCACATAAATATAGCTCCAATTGTTAATCTATGTTAATGCCATTTTGCTAAGGGTCCTGTAACAGCTGTTAGATTTTCATCCCCTGTAGGTCAAAGAGAGAAGATGAGAAAAGCCTTAATAAAATGTTGTTAGAAGCTACAGGTGGGAAATAAAGACGCTCTTGTGGCCTGTAATCTTATTCCCTCATAAAGTCACCCAGAGAGCAGAGCAGCTTGTGTGGTTGAAATTAGACAACACACAAGTGGCTTTTCCATTTCAACTTTTGCAGTTCAGTGTTCTTCTCAGGAAAGGAGCAAATGAAGGACACAGGAGCACAGTCCAAGATGCTTTTTGCTAGTTTTAATCAGCATATTCAGATTTACTCTATCTTTACTGTATGCTATTCCCTTTTATAAATTGTAAAGGAGATTGCCTTCCTGCACATAATGAGAGCATGAAACTGTAATGCTATATTTGTATTTATGGTTTATTTGAGATTATTCCAACCAGGCATCCTCTTCTTATCCAACTGTCTTTCTACGTGTTCCTCATACATAATAATCCATCCCTCACCTCTGTACCTTAGAACAAGGGGTTCCCTACATCTGCAATGGACTTTCTCATCAGTCCCCAAATGGAAAACCTAGCTTCCTTCAAAGCACAATTAGTGGACTTTGAAAGAGGCCTTTGCTGAACTCTCACACCCCTGTTGCTGTACTCTATCCCTCTTAAAAGGACTTTAGATTACTTTGTGTGTGTACATACAGACAGACAGACACATATACACATACTCATATATAAATAATTATATACACACATATATCGACAGATTAATAGATATACTTATTTCTGTAGATAGTGTATTCTCCCCACCCCCACAACAGTATATCACCTGAAGCAAAGGGACTATTTTTTTTATTCCCAGGGGCTACAATGGGCACTGAGTTTGTTTAATTAAATTCAGTACTATTCCACATAGCTTCCTTCCAGTAGAAATGAAGATGTCATATAAAAAAATCCAAATGGCCTGCTTCCATCCTTGATTACATGAATATGATGAAGTGTCTTTCCTCCCCTAATATTTCAGTGGCACTGCCATGAACTCTGTGTAACTGTACAGTGAAGCCTGGAAAGTAGGGTATGAAAAAAAGAATATGAGTACATATGAAAGAAGCAAAAATAACTTCAGAGAACTGTGACAATTATACCACATAATCATATTCCATGTTAACCACATACTATAGTATTGTAGATTTCGGATTTTCCATATTACAATAGCATATAATGAAATCATAAGGATATCCTTGATTATCCAATAATGGTCTCAATACAATAATAATGAAACATAAGGGATAGAGGAAGACATCACCCTTTTTCTGTTCAACATTCATGCACACATATGCATACATACATACACACATACAAATATACTATTCTTTGGAGAACAAGCTATGACTGGGAAAATGATGCTATCTAAAAATTCAACTTTGCATATTTGAATTCTTCCACAAAATTCCATGTTTGTGTTAACAAATGCAAATATATAAAAATATGCAGTTAATGTGGAAATAGGAAGGATGAAAGGAAGCTATGTGACAAAGTAAATATTTGGGGAATTGTAGAAAGTAACTCTGTGCTTTGTGGCTCTGTGAAGAAAATATTTTTAAAAGGTATGATGCATAGCTTTTATGTTTGTTACTTTATAAGCCCATGAATATCCAGTGGTTCCAAAATCAAGCCAGTGACTAGAAATATTTCCCTGGTCCATAGGTAGTACTTTACACAGATCTTGGCATTTGATTTTTTTTTAGCTTAATCTGTTTTCAGAAGCAGTAGAGAATATGAAAAAAAAATGTGATCTTTTCTCAGTCTAATAATTAAAAATGGCAGCATTTGTGAAGTCCTTTCACTTTCAGTCATTTTCCTTATTTTAAAAACTGAATTGGAGAGGCTTAATATTTACACATTAGCTATTTTTATGTAAGTTATCAAAATTTATTAAGCTCCTACTATGTGCTAAGCACTGCACTAATCTGAGGGGATACATAGAAAGGTGAAAACAATGACTCCTTCCAAAGAGTTCAGTCTAACAGAGGAGACAATCATGTACCAAAAAAAGCTAAAGGCAGCATAAATTGTGCTTAATGTCATGTAAAAGGAGTTGTTTTTAAATTAATTGGCCACATGAGTAGATTCTTTGAAAATTTTTGTGAAAGATTTGCTTGTTGAGAGCCTAATAATTGGCTGAGTATAATATATTTGTTTTATGTTGTCCCCATTCCAAACAATAAATAAACAAATAAACACATAAGTAAACCCAGGCCCAAGGAAGTAGAATATGCCATCTTTAATTGGCCACTGAAACAACAAGTTGTCATTTCTGAAAATTTAATGTCATCGAAGCTCCTTTTCCAATAGCACAAGGAGCGTATTGCTAATAGACTTCAGAGCTCGAAATAAATAAATCTTTGGAATCCTGTTGCATCTCTTGGGGTGTGACATTTGACAGTCTTTTATAGCGCAGAACGAAACAAGTTTGTGAGCTGGAATTCAATTGTGGGGTATTGATTCCTTGCATCAGTCATTATTCCCTGCTGATTGACAGCTGAAAATTGGTTACGTTAAGTATTTCATATGTTATATTGGCTGACATTTGCTTGCCTGCTCCTGTGTCAATATTGTTGTAAAGATCTCCAGCTTTATGAGATAGCAATATACACTGACTGTGGCTTTTGTGTGATGTTCCAGTGTTTTTCCTGACATAATTTAAGACATATTAAAAACCAGAAGCATCTTCCCTCTTGAGAAGCTTAATGCCAATATTATTGTCTTCCAGGGGAAGATCATGTATGCTCATAATCGGGTGCTAATTTCCACCCGCCCGCTCATGTTTAGGCATTAGGCACTATAACTGTAAAATTGAGCCCCCTTGATTGATTCATGTCAAGCCTCATCTCAGCTCCTGCTGAGGAAGTCATCCAGCTGACCCTTTTTACACTAAAAGAAGAGATTTGTGTTCTTTTCTTTCACCTGGAACCATCAAATTGACTGAATAATCTGTAATACATTAGTGCTGACATTTGTTAGGCAAGAATTAAACAAGACACAGTAATCATTCCCTGGAATAAAAATTGTGTTTGATTTCCAGCGGAGTTCTATTAAGGGGATGACAGAGTCTGTCTCTGCCAAGGTGGAAAATGGCGAGTATTGTCTGGCCTAATGAATTAACACTTTAATCGCCCAGGAAGCAGAGTGTCCATTGTGAGGGTTACCTGCTAGCATGGGAAGGAGCTGTTTTGCAGAACAGGACTAGAGGGCGGAAGGAAAGTTACAAAAGAGAGCTGCGTGGCTATGAAATGTAGGCTTCCACTATTTTCTGTCTTTGACTTGGTCTGTAATGCCCTTTTTCAATCCTTGTGATAGTAAAAAGGAAGTTCCACATTTCTCCCCACACCCAAAGGGGAGAAAAAAAAGTCCATTACACTTTTAATGTTGTTACAGAAATATGACAATAGGACAAGGGGACAAAATAGTTCAGACGGGATTATATTTAATGATTATGTAAATTTGGATTGTCCATTTTAATATGCCATTTCAATTAGGCATATGACTCCCTTTCATTTCACTTTCTCTTCCCCCAAAATATAGCAAACCTTTCTTCCCTTGGCATATCACAACAGAGTAAGTGCATTTCACATGCATTGGGTTTTACAATCCCTACCCATCAATCTGCACTGCCAATATATACTCAGAGCAACTTCCCCCCATCTAAATACCTCTGTCTGTTCCCATATGTGCTCCCAGGAATAACGAACTATACTGTATCTGATTGAAGATTTGCTGACAAGAACCCATTTCTGGCATTTTCTTTCAGGAGTAATGGCATTAACCTGTTCAGCATGACGAGCCTACACTTGTCAGAAGTGCCACTTTAAAATGAACCTTCACACTTCACTTGTTGAAATGATTGTCAAATTTATTAATTGGGTTCATACCAAAGGACTAACATGTCTGTGTCCTGGTCAGAGCATTGCAGGTGTCACATAAAGCAATTTTGGAAGGTAAACTAAAAAAAAATATTTTTAAGGAAATAAATGAATGAATGTTGCTTTCCGTTTCCTTCCTTAACACAATTTTTGATCTAGGCTGTCTTAAAAGAGTGAGAACTAGTGTAATTAAATTAAACATATAGATTGTCTAGGACAATGAAATAGACAATAATGTTATCAAAAATTTAGAAGGAAAATAAAATCTTGTCACATGGATTATATGTACACCTCCATACATAAATGTATATGCATCCAAGTCTATATACATACACATCTATGTGTGTATCACTTACATACATTGCTTTTTGCTATAATTATTTGGGAGGGTTAAAACATTCTTTCTAGATCATAACTCCATCTATGTGTTTGATGAGTTGGTGATGTATGTCATTTATGATCTAAATATTTAAATAAAAATATGTGCATTCACTTTTTGGTATCCTTATTTTGACAGAGAAAAAAATAAAGCAGAAGTAAGGTTAATGTTATAGAAGTAGCACACTGAATCATGATATGTAAAAGATGTAATTCCTTGAGTTTATTAAATCTGAATCATAATTTGTTATTTTTATGCAATGCCACTTAATAACCCTGTTTGTTCATACTAGTTCTTCCTTCAGCTGTGAATTCAGGATGTACATTCCCAACTCAAGGAAAGCACCTCTGAGAGAGATATGGCTGGGAAGGAACAAGAGTGTGAAACCATTGACTGGCATGGCCCTGTTAGGAGGGTGTAATAAAGTCTAGATAATATAAGTAAGTCTTTAAGACAACATTAAAATTAGTAATAAAAACTGCACATTAGATTGATTTAAGCTTCTAATTCTCAAAAATATGACACACTGAGAGTAATTATAATGAATTCAATAATTATAGAAATGTACTTTAGCAACCATATATTCCAACTCTAATTTTCCTGAGGAAAAAAATTGAGATTCTAACTTATTTAAATTGAGATTTGTCCAACTTATAAATCCACTTATCCAAGGTAAAATAATTTGAACTTTGAGGGAGGAGCAGGTATGTTGTCAAAAGACACAAATACTCATGCATAAATATATTGCAATTTGCATTCCTAGATGAAATCATAGATATAAATTCTTTCTTAGAGTTTGGATAGTGAGGATTCACTTGGAATTTATTTTTGTATAGGGGGTGAGGTATGGTTGTAAATTTATTTGGTGGTAAACTGAACTCATTTTCTCATGAATAGGGTAGAGGAGACTGCTCACTGTCACAAACTTCAGGGTTTTTTGCTCTAATATTTAAACAGCTAATTCTGGTGGGTCCATAAGTTGTTGGTGCTTCCAAGGTGGTATGAACTGGGGAGAGGCATGATCACTGTGGTCTGCAGCCTGGTCCACATGCAAGGAGTGCCACCTCCGTCCTTGTAAGTACTACCACTCCTCTCTCTGACCTGGAACTATGATGTAGAACTCGGTAACCAGCAATGGAGTGCCTGTTCCTATATCCATTGCCCAGACAAGGATCACTGGTAATCTTTTTCTGAACAATTGTCCAATCCCTTTGATGTCTCTAGGCATTGATAAGTCTCAAAACTGTTGCTGCTTATGGTGTCCTGTCTACAACATCTAAGGCCCAAGCTGGGGTTGTCCCCAAGTGTTCTCCAAGTCAGCCCTCACCTAGTGTCACAGATCTCTCCTTCAATCTCCTAAGCTCCCTTGAGCTAGAAAAATGCATCACCTCAACCTTTCATTGGGTATCTCACTCTAGAATTCAATTTGAAGCATTGGGTTTTTTTTTTTTTTTGCATTTTTTGTCTTTATTAATTTGTTGGTTTTCTTTTAGTTTGAAAGATTCAGTTCCACAATCCCCTGAGTTTCAAATTTTCTCCCTCTCCCTCTCCTTCCACATTAAACATTAGTCAGCTTATAAAAAAATATTGTAATGGATGAAATGAACAATGGGAAAGAGGAAACAAAATCAAACAAGAACAAGAAAGACAGCAGGTAAATTTCTTCAATCTGCTTTCAAACTCTGTGCTTTCTAGTTCTCTCTCTGACTGTAGATGTCTCTCGCTATCATGAGTCTTTTGGAATTGCTTTATAACCCTGCATTGCTGAGAAGACTCCAGTCTATCAAAGGAGGTCATCACACATACGTTGTGTCTGTAATTGTGTGCAAAGTTCTCCTGGTTCTGCTCTTCTCACTCAGCTTAACTTCATATAAGCCTCTCCAGGTAAAAATGAAGTCCATCTGCTCTGAATTTTTTTTTCCTTTTTTGTTTTTTTTTAATCAAATGCTTTATTAACTTCTACTTTACATCATTCAATTCTGCAAGATGTTGAATTACAAATTTTTCCCGTTTTTCCCCTACCCACCACCCCAAAATATCAATCTCACTCAATATCCCCTCCTCTATTCTGCTCTCTCCCATATCTTCCTCCATACCCCCTCCAACTTTCCAGTAGGGCATGGTAAATCTCTATGCCCCAGTGCCTGTATGTCTTATTTCCCAGTTACATGTAAAATAATATTAATAAGAGTGTGTATATATATATATATATATTTAACATTTGATTTTAAAACTTTGAATAGCGGATTCATTCCCTTCCTCCCTTGTCACCCACCCTTACTGGGAAGATAGGCAATTCAGTATAGTTTGTACATGTGTAACTATGTAAAACATTTCCATAGTGGATATATTGTAAAAGATATTTCCCTCCCATCCCACCTCCCACTTATTCTATCCTCTACTCTAATCCTGTCCCTTTTCAAAAGAGGGTGCTTCCAACTTCCCTCCCCTCCCTAGCCTGCCCTCCCTACCATCATCCCCTCTCTCATACCGTTCTCCCCTACTCTCCTGTAGGGTGAGATACCCTGTTTAGTGTGTATGTCATTCCCTCCCTAAGCTAAATTCAATGAGAATAAGGTTGACCCATTCCCTTTTGCCTTCTTGTGATTCCCCTCCATTGTAACCATTTTCCCTTGCCTCTTCTATATGAGATAGTTCACCTCATTCTGTCTCTCCCCATCCTCTCTCACCTCTCAATTTTCCCTTTTAAGTATCATCATTCCTATTAAATTGGTCCTGTGCCCTCTATCTATGTGTACCTGTACACATATATACACACATTCACATATTTATTCATATGCCCATATACCCTCCTATATATACATAAACACACACACACACACACACACATATATATATATATATATATATATATGTTCATTTCTATTCCCTTCACCTATTCTCATACCGAGAAAAGTTTCATCAGTTGCTATTATTGTTTTTCCTTATAGAGATGTTAATAGTTCAACTTTGATAAGTTCCTTATGATTTCTTTTCCCTGTTTACCTTCTCATGCTTCTCTTGCTTTTTTTATCTGAATGTCAAATTTTCTTTTTAACTCTCTTTTTTTTTCATCAAGAAGGCTTGAAAGTCCTCTATTCCACTGAATGACCATATTTTCCCCTGAAATGTGATACTCAGTTTTGCTGGGTAGGTGACTCTTGGTTTTAATCCTAGCTGTTTTGACCTCCAAAATATCATATTCTGAGCCCTTCGATCCCTCAGTGTAGAAGCTGCCAGATCCTGTGTTATGCTGGTAGTGTTTCCACAATGTTGAAATTGCTTCTTCCTGGCTGCTTATAATATTTTCTCCTTTATCTGTGAATTCTGGAACCTGGCTATAATATTCCTAGGAGTTTTCTTTTTGGGATCTTTTTCAGGAGGTGATTAGTGGATTCTTTCAACTTCTATTTTACCTTCTGGTTCTAAAACATCAGGGCAATTTTCCTTGAGAATTTCTTGAAAGATGATTTCTAGGTTCTATTTTTTTATCATGGCTTTTAGGTAGTCCAATAATTTTTAAATTATCTCTCCTGGATCTATTTTCTATGTCAGTGGTTTTCCCAATGAGGTATTACACATTGCCTTCTCTTTTTTCATTTGTTTGGATCTGTTTAATATTATCTTGATTTCTCATAGTCACTAGCTTCCTTTTGCTCCAATCAAATTCTGAAGGAATTAATATTTTCACTGATCTTTTGAGATTCTTTTTCCATCTCACAAATTCAGCTTTTTAAAGGCATTCTTCTCCTCACTGCCTTTTTGAGCCTCTTTTTCCCTTTGAGTTAATCTATTTTTTTAAGGTATTTTGTTCAGTCAGGTTGTTGGCTCTCATTTCATAATTTTTTTGCATCATTCTCATTTCTCTTCCCAATTTTTTCTCAACTTCTCTTATTTGGTTTTCAAAATGCTTCTTAAGGTCCTTTATGTCCTGTAACCAGCTCTTATTTTTCTTGCAAGCTTTTGGTGCAGGAGTTCTGACTTTGCTGTTTCATCCTGTTCCATGCTTTGAATCCTTTTTGTCCCCAAAATAGGAGTGCAAATTTGGATTGCTTTGCTTTATTTGCTTCCTTCCATTGCTCATGTTGCCACTCATTTACTTGACTTTTGGGCTTTTTGCCACAGTAGGTCTCTGCTACCAGACAGGGGAGCTTTATCCTAAGCTCTGGGGTTTTCTCGGCTGCTGGAGCTATTAGTTGGATGGCCTCTCTGAAGCCTCCACATGCTCTGGCAAGCTGGTTGCACACCCCAGGGCCTCCACTCTAGACCATAATCCAGATAAAAGCAGGTTAAAGCAAGAGTGATTACTCCTCAGACTGGTTGCTTGGTCACCCTACAGTCTGCAAGCCAGCTAAAGCTGCCACATGGTGGCATCTTGACTCTGCCCCTCTCTTCTCCCCATTTCTTTTATTTTTTTTTTGAATTTTGAAAAATTTATTGTGAATCTACCAGCTCCACATTGATCTGCAAAACCTAGGCAGCTTCTTCTTTCACGACATGGTCCTTTTTGAGTGGTCCCATGAAAGCTTTCTTCTCCTCCACGGTCTGGAACTGACTGACCAAATTTGGAGGTGGTGTTGATGAACTTCAGGTTGATCTTTTCCAGGGCATGACATTTGGTCTGTACCAGCAGAGACTTCTGCAGGGTGAGGACATGCTTCTTGGTCCCAATGACACAGCCTTTCATCAGGACAAAGTCATTGGTCACTTTACTAGTGGACGAAGCCTCCCAGAGGGTTGGTGCTCTTGTCAGACAGATCATAATCTGTGGACGCGTTGTTTTTTATCAGTTTGCCATCCTTGATCTGGTAGCCCTGGCCAATCTTGTAGATCTTCTTGTTTATCTCGGTGCGATGTTGGTAGCCCTTCTGACCAGCTCGAGCCACAGAGAAGGCCACGTGGGTTGGATGCCAAGGTCCAATGCATGCCAACGTACGCAGGCCTCTGTGGATTTTGGTGGCAGTTTCTTTGTGTGCCAGCAGCTGGTGACACCTTTATAGCCCTTCCCCTTGGAAGGACACTATGGACATGGGCACCTGCTGTTCCAGCTTCTCCCAGGCCCAGTCCAGCTTCTCAGCCACACTGCCACCATTCAACTGGATCTCCATCAGGTGGGACTTCTTCTGCCTCAGAGGCAGCAGGCGCATCTGGGTGTGGGCAATGACGCAGATCACCTGGCAGTACTTCTTCATGCTGCTGAAGTCTTTCTCCAGCTGCTTTTTGCCGGCATCGTCCTGCCACTTCTTGCAGTACTTGGTGAAGGCCTTCTTCTTGGACTTATTCCAGTTCTTATAGAATCACTTCTTACACTCATCACTGATGTGCTCAGCAAAGATGGTTTTGAAGCTGCACAGGTCCCGGGGTGTCTGCACGTAGCCCACGATGCCTACAATGACCATGGGGGGCGTCTCTACGATGGTGATGGCCTCGACGACTTCCTTCTTGTTGACCTTCGAGCCAGGCCTGTCCACCTCCCTCACGATGTGGGTCATGCCGGCCTTATAGCCCAGGAAGGCTGTCAGGTGGATGGGCTTGATGGGGTGAACTTTGGGGAAGCTCTTCACCTTTCCTCAGTGCCTGCTGCTTCTCTTTCTAAGCAGGAAGCCCAGAGACCCATGACTGGGAGCCGAAAACTTCCTGTGGGAAATGCTGCCGCTGTTGCACCTGCACCTGCCTCCAAGGCGGGTTGGAAGAGCCTCCTCATTTCTTTTAGCACAGTAGTATTCCATTACATTCATATACCACAACTTGTTCAGCCATTCCCAAATTGATTGGCATGTCCTTAATTTCCAGTTCTTTGCCACCACAAAAAGAGCTGCTATAAATATTTTTGTAAATATGGCTCTTCCTCCCACTTCTATGATCTCTTTGGGATACAACTCTAGAAGTGGTATTGCTGCATCAAAGGGTATGAAATTATGTATAGCTACAGATTGCTCTCCAGAATGGTTGAATCAGTTCACAATTCCACCACCAATGCATTAATGTTCCAATTTTTCCATATCCTCTCCAGAATTTGTTGTTTTTCTCTTTTGTCATCTTAGCCAATCTTACTGGTGAGATGTGGTACCTCAAAGTTGTTTTGATTTGCATTTTTCTAATCAATAATTATTTAGAGCATTTTTTCATATGCTTACAGATATCTTTAATGTCATCCTCTGAAAACTGCCTGTTCATATCCTCTGACCATTTATAAATTGGGGAATGACTTATATTCTTATAGATTTGACCCAATTCTCTACATATTTTAGAAATGAGGCCTTTACCAGAGACATTGGTTGCAAAAATTCTTTCCCAGTTTTCCACTTCCCTCTTAATCTTGGTTACAGTGGCTTTGTTTGCACAGAAACTTTTCAATTTAATGCAATCAAAATTATCCACTTTGAATTTTATAATGCTCTCTATTTCTTGTTTGGTCGTAAAGTCTTCCCCTGTCCATAAATCTGACAGGTAAACTATTACTTGCTTTCCCAAACTGCTTACATTATCAGACTTTATAACTAGATCACACACCCATTTAGACTTGATTTTGATGTATGGTGTTAAATAATGGTCTATGCCCAGTTTCTCCCATACTATATTCCAGTTTTCCCAACAGTTTTTGTCAAATAGTGAGTTCTTATCCCCAAAACTGGGGTCTTTGGGTTTATCAAAGAGAAGATTATTATAGTCATTTACTGCTGTGTCTCATGTACCCAATCTATTCCATTCATGTACTGATCTAATTTTCTGATGTACTGATCTAAGTAATTTTCATGACTGCTGCTTTATGATATATATTAAAATCTGGTATACTTAGGCCACCTTCCCTACAATTTCTTTTCATTAATATCCTTGATATTCTGGACCTTTTGTTCTTTCAAATGAATTTTGTTACTATTTTTTCTAAGTGTATAAAGTAATTTTTTGGTAAATTGATTGGTATGGCACTAAATATATAATGTAATTTAGGTAAAATTGTCATTTTTATTATATTAGCTCAACCCAGCCATGAGCAATTGATGTTTTTCCAATCAGTTAGATCTGACTTTATTTGGGCAAAAAGTGTTTTATACTTGTGCTCATATATGTCCTGAGTTTGTTTTGGCAGGTAGATTACCAAATATTTTATAATGTCTACAGTAACTTTAAATGGGATTTCTCTTTCCATATCTTGCTGTTGGATTTCCTTTGAAATATATAGGAATGCTGGGGATTGATGTGGGTTTATTTTATATCCTGCAACTTTGCCAAATTTATTTATTGTCTCAAGTAATTTTGTACTCAATTCTCTATGATTCTCTTAGCATATCATCTGCAAAGATTGATAGCTTAGTCTCTTCTTTGCCTAATTTTATTCCTTTGAGTTTTTTTCTTCTCTAATCGCTACTGCACACATTTCTAATAACAGATTCTTGCAAAGTATTGTTTTTGTAAGAGAATGTCAACAGAATTCATGATCCCTCTCATCTGTAGTTCTAAATACATATTTGATCATTTTCAGGAATGGACATCCAATTTTCATGCTTGTTTTATTTATATTTTATTTAAAAATAATTTTCATACATATAAATGCTATATTTCAATACTTTTACTGTATTTATTTATATAATAATTTTTCTTATAATGTTATTCCCTGTTAAAATTATCTCTAAGGTTGAACCATACATACATCCAAGTTATATCTCTAACTTGAAGATAAGAAACCATTTTTTTTTATATACTGCTGGAAATTTTTTTAAAATGCATCAAAATGGGGCAGCCAGGTGGCTCAGCGAGTAAGAGCACTGGCTCCACTGTTGGGATGACCTGGATCAAATCCGGGCTCAGATACTCAGCACCACATCCAGAAATAACTGCCGTGTAACCTTGAGCAAGTTACTTAACCCCGATTGCTTTAAAAAATACTTCATGATAGTGTCTTATTAGTTTCTTTCATTACTTTAACTTTCCCAAGATTGGAAAAAAGAACAATATCTTTTTCATAAAAGTAATTTAATGAAATAATGCCTTTATCTCTTATGGATAAAGGCAGAAGATCACCCAAGTTTTTGTCTAAACCTGTACATAAATAAAAATTATAAACAAATTCTAAAGCATCAGAGCCTCCAAAATGATAGAGTAAAACAATTTTCCAACCCAAGACAATTTAGAAGGTTGTCAGGAAAGCTTTTTTGCACCAAGGTGAGAAAGGAGCACAGTTCAGTTCTGGTCATATTATCCCAAACTGGGCCCCAGCAAACCAGGATCAGGTCTCAGAGTGACGGAATCAGTGGTAGCAGGGGTAAATTCCAGATCTCTCAGTCCACAGATATAAGGTAATTGGACAATGGATCAGAAGGAAATTTACAAGAGTCCCTTTACTGGAACCAGTGACAGTACTCTGTTGCATTGCTTATACTTGGATCTGGGTTGGAGTCCTGGGTCTTAGCTGCAGTGTGAGGAAAACCTCTAGCACAGAAGAGTTTGTACCACACAAGGAAGCAGGGTCCCTAGTCATGGTTCCATGATTGAAAAGACTGTTTGCAGTTGTACACAAACCAGTGCACAGTAGGAAAGCACTTGGAAAGCAGAGCCCCACTTTAGTGTAGAGTCAAAAGTCAAGAAATAGGCTGGAAAATGGGCAAATAACAGGAAAAAATATCTGTCCATAGAAAGTTTCTATGGTGATAAGAAAGATCAAAACACACACTCTAAAGAGGACAAGAAAGTCAAAATTCCTGCATGCAAAGCCTCTACAAAGAGTATGAATCGGCCCCAGACCATAAAAGAGCTCAAAAAGGGTTTTGAAAATCAAATAAGAGAGGTAAAGGAAAAACTCAGAAGAGAAATGAGAGTGATGCAAGAAAATCATGAAAAAATAATCAACAGCTTAATAAAGGAGACACACTCACTCCTCCCCCCCAAAAAAAATAACTGAAAAAAATTACACCTTAAAAAACAGAATGCACCAAATGGCAAAAGAATCACCAAAACAAAAATCCATTGAAGAGAATAATTCCTTGAAAATTAGAATTGGCCAAATTGGAAAAAAATTATATATAAAATTTCACTGAAGAGAAGAATTCTTTAGAAATTATAATTGAAAAAATGGAAAAGGAAGAATAAAAGCTCACTGAAGAAAATAATTCCATAAAAGTTAGAATTGGGCAAGGAGAAGCTAATGACTTTATGAGACATCAAGAAATAATCAGAAAAATTT
>NW_027185655.1:39346711-39366738 GCF_028583685.1 Petaurus breviceps papuanus
TTTCTCTCTTTTTAGTTATTTCTCTTCCCCAAGAGAGTAAGAACCAAGGCCAAGCAATGACTTGGATTGTTAGACATTCAGCATTAGATTTTATGAGTCCATGAAGTGTATACTAATGAATGAAACTTTCAAGGAAGAGAATTTGGGTGACCAGGAAAAATTTGTGAGAACAGTGATACTCCTTTTAATTTGGTGAAGTCTTGTGAAGGAGATGATTTGGTCCCCTGCATTTAAAAAAGAACTCCCAGTTTCTTAATGAATTTACTTAGCACTTTTGTAATTTTATAGTAGGGGGAAAAAAAAAACTTTGACTCATCTCTTGCAGTTTTTGCTACGATCTATGCTCTAGTACCTAACAAGTTAGAATCGCTGTTGACAACATGATAATATAATTTTTCTCCTCTTCACTAAAAATGAATGAGTGACATTGATAATCTTATTCTTCCCATTCTAATATTGTTCTTGGGAAGTTGAAAGAAAAACAAAAGAAAATATATGAATGAGAGAGAGAGAGATACAGGAACGTGACTTATTGTAATGAGAAAGGAACAGGAAAAGAATTATTAAACTTTTTTTTTCCTTTAACAAGATTTTTGTTGAAGCACATATAAATTTTTTGATTGTTTTAAGTAAAGGTATTAATAGATATAGATATCTCACTTCAACCAAGTTCATCATTATAGAAACTTCCTAATGTCTTCTCACTGTCAGTGATATTAATGAGATATAGATCTTTTACAAGGTTTTATTTTTGTGTCTGTTTTTTAACTTTAGCTTATAGATTTCAGCAGTAGTAGTCAATGGGTGGCATTGAATGTTCATGCCATGTTATCTTGCTTGCACAAGCAGATTTGATTTCGTAAAAATTGTATATTATTGTCAGCCAGGTGACCTAAACATGAAGAGCATATTAGCTTTTTTTTTGAATGGAGAAAAAAATTACATCATGACAACTCTAGGTTGGGTAGTTGTTGCCAGTGAGAATTCATAGTGGAAGATACTAAAGGACATCGAAAAATATCAAATAGACTTTTCCCCTAAAAGTAATTGTGTGTAGTCTTTCTTTTACTGCTCCCAAAGGAATGAAAGTGTAGGTACATTTGTATTTCAGCAGAAATCCATTTGAAATCCTAGAATTCTTCTGTGTTAGTGTGTGTGTGTGTGTGTGTGTGTGTGTGCGTGCATGCATGCATGTGTTTATGTTCAGGGGGGAGGGATAAAAAAAGCAGGTGAAAGAGGTTGTCTATTCATTGTCAACTAATAAGCCTGGTCCAAAGTATTTACTTCATCAGTTAAAAAGGACAGCATATCCTTTGGCTCTCCATTCTGACTCCCAAGGAAAGCCCCAGAAAATTGACACAACTACAGGGGGTTGATCACACTTTGTTCTTACAAAAAGAGAATTTTCTTTTTGTTTTTACATTTTCTGAATTGTCTTTGGAGTAAAACTGCCCCCAGCTACAAATGGGTTTAGTATTGTGCATCCATCTTATGAGTGTCACCTGCTAAGGTGAGGAGTCTGGAAAAGCCCTGACACATTATGTATGGGTGGCCTTTTGTTTATGGCAGACAAAGCCCAAATCCTCAGGATTACTTGAAGATATCATATAACACACAAGATGGAGTTACCATTATTCTCTTCTAAGACATATAGTGTTTCCCCTGGGCAGAGAAAAGAAAGTACAGCCAATCCGGGAAGACGAGAGCCTATTAAAGATTTATTCAAGCCTGAATTATTTGGCTTTAAACTCTTTTTCTTTTTTTCTTTCTTTTTTTTTTAATAAGACGGACATTTTCTTCCTGCATTGCAAGCTAAAGTAGATGGTATCACTAGTAATCCTTGGCTTAAGCACAGAGCTTCTAAATGGCTTGAATTAGGCTGGAAGATGGGGCTGTTTGATTTTCCTTGCTTTTTGTTTCTGCTTTTAAGGCTTTGCCACCAAATGTCCCACGAAACCAGCATTTATGTGGGTTTGGGACCTCTGTGTGTAAGTTCCCTTTAAAGCATAGTCAATGAAACAGCTTTGAAGCTGTTGAACTGTGTAAATGTTATATTAACATTTTCCCTTGCAATTATAGACATTTACATGATCTTGTTGAAATAGCCCTTTCAAGGAAGGGGGGTGGGGGTGAGTAGAGGGTAGGCTGGAAAAACCCAGAAGTAAAGGTACACAATGAAATGAAAAAGCAGCAGTGGTCTCTATTTGTTTAGTTTCTGAAATAAATCATTTCAACTTTTAATTTACACTTCTCTAAGGTGGTGGTTAAGAATCGACAAACAAAGGATATGACAAGAAATAATTTCATTTTGTTCCTTTGTTACATTGGATGATTTAATTTCATTTGGTTTGCATATGGAGATTTGTCCAATGCACCCTGTACTTTAAATTTGCTAACTAATGATGGGGATTCAGGAAGCTCATTCCAAAGACCTCCTACTCATTGGGTTATGATTCAAAAATTATGAGAACACAAGCAGTTGTCCAGTTATAAGAAGAAAGGCAAATATAGTAAATTGGGCCTTAATCCAATGCCTTCCCAAATATCCATTTCCCTATTTAACTGGAACTGTGAAGTGCTTTTCAAATTGGTGAGTGATTTCAATCATTTCCATACTTACTACATTATGTAAACTCTTTTTACCCTTGACATTATACTGAACAGACCAGTAGTGGAAAGTAAGAAATGTCTTGCTAACTTCATAAAGTCCCATGTATCATCAATCCCTTTCAATTTCAAGATAATAGTTCATTGACAGCATGTGATTTTTATTATTTATCTGCAGGGTCTATGCTTTTCTGAAATGATAATTGCTTTCTTTGTTTGGCTTTTTTTTTTTAATGAGCCATATGTTCATGAATTTTGCTGAATCTAATCCATAGACTATGACATTGGCATCTGAACACTCATTCAATTGTAATAAAAATCTTTTTTTTTCTGAATATTTTCTTCTATTTAGCGATACTTATTTAAATTTGTGTTGGGGGAATCTCTGCCCCCCCCCACACTTTTCTCCAAGTCTAACTAGCAGTATATTTGTTACTGTTGACCAGCAACTGTGATCTCTCCAGTAGGACTGACAGTTGCTTTTTTTGCCCTTTTAGGAGAGCAGATATGCAAGAAGGACAGATGCACTGATCCTCAACATGTTATCAGTTCTTGTCACACACCCTTTCAAAAGCTGATAGGATCTAATAATGTTGCTCAAGACTCATTTTACACATCATTGAATTTTTAGACTTAAAGATGGAAAATTATATCATGATGCAGGGACTTAGTGAAAGATAGACAATTATGTCATGATGCAGGGATTTAGTGTTTTTTAAATAATTAGACCTATTTTCAGGCTTTTCTAAAGCATGATTTTAAAGGTTTTGGATAAATTTGTATTAAGATGGTATCCCTGGTGCTCAAGGTGATAGTTATTCCCTTTAGAGGCCACAGATTCAGTTGTCTTCACAGCACTATTTCATAATCATATATCTGGTAAACCCATGGGGAGTCAGATCATCTGATTCCAGTTAATTTCATGAATTTCTGATAACAAGCAATGAGTTAGGAAGACAGAGAAATGTGAAGGAAATGCAGAGTGATATCATGATTAATATTTTTAAAACTATCAGAACCAAAGAAATTTTATCTAGAAGTGATCTTAGAGGTTATCTGATTTTTGCTATTTTTCAGATTGAAAATCTGAAAGCAATGAAGGTAGGTGCTGGGGGAAAAAAACAAAAAAATCAAGAACAAGCCTTTCCCTTAAGTAACTTACATTAGTTAATCTTACATTAATGGAAAATATAAGTATTATTGGCAATACCAAGTACAGTCTAAATTTGTTAGTTTTTTTATGCCATCTTCCACGATAATAGAAGCTACCATATATTGGACAAATGAGCAAAAATGAAACCTTAGAAACAAATGATATGTAGATTGGTAGGGTGATAATAGAGCCTTTCCCCTTATTTTCCAGAGCTAGGGTTACTTCATTTGTCTTTCCAACACTTGCAAACTGAGAAGAATGACAGTTGATGAAAATATTTCAGTTTTTATCCCCATTAAGGTAAATTAAACAGATTTAAAAAGATTTCTAATAAAATGCTATTTATTGTACTTGAAGGGGAGCATGGGAGAACTTCATGACATCGTTATGGTACAAGTGCATCTTAACTAATGTTTATAATTGGAAAAAATCCATTTGCATGATAACAATGACAAGGCAAAAAGAAAGTTGAATTGGTGTTTTGTCTTCAAAATTAATTTGGTACCTTCAATTTGTATTCTCAGAGAAAGACAGTGTGATGTAGGTAGCAAGCTGACTTTGGAATCAGAAACACTCAAGTTAAAGTACTAAATCTGACATACTGGCTCTATGATTTGGAGCAAGTCACTAAACTTTTGATAGCAGAGGCATGGTGGCTGCAGCTGCTGCTGCATGGCTGCATGTGGAGCTCCTGGTCCTCATAGGAGCTCCTCTACATATTATAAGGGGACCAAGTGACTATTCAGAAGGTAATCACTCTTGCTATGACCTGCTTGGATCTGGGTTGCTGTATTGGGTTGTGGTCCTGGGATGAGGAATACTAAAGGGCAAGAACTTGTGGCAGCTGTGGAGAGGGCACCCTCCTCATAGCTCTGACAACAGCTGTGACAAGAACTGGGAAAATCCCAGTGATGTGGAAAACAACTCTCTCCACTCTGGAAGGAAAGTTCTACTGTGGCAAGAGTTCAAAAGTCAAGTAATTGGCTGGCAAGACAACCAAATAGAGGAAGCACAATTGGACCATGTAATCTTTTTGGGGGGACAAAAAGGATCAAAACATGGAACTAGAAGAGGACAAGAAAGTCAAAACACCTGCATCAAAAGCTTCCAAGGAAAATATGAATTGGTCACAGGTTATGGAGGATCTCAAGAAGGATTTTGAAAATCAAGTAAGGGAAGTATAGGAAAAATTGGGAAGAGAAATGAGAATGGACCAAGAAAATCATGAAAAGTGAGTCAACAGCCTGACTGGAGAAAATAACACCTTAAAAATAGACTAACTGAAATGGCAAAAAAAAAGGCCCAAAAAGTAAATGAGGAGAAGAATGCCTTAAAAAGCTGAATTGCCCAGATGGAAAAGGAATTTCAAAAATTCACTGAAGAGAATAACTCTTTCAAAATTATATTAGAGTTGGGGCGGCCAGGTGGCACAATGAGTAAGAGTGCCAGCCCTGGAGTTGGGAGACCTGGCATTGGTTCTGGCCTCAGATACTTAGCACCCACACAAAATAACTGGCCATATAACCTTGAGCAAGTTACTTAACCCAAATTGCTTTAAAAAATTATATTGGAGCAACTGGAATCTAATGACTTTATGAGAAATCAAGATAGTATAAAACAGATCCAAACAAATGAAAAACTAGAAGGTAATGTGAAATATCCCATCAGAAAAACCACTGACCTGGAAAATAGATCCAGGAGAAATAATTTAAAAATCATTGGACTACCTGAAAGCCATAATAGAAAAAAGAGCCTAGAAATCATTCTTCAAGAAATTCTCGAGGAAAAGTCCCTGATATTTCAGAACCAGAAGGCAAAAAAGAAATTGAAAGAATTCACTGACAGCCTCTTGAAAAAGATCCCAAAAAGAAACCTCCTAATAATACTATAACCAAATTCCAAAGTTCCCAGATCAAGGAGAAAATATTACAAGCAGTCAGGAAGAAACAATTTAAGATTGTGGAAACACAATCAGGATAACACAAGATCTAACAGCTTCTACATTAAGAGATCAAAGGACTTGAAATATGATATTCTGGAGGTCAAAGGATGTGGTAACTAAGAGTTGTTTTGATTTACATTTCTCTAAACAATAATGATTTAGAGCATGTTTTTCATATGACTATATATATATACATATATGTATATATATCTTATTTATTCCTCTGAAAACTGCATGTTCATATCCTTCGACCATTTATCAGTTAAGGAATGACTTGTATTCTTATAAATTTGATTCATTTCTCTATATATTTTAGAAATGGGGTCTTCATCAGAGACACTGGTTATAAAAATTCTTTGCCAGTTTTCTGCTTCCTTCCTAATCTTGGTTTCATTAGTTTGTTTGTATAAAATCTTTCCTATTTATGTGATCAAAATTATTCATTTAGCATTTCTTAATGTTCTCTATCCCTTGCTTATTCATAAATGCTTACGTTCTCCACAAATCTGACAGATAAACTATTCCTTGCTTCCCTAGCTTGCTTTTAGTGTCAGCCTTTATTTGAAATTGTGTAACGATTTGGACTTTATTTTGTTATACAGTGTAACATATTGGTCTATGCCCAGTTTCTGCCATACTATTTTCCAGTTTTCCCAGCAGTTTTTGTCAAATGGTGAGTTGTATCCCAGAAGCTGGAGTCTTTTGGTTAATCAAACAGTAGATTACTATCATCATTGACTACTCTGTCTTGTGTACCCAACCTATTCTATTGATCCATCACTTTATTTCTTAGCCATTATCAAGTATCTACAATGATTGCTGCTTTATTATACAATTTAAGATCTGGTATGGCAAGGCCACCTTGCCTAACATTTCTTTTCATTAAATCCCTCGATATTCTGGACACTTTGTTCTTCCAGGTGAATTTTGTTATTATTTTTTCTAGCTCTATAAAATATTTTGGTAGTTTGATTGTAATGACATTGAATAAGTCTATTAATTTAGGTAGAATTGTCATTTTTATTATATTAACTAGAACTACCCACAAGCAACTGACACTTTTTCAATTATTTAGATCTGACTTTATTTGTGTGAAAAGTGTTTTGTTGTTGTGTTCATATAGTTCCTGGTTTTGTTTTGACAGGTAGATTCCCAAATATTTTATAATCTCTATAGCAACTTTAAATGGAATTTCCTTTTTCTATCTCTTGCTGTTGCACTTTGTTCGTAATAAAGAGAAATGCCAAGGATTTATGTGAGTTTATTTTATACCCTGCAACTTTGCCAAAATTGTTTATAATTTCAAGTAGTTTTTTACTTGATTCTCTAGGATTCTCTAAGTATATCATTATATCATGTGCAAAGAGTGATAGCTTTGTTTCTTCTTTGTCTGTTCTAATTCCTTCAATTTCTTTTTCTTCTCTTGTTGCTAAAGCTAACATTTCTAGTTCCATTCTGAGTAACAGAGGTGACAAAGGACATCTTTGTTTTGCCCCTGATCTTATTGAAAATGCTTTTACATTATCCCCATTATATATAATACTTACTAATGGTTTTAGGTAGATGCTACTTATCATTTTAAGAAGACTCCCTTTATTCCTATGCTATCTAATGTTTTAATAGGAATAGGTGTTGTATTTTGTCAAAAGCCTTTTCTATACCAATTGAGAAAATCATATGGTTTCTATTAGTTTTGTTGTTGATATAATCAATTATGCTGATTGTATTCCTAATATTGAATCAACCTTGCATTCCTGGAATAAACCCTACCTGGTCATAGTGTTTTATTCTCATGACAAGTTTCTATAAACTTTTTTGTAGCATTTCATTTAAATTATTTGCATCTATATTCATTAGGGAAATTGGTCTATAATTTTCATTCTCTATTTTGACTCTTTTTTGGTCTAGGTACAAGTATCATATTTGTACCATAAAAAGAATTTGGTAGTACTTCTTTGCCAATTTCACAAAATAGTCGATATACTATTAGAATTTATTTTTCAGTTATCTTCCTTTCTATCACCTTTCAATTTTTTCCAGAAGCCTACCATATTTGAGTTTTCTAAAATTCTTTTCACCTTTTTAACTTCTTTTTTGTTTATTTTGTGGTTGGATTTATCTAGCTGACAGAGGAGTAGGTTGAGTTCCCCCACTAGTATAGTTTTGTTGTCAATTTCTTCCTGTAATTCCCTTAACTTCTCCTCTAAGTACTTGTATGCTATACCACTTGGTGCATGTCTGTATAGTAATGATTTTTCTTGATTATCTATGGTGCCTTTTAGTGGGATATAATTTCCTTCCTTATCTCTTTTAATTAAATCTATTTTTGCTTTTGCTTTGTCTAAGATTAGGATTGCTGCCCCTGCCTTTCTTTTTGCTTCAGCTAAAGTATAATATATTCTACTTCAACCCTTTACATTTTTCCTGGATGTATCCCTCCATTTCTAATGTATTTCTTGTAGGATTATGATTTTTTAATCCATTATGCTATATGCTTCTGTTTTATAAGGGAGTTCATCTCATTCATATTCATAATTATGATTACTATCTGTGTCTTTCTCTCCATCCTCTCTTCCCACCTGTTTATGCTTTTTCTTTCTCTTTCTCCCTTTCCTTCCTCATTAGAATTTTACTTTGTACTACTTCTTCCCTCAATCTTCCCTCCCTTCTTTCAGTTCCCTCCCTTTTCTTTCCATTTTTCCTTACCACTTCTTCCCTTCCTTCTATCCCTCCCTCCCTTTTCTTTACCTTTTCCCCACCAAGTGCCTATAGGGAAAGTTAGATTCCTACATCTGAGTATATTACTCCCTCCTTAAGATAAATATAATGAGAGTAAATTTCGAGCAATGCTCACCACCCTACCTTCTTTCCCTCAATTGTGATATGTCTTTCTGCCTCTTTCTGGGATATATTTTACCCTTTTTGTCTCCTCCATTTCTCTTCTCCCATTACAAACTTTTTTATCACTTAATTAGTTTTTTTATCATCACATCAAAATCAACTTAAAACCACCTCCTCCTATCATATATTTCTCTTTTATATGATGTAATAAAAATATAGTTCTCAAGAATGGTAAGTATCATCTTCCCACATAAGGATGTAAACAGTCTGTTGTTCTTGAGTAACATGTTTTCTTTTCTTTTTTCCTTTCCTGTTTACCTTTTAATGTCTCTCTTCAGTCTTGTATTTAAAGATCAAATTTTCAGTTGAGCTCTGGTATTTTCATCAGAAAAATTTGGAAGTGACCTATTTCATTGAATGTCCATTTCTTCCCCTGAAATATTATGCTCATTTTCTCTGAATAGTTGATCTTTGGTTGTAATTAAAGTTACTTTGCCTTATGGAATATCATATTCCAAGCCCTCTGATCTTTTAATGTAGAAAATTCAAGGTCCTGCATAATCCTGACTGTGGTTCCATGATATTTGCATTGTTTCTTTCTGACTGCTTGCAGTATTTTCTCTAATAATTATCTGATGATTCTGGAATTTGGGTATAATATTCCTTTCTGTTTTCAATTTGGGTTCTCTTTCAGGAATTAATCAGTGGATTCTTTCCATGACTATTTTACCTTCTTGTTCTAGGACCTCAGGGAAGTTTTCATTGCTTTCTTGAAAGATACTGTCCAGGCTCTTTTTCATCATGGTTCTCAGGTAGACCAATAATTCTTAAATTATCTTTCCAGGATCTATATTTCCAGGCCAGTTGTTTTTCCATTGAGGTATTTCTTTTCCTCTCCAACTTTTTAATGTTTTTTTTTATTTCATTTGACTGAATCTTCATGTCTCATAGAATCATTAGAATTTACTTGCCCAATTCTAATTTTTAATGAATTATTTTCTTCAGTTAGCTTTTGTACCTTCTTTTCAATTTGGTCAATTATACTTTTTAAGGAGTTCTTTTCTTCACTGTACTTTTTCCCCATTTTGTTCATTGTATTTTTAAAGGAATTATTCAATTTTTCTTCTACCTCTCTTATTTGACTTTTTAAATCCTTCTAGAGCCCTTCCAAGAAGGATTTTGGGTCTTGAGACCAATTCATATCCCCCTTTCTGTTTTTAAATATGAGTATATTAACCTTGTTGTCCTCTCCTGAACTTCCATTTTTATCTTCCCTGTCACCAAGTATTTCTCTGTAGTCATTGTTTTTCTTTGGTTCTTATTGCTCATGTTGTTTAGCTTTTTTTCCCTGATTTAAATTTGATCTTTGCTTCTCGTGACTAGGGACATTGTTCTAGCCTTCTTGTGCTGGGAGATAGGGGGCCTGGTTAGTGGTTTTCTGTGGTGGGGTCTCATGCTGGCAACTGTATGTTGCATTAGTCTGATAGTTTACCTGGTGCTGAGTTGGAGGTGGTGTGTGCCTAATGCCCTCCACCCTGGGGCTCAGGATCACCCACTGGTCCATTGAGGTGGGATTGGTCCTGTCTTGTACTGGTCCCCTTCACCCACAGCAGGGGGGGGGCTTTTCTGTTAATTCCCCTAGCTTCCCAAGCTAAAATACTGCTGTACCTCATCTGTCTGCTGGCTCCACTATTTCAGGATTTTTTTTTCCTGGGACAATATTGTCTGGGTTTTTCGTGGTCAATAAGGGAGGGTGAGAGTGACTTACTGCTTACTCTGCCATCTTGGCTCCCAGAAATTTAAATAGGTGATTTTAAAATATTCAGTCTGTGGGTTGATACCTCCAGGAGCATCTGCTGCCACTGCTGCAGGCCCTGTGCAGGACTCTGCCTCTCTTTCACCCAATTCTGAGGGCCCCCTGTCCTGCACTGAGAGGTCTTGGAATTGCCACTGCTGACAGTTATTGAGTCCACTGGGGTCTGCTCCAGGTTTGCTATGGTTGAGTCAGTGCTGGTGCAGCCTGCATGCTAGACTGCACTCCTTTCCTACAACAGTTCAACAGATTCTTCCTGTTGACCTTCCAAGTTGTCTTGGGCTAGAAATCTGCCACATTCTGCCTCTATGTGGACTATAGAATTTGTCAGATTCACTTTTTAGAGGTATTTGAAGGAATTTGTGGGAAATCTCAGGTGTGTCCTTGCTTTCACTCTGCCATCTTGGCTCCACCCTCTCCTTTTTTTATAATTTAAGAATGCCATGATTATTTTTTCTGTCATCGAAGCTTCTAGGTTCAGTGTCATCTTGGCCTCTTTCCTTTCATATGCTACAATCAGTTGCCATTTTCTTTCCATTTGACCTTCAGAATATCTCTTACATCTATCCCCTCCTTACACCATCATAGCAAAAGTACTAGTTTGGGCTGTTTTACTAATACCTTCATGTATGTTTCACAGTGATGTCCATATAAATTTCCTAAAGCACCAATATGATCATGTCCTTCATTCTCTGAAAATATTCTTTTTCAGTGACCCCTCTGCATGATCAGTGTCTGAAAAATAAGGTATAAATTTCTTGCATAGCTTTTCATAACCTGGCTCCAAATTAGCTTTCTAACATTGTCATATAAAATATTACTCCTATTGTATACTCAAAAAACAGTTAGGTGATGCAGTGGATAGAGTGCCAAGTCTGGAGTCAGGAAGATGCCTCTTCCTGAATTTGGACCTCAGACACTAGCTGCATGATGCTGGGCAAGTCACTTGATCCAGTTTGCCTCAGTTTCCTCATTTGTGAAATGAGCTAGAGAAGGAAATATCAAACTACTCCAGTATCTTTACCAAGAAAACTCCAAATGGGGTCACAAAGAGTAGGACATGACTAAAATAATAGAACAACTGACATATTCAACAATCCAAGCACCTTGCATTCAAACTGCATCTCTATTCCCAACAAGCCACAGAATAGTATAGAGCTTCCTCAAAAAAAATCCGTTATCATTCAAAAGTGTTCAGCTTGGCAATATGAAAAAGCAAAACAAACAAAAAGCAACAACAAAAATCCAAGGGGGTGACTATCAAAAAAGAGTAAAAGAAAATGTGATGTTCATAATGATGACCCAGGTCCACAAAGAAAAATATAAATTATATTCAATATATTCACTTTTAGGAAAAAAAGAAAATAATATAATGCATTTGAAAAATTCAGTTCCAAAATGGTTTAGCCTTTACTCTTTGAAAAGGTTTATAGTCTTATTTATAGAGAAAACTCAGTTATATAGAAAAAACTCATTTTCCAAGAATTCCTAGTATTCAAGACTTTATTTTATATCCCAACTAGTTTATAACATTCTTCTCTCTTCATCCAAATGTTTATCATGTAATACACTAGGGTTACATTACCAATATAATGGAAAACCAGACATTTTCTCCATTCCCTACTAATTCTCAAAAAGAAACCCCCCAAAAATTATGTGCCATATATAGAACAATTGCAACAGTTTCCAAAGGATAAGACAGTGATAATGCTTACAAGATAAAAGTCTCATAAATTAACAGGAGAGAACATTAATCTTTAGACCTCAGTCATCATCTTTCCCTCACCAGCCTCCACAAATCAACACGCAAGCTTGTACTTTGTGCAATACAGGTGGTTGTGTTCCTTCTGCAATCTCTGCTGGTACACACCATTCTTAGCTTTCTGCTACAATCCTATTGCAACAAATAACACACTATAGCAGATATACATAGCAATATGTGGAAACAATAGTATAGAAGAAAGAATTACAACATCATCCTTAGGAGACAGAAACTTTTTTTTAATTTACCTTGGCCTCTTTTAAGCATTTAAAAAGATGTAAACACACCAAAGCCAGATAAATAAAATACAGAAGAAATAATGTAGGATACTATCCTTAGGTGCTATACCAATAAAGAAAGAAAGGGGAATACAATTCAACTGAGCCTGTCCCCATAGAAGCTAATTGTTGGAAGGATCAAACCCTATGGATAAACACATCACCAAGGGGGCAGGAGTCAGAAAATGAGTGATACAGAACTGAAAGAAAAGAAAATAAAAACTGAAGAAAATTCAGTTAAAAACCTGACCATAGGAAAATAAATCAAGAGGAAAGGTATGAAATTAAAGGAGAAAATCAGTACCAGGACACTTTAAGTCTCTAAATAAATATTGCATGAATAGGGGCATTAAGCCAGTACCTGATAAAATATAAAACTCTGGAGATTACTAAAACATCTGACCATATCAGTATGTTTCAGAATGGTTCAGGGAAGACATCAAAAGCTTATTTCCAGTTTTGGATGAATAATTATTAGTACCAAAAAACAAATGCTTGAATCTGCAGTGATGAATCTCAAAAGAGGTAAAAGGGAGAACTAATTAAGGATATATAAATATACTGAAGTGAAGGTCAATCTGGAAGCAGAGAAGCAAAAAACCCCAGTAACTTAAAAGAATATATGAAGCAACAACTCACAATGATCTTAAATCCATAATGAGCAGAAATAATTTAAAGAACTTAGACCTAAGGGAATAACATGACAAGGCAAAAAAAAAAAAAAAACCTAATCACCATAGTGAAAAAAATAGTCAAGAAAACTGCCTAGAATTTATGAATACAAAAGAAAGAGCAATTGAAAGAATCCATAGATAAACTAGGGGTAGAAATTATGCTCCATGCTCCTAGATATATAGTGGTTAAATTTGCCACTTCCAATAACAAAAGAACAAACTCAATTATTAAAGAGGAAAAAGGCCTTCAAATATGAAGGAAAATATATTTAAATAACACAAGACTATTCTGCATGTACTAGAAAACACAGACGAAAAGGGAATGATGTATTCTGTAAAGCAAACCATTTCAAGATGCAACACAAAATGGCAAAAACCTGAGCATAATCATAAAAGAAAAAAGACATATACTTTAAGCACTCATAAAAAGACATATGTATGCATATTATTCAAATGCAAACCCCCCCAAAACACACACACAATAAATGAGTAAACATAGCCACTAAGAAATCTCAAATACTTTGTAGAATGTTATCAGAAGAAGGCACTTAGGAATTCAAATTTCTTTTATCCTAAACTGTGTTTTCTTTCTTTCTTCCATTATTCCTTTCTCTAATTACTTTTTACTAATCTATCCCTTTTTATCTCTTTGACCTTTCATTCTATCACATTCTTGTCCAGGTAAATATTTCACAGTACCTCCATACATTTTGGACTCTTTTTTTTTTAATTGAACAGATATCAGGAGAGCATAAGGCCTGTATAAAGATTATGAAATGCCCTTGCCAAATGACCAAGTCATCTTTCCGAAGTTATATTATAACTCCATATGCTAGTTTTATGCAACTTTAAGCTTTGGGAGGGAAATTCTAACCTCTTTATAGTGTTATAATTTGTTGTTCAGTTGTTTCAGTCATGTCTGACTCTTTATCACCCCCATTTGCAGGTTTTACTGGAAAGGGTATTTTGAGTGGTTGGCCATTTCCTTCTTCAGTTCATTGTACAGATAATGAACTGAGGCAAAGAAGGCTAGGTGACTTAAATCACACAGTTAGTAAATGTTTGGGGCCAGATTTTAATTGAGAAAGATGAGTCTTCATGGCTCCAGTCCTGCTGCTTTATCCACTGCACTATCTAGTTTCCCCTTTATGTTATCTTAGAACTAATATTACACATTGATAATTATCTAATAACACTTGATAAGAGAAGTTCAAAATTATTACCTATTAATTATGGGATGGAAAAGACTATCATGATTTATATTTTGCAATTTATAGCACAATGGGGAGGCTGGAAAAGTCATTTCTCTGTTCCTATAGTATTTAATGAAATAATCATGAGTAGAAAAATTATGCAGTGATGTTGTTCTCCATTTTTCTACACATCTTTATTTTAGAGTTACATGATTTTCCTCATGATTCTCAGTGACAGTTATCTCTGGGTGTTATGATAGAAAAAATAACATTACAATATGAAGATATACAAATAAATAAGGATCACTTGTGGGGGATAATATCTCTGTTCATAATTATTCAATCATAGTGTTAAGTGAATATGGATTAATTTCTAATTTACCCCTAAAGTATTTACTCAGATGAGATGCAATTAAAATGAACTATAAATCTAACTTGAAAGGAGACAGAGAATTATCAACATGGAGACAGACAATCTGCTCTACTTCATTCATTTAGTTATAAAAGTCTCAGCTTTTCATTACTATATTCGGTGTCCTCCATCCCTATTTAATGTCTGGTGCATCCTAGAATCACCTCCCAATAACAATATATAAGGTCTGCCAAAAGCTTAAAGGTCCAAGCAGCACATCTGTGTTAACAACAAACACAAAGTACTTGATTAAGGCCTTTTCAGATCTCCCTAGTTGAGTCATTCAATCAGTCAATATGCACTTATTAAGTGTTAGGCACTATGTTAAGCAATAAAGTTACAAAGAAAGGAAAAGACATTCTCTGCCTGCAAAGAATTCATAATCTAATGGGTGAGAAAACATCCACACAAATATGTTCAAACAAGCTATATACAAGATAAGTAGGAAATAATCAACAGAGGTACATCACCAAAAATAAGGATAGGGAAAAACTTCTTCAGATGATGATATTTTAGCCAGAAATTGAAGGAAGTCAGGGAGGCAAAGTTGTAAAGGGAGAGTACACCGCTCATGGGAGAGAGACAGAAATTATCCCAAATGCTCTCCTGATCTGAAATGATCTAATATTTACTTTTTAGGTGTTTATTTTCTACTTATCTCTATATATGGTGGAGAGTCAAAAGTCCCTACTTGATGGTAAGGACTATTTTTATTTTTGTCTATATTCCCTATACTTAGCTTGAGGTTGACATTTCTACATACTTATTACAATGAATTGAAAGAATTATTGTTAAAGTAAATGCTATGACCCAAATACAAATATTATTAAATCAAAATGCTTTCAAATTCACCAGATGCTTTAAAATTCACAAATATTTTATTTCACACCCAAGGCAATAACAAAGAATTTCAAAAAGAAACATCTCTAATGAAAAAAGCAAGATTCAATGAAAACAAACAAACCATAAGTCTGAAGAAGAGAAAGTTTAACAGAAACATGCTGAACCCAGTGTGCATTAGGTATGACATATATGATTAGAGTAATAAATTGTAATCTTCCTAAAATTCTACTCTTATTAGTCTCCTGTAAATATGGTACTGAGTTAAAGAGAAATACTAAGAGGGTATCCTTATTTAGAAAATACTTCATTGCTCAAGGAATTGTGCTATAGTTCTAGAATATCTGAGATCTGGAAAACCATTAAAGGCTGGAAGTTACTCTCTTGAACAAATTGAACATTGATTATAAAAATGGGGAATTGTTAAATAAAAATAACTTAGGATGAACATTTTCCCAGTGATTCCATAGTGAAAAAGCAGGAAATTATATTCCAGTGATAAATTATTTTTCAAATATTAACTTGATCAGTCATTTTTCATTTGGATCTGACTTTTTGTGATTCATTTGAGGTTTCTTGGCAAATATGCTGAAGTGGTTTCCTATTTCCTTCTTCAGATCATTTTACAGATGAGGAAACTGAGACAAACAGGATTAAATGACTTGCCAAGATCACACAGCTAGTGTTTGAGGTCAGATTTGAACTCAAGAAGGTGAGTCTTCCTAACTTCAGGCCTGGCATTATCTACTGCACCACCTTGCCAAAAGAGAAATTAAATTGAGGCAGCTAGGTGGCTCAGTGAATAGAGCACTGGGTCTGGAGTCAGGAAAACCTGAATTCAAATATACAATATTTTTGCCAAATAGAAATTATAGAAGACCCAATAAAATTAATGTAGAAACTGACACATATTGAGTTTTACTCATATAAACAGAAGTCTTAAGGTTCAGAATAATCTTTTAAGAAGGTGATTTAAAATGTTTTTATTGAATTCTATATTTGTATAATGGGAGAATTCTTTGCAGTTTTTTGTCAATGCAAGAGTTATGATGCAGATTATACTGCATAGTATATAATATGTACATCTCTCATTTCTACTTTTTTCTTGGTGATATTCAGTTTCTGTAACAAATGGGACATTAGTGTTTGCCTAGCAATTTACATGTATCTTCTTTTCCAATGGAAAACAAACAAACAAACAAAAAACATTTCCTTTCAGCAATCCCAGCAGACTAACAGCAGTTATAGTAGAGGGAATCTAACCAAATTTCTACCTGGGTTGAGCAGAAAACGGGAAAAGGAGAAGATATTCAGAAACAGGTTACATCTCTGAGAGGGATTGATTCCACTCCTTTTCACAAGTTAGGCAAGGTGAAGTATGGTTTGGCCTGGTCTGGCCTAGGCCAGGAGACCTCCAAGGAAAACACAGGTGCTATGGGGGGTTTTCAGAAACTCAATAGATGGCACTCTTCCCTATGAGTCAGAGTTGAACGGATGCCAAAGCTCAGAGCTAGGGCAGAGATCACTCAGTGGCAAGAGGGCTTTCTTTTCCCATAAATATAGACTGGTCTCATTCTAGGACATTTTTTAAAAGGCTTTCTAGATATACATAATAATATAATCCTAATCAAATCCAACTATGTCTACCATGTCTTCATTCAAAATATTGCCTTTAGATTTTGTGGAAGAAAACTTGCATAATAGAATTTCAATGATTTGCATTAACTGGATTACAAAAAATTAATAATTTACAAGCCTGAAGTATAGTATCTTTCATAGAGAGGTGTTGCACCATTTTGATCAAGGGCCCATAGCACTTGAAAGACATAATAAAGCCTCACCTAGTAAGAGGATCCCATGGGACCAGTTTTAATAAATGAACAGAATGATTCATATTTATAATTATAATATCCATTTTGTTCATGTATTTGAGTGTTTCTGAAACACTTTAATGCTGTTTTCAAAAGTTTGTTCTCTTAGCTTTTAAATAACCCTTCTGGGATGTTACTTAGGCTATGATTTTGTTTAGCCAGCCCTATACTTATGATTAGTACAAAGGCCAAATTCAGCCTAGTTCCTCTCTCAAATCTCTAATTAATTCAATATGAATTAATTCAGTTTTTTCTTTTTATATTTGCGGCTTAAGGATATGAATTTATAGTGTTGAAAACTCTACAGATTGGTGACTGTTATGTGCTTTATAATTCTGCAGTTGTCTGGGGTATTAAGGATTTAAGTGACTTGCCCAGGATCAAAAAAACAATATTTTTAAGTCCTGATTCCTTCTACCTGGAGATCTCTAGCTACCCTGTCACATTTCCTTTGGACAAGGTATTTTGGTATCAGAGGTTTGTTTTTTTTTCCTTCTTTTTTTTTGCTATTGTTGTTGCTTATTTTTTTTTTATTTTACTACACTCAGTACTTAAACTCTATCTTCCAATCCACATACATTGGCACCTTCTCTGCAACTTAGCATCTTGCCAAGGGTAACGATTCTCAAACTTTTTGGTCTGAAAATATTTCTAAGTCATATTTGAGGCATGCTGGCTTAGAGAATTGAGAAGTTAAGCTGCTATGTGTCATAGACAAGGTTTGAACACAGATCTTCCTGACTCAGGGGCCAGTCCTTTATTTACTACCCCCGTGGTGTCTATTAGGAAGTTTTACTTTGCTTTTATTGGCAGAGAAAACCAATGATCCCCAAACACCATTTAAAAATAATTATTATTTAAACAATTTCAATGACAATATAACATAGGTGTTTTGAGATTTTCTGCCTGTGCCAGGACCCCTTAGGCCTTCTGGTAAAGCCTATGCATCCCAGTTCAAAATAATGTTTAAAATATATAAAATACAGAGGATTACAAAGAAACTATTTGACTGAAATATCAGTACTTTTATCAAAATACTTTTTTTTAGTTCAAAGACCCCAAATTAGGAACATCTGTGATAACAAAGAAACAATTCAACAATATTAATACTAGCCCATATAGTGCTGGACTCTCTTATAAAGGGAACCCTCTCTGAGCCTCGGAAGAATGAATGTCTAACAGTTCGAAGGTGCTGGGCTGTCCTCTGCTCTGAGGAACCACCAACAGAACCAAATCACCTCCAGGTTTGCAGGGAGTTCCTTGAATGTAAGCTCCCCTGCCCAGCTGTTTGTCGTGAGTCTGGCCCCATCACCAGATCAGCCAAAAATAACATCTTTCACCAGACCCATACTCCTCAGCTGTGCTGCTTCCAGATGATGTTTGCTACTCATTAAAAATCTGCAAAGCCAACTGAGAGCCAGTCCACCACGTTGCAGACAGCCCAAGCTGAGCCCAGAGGAGGGAGGAAATCTGAGCCCAGCTACTCACACCCCTACGAACCCAGCCTGCTGCATTCCATACAAGCTGCGATTGATGGAGAAACTGCTTTGGAAGCTCTAATATGAGTAAGAGCAATCAAACCATGTGGTCACAAGGACATATGTTGTTGGTGCAAGGTCGTTGCAAAGTAAATAAGAAGCAAAATAACTCTGGTCGCTACTTGTGGAAAATATGAAACTGAAAAGGGAATATGCCACCTGGCCAGTGAGGACTGGTTGGGTGTTGCTGGTTTAACTCCAATAAAATAAGAAAGGCTTTTGAAAAAGCAACTGGCATTCTCAGTGGAGAGAATCACAACTACGCTGGTCAGGGCTACTAGAGTGTTGACCTTACCTGCCCTTCATGTACTCACAGAAAGCTTGCCCCTGTGCAAAATGGACTTCCTCCCTTTAAGTCAGTTTCTTTACTTCAAAAGTACCACTGCAGTGTACAAAGGAATGAATAAAAAAGAGGTGATTAAAGGCAGCCATTTTGAATTAGCTACTATACTTTTAAAAATTCAGAATATCTGACCTTCTAGGATTTTTATTTTAAATATACTTGCTTAAAGTAGTCTGTGGGCCTTAAGTTGAAGCAAAATGTTCATATGAACAATACATTTAGTAACTAAAATGTCTTAAAAATAAAATAATGTAAGACTGCATGTTTGATTAAATTTTATGCTTATGACTTCCTGCTCCCATTTATGTATCTATGAATGAGTGAACCAATAAAAAGATGGATGAATGAAAGCTCATTTATTAAGTTCATAAAAAATTATACTTCTAAAAGATTCACTTTAGGGACCATTATGCAAGTAAATTTGGGTCCACTTTGAAATGCAAAAGTTTATTGTTTATAAACCTTAAGCTGAAAGGGAACAAAGAAAGCATCTACCTCAGCTTCTTCATTTTACAGATGAAGCTATTGAGACACCGGGAGCTAAAAGGACTTTCCCAAAATCACACAGGTGAGAGCAGAGGTGAAAGTAAGCCAAGGTTTTTTTTTCTTTTTTAACATTCCAGCTAGTACACTTTTTACTGTTAGCCATAAAAGAAAGCTGATTGATGTAGAGAAAGGATAAAAGAGAGATAAATAGGTATACAGAGAGATAGATAGATAGATAGATAGATAGATAGATAGATAGATAGATAGATAGATA
>NW_027185655.1:39366748-39390527 GCF_028583685.1 Petaurus breviceps papuanus
AAAAAATATTTATTAGATGCTTAGAGAATGTGCATAACCAGAGGATGAGTTAGGTGGGAAAAATTTAGAAAGTTAAAAAAAAAAGGGAATTTGGTCTCTGAATCATAAAACCCAAATGATACACATAGTTAGTATTTATAAAGTGCTTTATGGTTTTCAAAGTGATTCCCAGACTTTACTTCATTTGGCCTTCGTTATAGCTCTATGTGGTAGGCAGACCCATTTTAGTGATGAGGAAAATAAGGTTCAGTTTAAATGACTTGTCTCTACAGCTAGAAAATGTCCACATATGTAGGTTTCTTTTAACATTAAGTTCAATGTTCTTTAAATACTACTATGATCTTTGTCTTTAAAGCATATGCTCAAGGGTAAAAGTATTTTTTGAGAATGTCATCTGGAACATTGAGGGAACATTTTGGTGTACTCCGAGTGACATCCAATGACACTTTAGTCATCATTGAAGAGTTCTCACCTATAATGCCTGCCAGACTATTTTGTGTGGCTAGTCCAAAAGGGAATAAGATAAAGTCCCAGTGAATCAGCCATCAGCCCCAGATATGCCAGAACTACCGATCAGTGTCAGAGCAGTTGAGCTCAGCATCTGATTCATACCTACCAAATGGATTTATTTTTAACATGGGTACTATCATGCTTATAGCTCTTAGCTAGTATGAAGGGGATGGGGAGGAAGTCAACTCCAATCTTACTTTTAGGAAGATTGTCTTTGTAAAGAAGGCACTATGCTCCTCAAGATGTGGTTTTCAAAATTTTCATAAACTTACTTTTCAGTAGTTTTAAATTTCATTTATGCTTAGTAATATAAGAGGATAAATTTAAAGCTAAAGGGAATTTCAGAAGCCTTTTTATCTGACCCCCTCATTTTGAGGAATGTGAATTCCTCGTTTGCATGGGGAAACTGAGATTCAGAGAAATTAAGTCACAGACACAGTAACTGTAGAGAGCTCCACATAGGGGGAATGTCATACAAACTTGACAAAGAGAAATACAAATTTCTAGGGCAAGGAGCTGGTTGATTCCTCTTAGTCATATACACTTAACATCCTTTTTACCTTACTTTAACTTACAGCCTGTTCTCTCTACCCCCTATCCCAGGGATTATTTGTACCTAAGAAGAGAATGGGGGAAATATTTTGTACCAATTGTTCTCACTACACAATCTTATAATATGGTTTTACTAAAAGCAAATCAAGGTTTCTGTATGATTATCAATGCTTGGGCTCCTAAGTAATAGTGCTAGAATCCCATTCCCTTGGATTATCTAACAGAATCCAAAGAGTGAGTATTAGCTGCCCAAAAGGGAAAGACTTGCAACAATGAGAAAACAGTTTGGACAGTGACCCCAGATAAGGTACTGTAATTCACTTCAATTCAATAAACATCGATTAAGCACCTACTTTGTGTCTGGAACTGGCTGTCCCACCAAAGACACAACTGGACAGTTCCAGTTAGACAATGCAACTCCTCTTTCCCAACCTCCTTCCTTCCTTTCTTCCTTCCTTCCTTACTTAAATCCTTGGTCATTGGTTAGGCTATGCTGGCTCAGAATGAGTGCAAACAGCAATTGTTTTCTGTATTGACAAGAAACTTTGAGTGTCTTTCCCTCCTAGATCAATTACTTTTTGTGACTAGGTAAAAGAGGTAATTCTTTTTCTCATTTCTTATTTAACTTTAAAACAAATACCCCATGAGGGCAGAGCCAAGATAGTAGCACAGAAGCAGGAAAACTCTGTGAGCTCCCCCCATAACTACCACAAATACCTCTAAAATATGAATCTAACAAATTTTAGAGCTACAGAACCCACAAAGTGACAGAGAGAAACAAATCTCCTGCTGAAGGCAGCCAAGCATGTGGACAAAAAGGGTTCATCCCACCAAGCTGGGAGCCTACACAAGGCCTGCGTGAGTCCAAGGCTTTAGCCCCAAGGCAGCCATGACCACTGGCTGCAGTGGAATTCAGAAGAGTAGATCACCAGCAGCAGTGGTGGTTTCCATAATTATCAAGCCATAAATTCCAAAGAAAAAGCGAAACAGGGGAGGGAATGGAGGAGCAGGTCCAGCCCCTGCCCTAGGAGCTAGAAATGGCAGAGGTGCAGCAGCCCTGCAGCCACCTCCATGTGGCTGCTTTAGAGCTCCTGGCCTGCAGATCATAGGGGGACCAAGTGACCATTCAGAGGGTAATAACTCTTGCTTTAACCTGCCTGGATCTGAATCATGGTCTTGGGTGGTGCTCCTTGGGGGTATGGCCAATGAGCCAGAGCTTGTGGGGGCTGTAAGGAGGGCACCCAACTAATAGCTCCAGCAGCTGTGAAAACCCCAGGGATTTGGGACAAAGCTCTCTTCTCTGGAAGCAGAGTTCTACTGTGGCAAAGATCTCAAAAGTCAAGTAATTGAGTGGCAACATGAGCAAGCAAAGGGAGCAAAGCAAGCACAGCAATCCAACTTTAGATTCCTTTTTGGGGGACAAAAAGGATCAAAGCATGGAATAGGAGGAAGACAATGAAGTCAGAACTCCTGCACCAAAAGCCTCCAAGGAAAATATGAATTTGTTATAGGCCATGGAGGAATTAAAGAAAGATTTAGAAAATCAAGTAAGGGAAGTTGAGGAAAAATTTGGAAGATAAATGAGAATGATGCAAGAAAATCATGAAAAGAGAGTCAACAACCTGACTGAAGAAAATAACACCTTAAAAATAGACTAACTCCAATGGCAAAAGAGGTCCAAAAAGCCAATGAGGAAAAGAATGCCTTAAAAAGCCAAATTCTCCAAATGGAAAAAGAATTTCAAAAGCTCACTGAAGAAAATAATTCCTTCAGAATTAGATTGGAGCAAATGTAAGATAATGACTTTATGAGAAATCCAGATACTATTAAACAGATCCAAACAAGTGAAAAAATAGAAGGCAATGTGAAATATCTCATTGTAAAAATGACTGACCTGGAACATAGATCCAGGAGAGACAATTTAAAAATTATTAGACTACCTGAAAGCCACGATAAAAAAAGAACCTAGAATACTTTCTTCAAGAAATTCTCAAGGAAAATTGCCCTAAAATTCTAGAACCAGAGGGCAAAATAGAAATGGAAAGAATTCACCATTCACCTCTTGAAAAAGATCCCAAAAGGAAAATTCCTAGGAATATTATAGCCAGATTCCAGAGTTCCCAGATCAAGGAGAAAATATTACAAGCAGCCAAAAATAAACAATTTGAATATTGTGGAAACACAATCAGGATAACAAAGGATCTAGCAGATTATACTTTAAGGGATTGAAGGACTTGGGATATGATATTTTGGGGGTTAAAGGAGCTAGCATTAAAACCAAGAATCACCCAGCCAGCAAAATTTAGTATAAGGTTTCAGAGGAAAATATGGTCATTCAATGAAATAGAAGACTTTCAAGGATTCTTGATGGAAAACCAGAGCTGAATAGAAAATTTGACATTCAAATACAAGCAAGAAAAGCATGAGAAGGTAAACAGGGAAAAGAAATCATAAGGAACTCATCAAAGTTGAACTATTTATATGTCTACATGGCAAAACTATAATTGTAACTTATGAAATTTTATCAGATGAAGATAGTTGAAGGGAATATATATATGTGTGTGTGTACATACCTATATGTTTATATAGTAGGGTATATGTGTATATGAATACATATATGAGTGTTTGTCTATTGTCATATGTCTATTGTTATACATAGACAGGGGGCACAGGATCAATTGAATAGGAAGGGATAATATTTAAGAGGTGAAATTGAGAGGTGAGAGCAGAATATAATGAGAGTAGATGGGGAGACACAGAGTGGGGCAAATTATCTTATATAGAAGAGGCAAGGGACAACTGTTACAATGGAGGGGAAAAACAGGAAGGCAAAAAGGAATGGGTCAACCTCACTCTCATTGAATTTGTCTTAGGGAGGGAATTACATATACACTAAATTGGGTATCTTGCCATATAGGAGAGTTGGGGGAAATGGATGAGAGGGGGATTGATGGAGGGGAGGGCAGGTTGGGGGAAGCGTAGGTAGAAGCACACACTTTTGAAAAAGGACAAGGGCAAAGTAGAGAATAGAACAAGTGGGGTGTGATTGGAGGGAGGGAAGTATAGTCGGTCTTTCACAATATGTCCACTATGGAAATGTTTTGTTTAACTACACATGTACAACCTATATTGAATTGCTTATCTTCCCAGTAAGGGTGGGTGATGAGGGAGGAAGGGAAAGAATCTGGAATCCAAAGTTGTAAAATCAAATGTTGAAAAATGTGTTGTTGTGGTTGTTGTTGTTAAATGAAACTGGGAAATGAGATATATAGGCACTGGGGTATAGAGATCCATCTTGCCCTACCAGAAACTCAGAGGGGAGATGTGGGAGGATATAGAAGACAACAGATTTAGGGAGGAGTATCCAGTGGGATCACTGTTTTGGGGTGTAGGTAGGGGAAAGATGGGGAGATAATTTGTAACTCAAAATCTCGTGTAAATGAACGATGCAAACTAAAAATAAATTTTAATTTTAAAATAGCTTTTGCATAAGCAAAATCAATAAAAATAGATGAGAAGAGCAATTATAAAAAAAAAAAACACAATTACCCCATGGACTTGGACAGAGACTTATTGTTGGCTAATCAATGATAATCAGAGTGATTTGGTTTTAAGACATTATCCTTAAGGAAGAAATCTAGCCAGTAAACTCCAAGATATCTTTCGAGGTTTCAGGGATCAAAATTTACATTCCTTTGGACAGGGTACCCTCAGGTAAAGATATTATGCCCTATGTGGGCAGAGGAAGAGGAAGGGAAGAAAAGGGAAGGGAAAGGAAGGGAGGAAAGGGAAAGGGAGAAGAGTGGAGGGGAGGGAAGGAATTTGCCCATATGGAATGGACAGTCTGGTCTCCATTGGGGCAGCTTATGCTACTCATAGGTTGTTGTTTGTCCTTTGTTTTCAAAGAGAACCATGACATCAGGAAGGTGGTGCCATGACTTGCAAGTTAATTAGACTTAAGTGAGGGAGGGCTATGCAAAGTCACCAGTCTCTCTTTCTCCTCTGGAGTCATTTGGATCCAGTAGCAAGACGTAGATCAGTATGACTGGAAATGGACCCCAGAGTGGATGTAAGTAGTAATTATTTCTATTTTGGCCAGAAAAACCTGAGGATTTTCCTCTACTATTTGAATTTTTTTAACTGGGTAAAAGAGGCCATTCTTTGCCTTATTTTTACCGAGCCTTAATTGAATGTGCATTACCTCAGTCAAAATGAGACCTGGAGAGCATCTTAGCTAAAAAAAACAACAGTCTCCCACTGCATTTGGGGTCAGAAAGAGAATGCCTGGAGCTGAGAGATGGAGAGTCTTATTGATGGAAGAGCAGGAAGCCAATGTGACACGATCAAAAAGTACAAGTTGAGCAGAAAAGTGTAAGAAGACTGGAAAGATAGGAGAGGGCTATTATAAAGGACTTTGAATGACAAAGAGCATTTTGTATATGTTCCTGGAGGCAAAAGGAAGCCACTGTAATTTATTGAGTAGTGGTTAGGGGGATGGCTGGTGACATTGTCAGACCTGCGTATTAGAAAAATCACTTTAATGACTGAGGATGTACTGAAGTGGGGAGAGACTTGAGGTAGGAAGACCCACCAACAGGCTATTGTAGTAATTGAGGAAGAAAGTCAGGAAATTATTAACTAATTCTGATTTAGAGATATAAATAAGCCATGTAAGGGAACAAAGAGAAAACTGATAAATTGGAAGGACTTTAGAGGAGGTCATGGAACAAGAATGAATGAGATAGTTGTTCCATGAAATATTCTTAAAAAAAAAGGAATAGGATTCCTTATGTCAAGTATTATAATGTTGATTTTTTTCTTTTGTTCTGAAATTGTTATTAAAGGAGAATAACCTCACTTATACCAGTGAATGAAAAGAAAATGTTGTAAATGCTAGATTCGTGCAAATGTGACATAATTAGAGATAATAATATAATGATAATTGGTAAATTAGTTTAGAAGTTATTAGAGATAATCCACCCTTTCTCTCACTCCTCCCCCACCCAAAAATATTATTCGTTTAAGCCATGCTAAAGTGAAAAGTAAAGTCGTTAGGGTTAAAATTTAAACCATTTTGCTATTTTGCAAGACAGAATATTTGAACTAAGGCAAATGTTTATAGAACTGACAAGTTATGAAAAGACAAATCTGTATGTGGGATAGCCCTTACATTTTCATGCATTGTGCCCCTACATAATTAGACCTAAAGACAACAATTGTTCTTTATTATTCCTTTATAAATTGATATCATATTCGCAGTACAAAATAGGATTGATCTTAGTGGAGTATTTTTTAATGTTTGCAAGGTTTTTGTGTTCTCTTGGTATTTTATATGACTATCAGATAATGCCAAGGGCAAAACTAAGTACATAAAACTTCATTTAACTGATTAAAAAGCATATGTTAGTAAAAAATCATTACTTTTTTCAAAACTACAACCTATTGTTATGTAGTATTTTGGAAAATAGCTTTTCTAGGAAACAATTTTGTTTGGATTATTTATTACAAGTTATATATATATATATATACATATATATATATATATACACACGCATATATATATACACGCATATATATATACACGCATATATATATACGCATATATATATATATATTACATTGGCTCTTTAAGTGGGAGACATTGTATAAAATATAACCAACAGTCAACACTATACCCTGAGAAAGGTTTTACTGTAATCTAACCCCACAAACCCTAAGTTTTCCTTAAAATAATCCCCACCAAAATAATATATAACTTAGAAAATAATAGGATAACCTAATAAATTAATCAGATTTATGAACCACATTCAAATTTGATGAATACCCTCCCACAAGCAAAATGAATTTGACATTAGAGCAGTTAGCTATGGGATAAAGCCCATATTTATTGTGCTTTTGAAGATAATAAAGTATTTGAATGAATGATCAATGAAAATATTATGTGATTCTAAAATAAGTGAGGAAGACACAATGTCTTTAATACACTGTCATCATTATCTTATTATGAAAATAATGATTTATGTTTCAAGTCAGCAACAAGCCACAGCATAAATTTATTTTTTTTCTGTAGAAAAGTACTCCACAAAAGTAGAAAAGCACTCCAGAAAAGATAGGGGAAATGGGAGTCCCTGCATCCCTCAAAAGAAAATTAATTATGTTTACATAGATTATAGAGTGTGGGGGATATGTTATAGGAAACATATCTCTGACTTTTCTCAGCTTGCCAGATCTCTGTCCCTTCTGTCTTCAGCTGTATCTACAAAGCACCTAACAAATCATAATCAGACCACATACCATTTGTGATTCATAATTATGAATCTCACTCTTCCAACATTTTTAACTCTCTGTTTGTTTGATGCCATCCTTGCTTGTTTGTTTGTTTGTTTTAACAGAGACATATCTATTTTATTTCAGATTTCTGGATGTGTGACCAATGGGTTTTTTTAGGCTCATTCATTTCAAGAGAGCAGAAGTCTCTCAGCAGATGAAAGTATTATTCTTCATGAATAATAGGAATAAGGTTTTCATCAGCTGTTTAAATTGTACACACACATGCACACACATACTCACAGAGGTTTTCTTGATCTTTTAAGAAAGAAAGAAGTAAAATTAGTTCAAACTGGATCCTACCATCTGCAACTCACTAGTGAGGAACAGAGCATTTTCATCAGTCATTATGGGTCAGATCTCAATGATTAAAACCCCCAGAGTTTCTCAAGGGTATAATTTCCTGGTTCTCCACCTGCACACTTCCCCATGGACCTCATCACCCTTGACTCTATCTAAAACTGGAAAAACCAACTAAGAGTGAGATGTTCCATAATAATATATGTGAAACAAATCTGGTTCTGTTGACCATCAAGCAAATTAGCAAAGTGCTTTGCCAAAACTATCAGGAAAATAATCTTCACAATTTTGCCTTTGGCAGGTGCAGGTAGCTAGAGATTAGAAGATCATTCTCTTCTTTAGTATACTGTACTGACTCAAACTGATTTTCAAATGTTTGGGACTCAGTAAAACTCTAAATGTCTTTGACCTATCACATTTCTCTTTCACATATAAACCTGTGTATTTCAAAGGTAATGTAATTCATATGTTTCTGACTAATTGACACTTAATTCATCAAAATGCTGTTATAGAGGAACCATTTGCTTTCCAAGAAAGATATCTTTTTAGAAAAGATTTAAAATCTTCTTCATTAGAAATAGAATATTACTTTACCATCTTATATCCATCACTTTCCTTACCTCCATCCCAATGTCTCCCTATGAAACTCAGAAATCTCTGTGTTCCAATGTGTTCCGAGATTTCATGGAAACATTCTCTTCTTTCCAGTAATAGACAGATCATATAGCTTTTCCTCTCTTGGTGTTTGTAATTCCACAGAGATGTTGCCATAATTATAAACAGTGCACTGTAGTTGTCCTGAAACAAAGCAGGCCTTTGTGATGAAGGAACTGTAAAACAATGGGTAGAAATATTCTTCATAGATTTTTGGTTTCCTCCTCAGTGAATGGTAGTAACATTAGGAATGTATGGAAAAGAATGTGGAGTTATATTAGTATTCCCCCTAATAAAAAAAAAAGTTTAAAAATGTGAGACTAAAGTGAACATTCTTGCCTTAAACTTGTCTGGAGAGAGTTTGAAATGTCAGAAGAAAACAGGGATATCCTTTAGACTTATTTTGTGTCTTTAGGAATTCAATCATGTGACTCTAAATAAGTCAATCACTAGTAAAAAAAAAAGTCCATCAAGCCTGATCTACCATATGTCAGACACTGTGCTAAGCACTGTACATTTGAAAAAAAAAAAAACAAAATACAAACTAAAAAGTTTCTGCTCTCAAGCAACTCATCGGGTTGGGTAGAAGATATGTAGCTATGTATAAACAAGCTATATACAAATTGGACAATTGGACAAAATGGAGGTATTCAATACAGGGAAGGGACTAGCATTAAGCAGAATCCAAAAGACTTCTTTTACACATTGAGGTTTTATCAGACCTTAAAAGAAGTCAGGCAAGTGGTGAAATGAAAAAGATAAAGAAGAGAATATCTGAGTTGTTTTTCTAGCATAATCTCAGATATATCAGAGAAATAAATTTCCAGTTTCCCTACAATATATATTTAAAATTTAGGATGAATTGTAGTTGCAATACAAAATTTTTTTCTTAGGTTGTTTATAATCTAAGGATCTAGGTAAAAATCATAATCAATTAAAATATATTTCTTATATAGTGCACAAAACTGAAGATGGAAGACAGTTGAAAGGGTATTATTTTAAAAATATGTGCTAGCTTGCTCAGACATCCATTGAAAAGAGCATAATTTTTAGTTATAACAATGATCTTAACTATAAAAAGACATCCCAAAACATGAAAGAATATCAAATTTAGTATGGCAGAAAATGTAATTCTATACTCCACACCTAAGTAAAATTTCAATTTAAGTTTGGATTTGATATTTGGAAAAGATGTTTTTCTTTGTTCCCAGGGATAAAATAGTTTTTAAAAAAATGAAAGTCAGTTAAGCAAATAGTTGGATTTTTAAATATAAAATTAACACCAACTTCTTAGTTTTTTTTTTCACTTGAGATAATTATCAGGTTGTTTCAATGTCTCATAGATGTAATCTGAGTATTTTACTTATTTCTCCATTTGTTATGTGCTTTAACATTTTTCTAGGAGAAGAAAAATGTTCCCTATCCCAAACAATGTTATCACTGAACATCTAGAAACTTCTAATGAATGAATTGATCCATCAGAAATGTTAACTTCATGTGAAAAAGTCCTTATCAATTTGTATAGAATCACATGAAACATTACAAGGAAGATACTGAAAATTATTGAAAGAATTGGAAAATTCTTGTTGGAGATTATTCTGAATTAATTGACTGCAGTATACAAAGGCCCTTAAATATATCTAACAGAAGTATTTCATTCTAGGAGTAGTTAATAGAATGGACTTGCGGAGGGGGAAATTAAGATTTCAATTCCACCACCACCCAAAACAAAAAACCATTAGGTCTGACTGATAATCGATGGTCTGTATACTGGATGGAGAAGCCTAAGTGACTTTCCCCTAAAAAAATATTTAAGCTTAACAATAAAATGATGAGAGAAGTAGACGTGAACTCTCTGAGTAATCAATTTACTAGTATATTAGAAAGAGCATAGAGAATGAGGCCAAAGGACATACTACTTTTATTTATTTTTATTTTTTAAATAATAATGGAACCTTTATTATTTTTTCTTGACCTCATTGAAATATATGCTTTGTATTGGGATGCCTATAACCTTCACTTAATACATATATGATCATCACATATTATTATGAGTCACACATGTCCTTTTTTTGATTTATGTTTAGTTTTCAACATTCATTTCCACAAGATTTTGAGTTACAATTTTTCTCCTCATCTTCCCCCTACCCACCAAAATAGTGATCCTACTGAATACCCCTCCCACCAATCTGATCTCTCATATATCCTCTCCCATACTCCCTCTGACTTTCTAGCAGGGGAAGATGGATTTCTGAACCCCAGTGCCTGTATATTTTATTCCCCAGTTGCACGTATAATAATAATGATAATTATTATAATAATATCTTTTTAACATTTGATTTTACAACTTTGATTTCCAGATTCTTTGCCTTCTACTCTAGTCACACACATCTACTGGGAAGATAAACAATTCAATATTGGTTGTACGTTTGTAGTTAAGCAAAATATTTCCATAGTAGATATATTGTGAAAAACTATATTTCCCTCCATCTTATCCACCCACCACTTATTCTATTTTCTCCTTTGATCCTGTCCCTTTTCAAAAGTGTGTGCTACTAAGTACCTACCCCCCAATGTGTCCTCCCTTCCATCATCCCCCCACTTATTCCTTTCCCCCCTACTTTCCTATAGGATAAGATATCCAGTTTAGTGTTTATGTCATTCCCTCTCTGAATCAAACTCAATGACAGTAAGGTTGACCCGTTCCCTTTTGGCTTCCTGTTTTTTCCCTCCATTGCAACAGTTTTCTCTTGCCTGTTTTATATGAGATAATTTACCCGATACTGCCTCTCCCTATCTCCTCTCATGATATTCCTCTCTCACTGCTTAATTTTATTTTGTAGATATCATCCCTACCTATTCAACCTATCCTGTACCTTCTGTGTGTGTATACATGTACACATGTATACATACACTCACATAAGTATTTATACACATATATCTTCCTATATAAACATATATATGTATGCATATATACATATATATGTGTATAAGTATGTATATGTATATACATATATATATATATTTCTGTCAACTATCCTCATATTGAGAAAAGTCTCATGAGTTACAATTATCATTTTTCCATGTAGTAATGTAAGTAGTTCAACTTTAATAAGTTCCTTATGATTTCTTTTCCCTGTTTACCTTCTCATGCTTCTCTTGCTTCTTGTATTTGAATGTGAAAATTTCAATTCAACTCTGGCTTTTCATCAAGAATGCTTGAAAATCCTCTATTTCATTGAATCACCAAATTTTCTCATGAAACATGATACTCAGTTTTGCTGGGTATATTGTTCTTGGTTTTAGTCCTAGCTCCTTTGACTTCCAGAATGTCATATTCCTAGTCTATCTGTCCCTTAATGTAGAAGCTGCTAGATTTTGTGTTATCTTGCTTGTGTTTCCACAATAGCAAAATTGTTCCTTCCTAGCTGCTTGTACTATTTTCTCCTTGACCTGCAAACTCTGGAATTTGGCTATCATATTACTAGTTTTCTTTTTGGGATCTTTTTCAAGAGGTGATGGGTGGATTCTTTCAACCTCTATTTTGTCCTCTGGCTCTAAAACATCAGGGCAATTTTCTTTGAGAATTTCTTGAAGAAAGATTAGTAGGTTCATTTTTTTTATCATGGCTTTCAGGTAGTCTGATGATTTTTAAATTATCTCTCCTGGATCTACTTTACAGGTCAGTCATTTTTCCAATGAGATATTTCACATTGCCTTCTATTTTTTGATTTGTTTGGATCTGTTTAATAGTATCTTGATTTCTCATAAAGACATTAGTTTTCATTTGCTCCAATCTAATTCTGAAGGAATTATTCTCTTCAGTGAGCTCTTGAAATTCCTTTCCCATCTGTCAAATTTGTCTTTTTAAGGCATTCTTCTCCTCACTGGCTTTTGGGCCTCTTTTTCCATTTGAGTTAGTCTATTTTAAGGTGTTATTTTCTTCAGTCAGGTTGTTGACTCTCTTTTCATGATTTTCTTGAATCATTTTCATTTTTCTTCCCAATTTTTCCTCCACTTCTCTTACTTAACTTTCAAAATCCTTTTTGAGCTCCTCCATGGCCTGTAAGCAGTTCATATTTTTCTTGGAAGCTTTTGATGCAGGAGTTCTGACTTCATTGTATTCCTCCTATCCCATGCTTTGATCCTTTCTGTCCCCCTCAAAAAAAGGAATCTAAGGTTTGATTACTCTTCTTGCAATGCTTCCGTTGCTTGATCATGCTTCCACTCAATTACTTGCCTTTTGAGCTCTTTGCCACAGTAGAACTCTGCTTCCAGGGAGAAGCACTTTTTTCCCAAGTCACTGGGGTTTTTTGCAGCATCCAGAGCTATTAGGAGGGTACCCTCTCTGCAGCCCCCACAAGCTCTGGCTCGCTGGTCACACACCCCAGGACCTCCACCCAAGATAGCTATCCAGATCCAAGCAGGTTAAAGCAAGATTGATTACCCTCTTTATGTTCACTTGGTCCCCCTATGACCTGCAAGGCAGGAGCTCTGGAGATAGCCATGCTGGGCAGCAGCTGCCATCCCTATGAATCTACCACCCTAGCCATGGGGACAGGGGCTAGACTGCACCCTTCTTTCCAACAGAGTTCCTGACTGACTTTTGCTCTTTGGCATTTATGGGTTGAAGAGTCTGGAAACTGCCACAGCTATTGGTGATTCACTCTCCTGAAGTCTGCTCTTGCAGCTGCTGGTCCAGATCACCCTGAGGCAAAAACCACACAGATCACAGGGACTGTGCTCTGGTCCCAGTGCATTACAATGGACCATACCTATAGGCCTACTGGGCTGCCTTCAGTGAGGGATTTGTTCCTCTCTATCACTTTGTGGGTTCTGTCGGACATACTACTTTTAAAAACAACAATAAATTGCAAGTCACAAGCTCTTCTCCTTTGTACTTTAGATACTATCACCCACAATAACACGGATGCCTCAGCAACAGTGACACTATTAAATGAATGTGAAAAGAACATCGTTACTTACCTTTATTGTAAACCATAAGATCCTGTGCAGTCATCCAGGCTACATTTAATTTCCAAAACAAACTAAATTTTTTGAGAGTAGGAACTGGTCAATTATTTTGTCTTTATTTTTTCAAGCTCTTAAAATGGTAGTTGGTACATAGTAGGTGCTTAATAAATACTGCCAATTGGCTTATTTAGGTTATTGAGATTCACAATAGGAAAGAAACATGAGTATACACTGTAAGTACATATTACAATAAATATACCATCATTATATCCTTCTCCACTGGTTGGATTATAATTCTGAAAATTCTATTTGTATAGGTAAAATAAGTTATACCCTTATTACAACCATTGGAAAATCCATTCTTTTCTACACTACAACATAAAAGCACAGAGACTAATTTGACTAAATAGCTACCACTAAACTTTGATGTGAAAATAAGCCAGGAATTTTAATGATACTTGGTTTGGCACTCTTAGTATACTCTTAGAATTCCAGGTAACCCCTTTTACCCAGCAATATAACTTCTAGGGCTGTATTCCAAAGAGTTGATACAAGTAGGAAAAGGACCCATTTGCACAAAAATATTTATAGCAGCTCTTTTTGTGGCAGCAAAGAATTGGAAATCAAGGGCACTTCCATCAATTGGGGAGTGACTAAATAAATTGTGGTATATGAATGTAATGGAATACTGTTGTGATATAAGAAATAAGGAGCAGATGGACTTCATCATAACCTGGAGACACTTATCTAAATTGATGCTGAGTGAGGGGAGCACAACCAGGAAAACATTGTACACAATTACAGACACATCATATCTGTGATGACTGACTTTGATACACTGGGTTCATCCCAGCAAAGCAAGGCTATAAGACAACTCCAAATGGCTAATGATGGAAAAGGCTATCCACATCCAGAGAAAATTTATGGAGTCTGAATGCAGATTGAAGCAAACTACTTGCTTTTTCTCTTTTTCATTGTGTTTTGTTTTTTCTACCTCGTTATTCAATCCATTGGTTATAATTCTTCTCTACAACTTGACTTTTGTTTAATGTGAAGATGTATATAGAACCTATATCAGATTGCATGCCACCATAGGTGGGAGGAAGGGGAAACAGGGGGAAAGAAAATTCGGAACTCAAAAACTTATGGAATTGAATGTTGTAAACTAATAGTAAATATTTTTAAATGAAAAAAAAAATGAATTCCAGGCTACCTGACCTGTTGAAATCTCCCTCACTTTCCAGAGTTCTTAAGACCTTTTTGCCTGACCCTTGCTTCAAGGCTAATTTCCTCATGGAAATTGTCCATGGGACAAAGGAATCCGGTTGTATACTCGTTCATCACACTGTTTGCACTTGGTGGAGTACTTGTGGAAAGAGATGAGCTAGAGTGATGCTTCCTAAAGACCCACAGTTTAAGAAGTTTTAAGAGTGGAGAAAGTTTAGGAAACCCTGATTCCTGCTATGCTGTCTTTGCATGTACTTGTTACACAGTTTTCTTTTTCTTTCTTTTTAATGGAGGGACGTAGGAGAGTGAGAAAATAAGTATTTGTTCATTGAAAAAAATTAAATTTATTTTTTTAATTATTTACTATGTGCAAGACAGTGACATAGGTACTGAAGCTGCAAATGAATGAATGAATGAATGAATGAATAAGTGAGTGAGTGAATTAGTGAATGAACATGAAAAAGTCCATAACTCCAAATAATTTACACTCTATTAGAGAATTGATATCCATTTTCCCTAAGATTTAAGTCTAGGTGTTCTTCACATTTTGAAATTATTCATCTATTGCATTTAAATTAACATACAATTAGGCAAAACAGTTTCATTTTTTCCTGCATTAATTATTCATCTCCAGTGATTTCTTTTGTTGTTGTTGTTTTTGATCTTCTAAGTTTTGTTTTCCCCTCTCTTTTTGACCTTTTAGTTTATCTTTTAAGTCTTTTAAAAACTCCTATTCTTGTTGTTAATTCAATTTTGTATATTTAATTTTGATCTGTTATTTTTAAAATTTCTAATTTATATTTATGTTTTTTTCTTTACTTCTTGCTTTTCTTATGTTTTTAATTGGATACCCAATTAATCTCATTAATCCCAATTAACTTACCTTAATTGATCACTAATCTCTTCCTTCTCTCAATGTTTAGATAAATAATTTACTTTTTCCATATAACGAATGCTTTGTCAGTATCTTACAAGTTCTAATGTATCTCCTCATTATAATTTTCTTTGATAAAATATTCTGTTGGTTTTATAGAATATATTCTTTGATCAATACTCTTTTGGGAATTATATTATTTAGTCACAATTTGCCTGAATCATTTCTTCAAATTATACATATTATTTATACTTCTCTGGTATTATGATGAGCAAAAGATTTTCTGTATTTTTTATGTTGTTATATCATAGCACAAGGCCAATTTTTAAAGATCCCATATGAAGATCTTTATGGATCCTTTTTCAGTAGTAACCAGAGTTCAAGCATATTTGACTTTTCCTACATTCAGTTCAGACTTTAAACTTCTTTCTTGCTGGTCTTTTTGTTGAATTTATCTCAGTCTTAAAAGGACATGTAGATAGCCCCAACAATTGTTGTTTCACTCTCTATCTCATTTTCTTTAGTTTAATAATCTTCCTTCATTTAATCCATTCATTCTTAAAGTTCACCAAGTCAAATTACTATTTTTTCTCAAGGTTCCACTCTTGTTATTGTTTCAGAGACATTTCCTCCTTCTGGAATTCTGTGTTAATTCTTTTGACTCATGTTACTTCATTATAGCATAGATTTTCTTCTAACGTCTCAAATCTAAAGTTTCAATTTCTTGGATTAGAACTCTATGTCAGGGCCAAGATTTAATCTTGCCTACACTTTTGGATAGGGCAGCTAGGCTCATTTCCTCTGTCTTCAGTACTGGAGTGTGATGATATATTGTTCCAAGGCTAAGTGTGATCTTCTTACAGTTTGCAATCATTGCTCTATAGCCCTAGGGTGGGATACTGCTTGGGCCAGTCCCTGACTTAGTTAATGCCTCTGAGATAGAAGTAGAGTCTTGGTCTGCTATATGCATAGATAACAAGTCTGGCACATTGCCAAAGCCTATGCCTCTGTGTGCATGTGTGTGTGTGCAATCACATTGTCTTCTTTCTTTTATTCTTTTGGACCTGTTTTATAATATCTTGACTTCTCATAAAGTCATTAGCTTCCATTGACTATATTTTAATTTTGAAGGAGTTAGTTTCTTCAGTGAACTTTTGGACTTCCTTTTCCATTTGGCTAAATCTGCTTTTTAAGGCATTCTTCTCCTCGTTGACTTTTTGAATCTTTTTTCCACTTGCATTAGTCTATTTTCTAAGATGTTTTTTTCTCCATTATTTTGGGGGTCTTCTTTATCAAGCTGTTGATTCATTTTTCATTATTTTCTTGCATAACTTTCATTTTTCTTCCCAATTTTTCCTCTCCTTCTCCTACTAGATTTTCAAAATCCTTTTTGAGTTCCTCCATAGCCTAGGAACAATTCACATTTTTCTTGGAGGCTTTTGATGCAGGAGTTTTGACTCTGTTGTCATCTTCTGGTTCTATATATTGATTTTCTTTGTCACCAAAGAATGATTCTGTAGTCTGATTGTGCGTCCTCTGTTTACTCATTTTTCCAGTCAATTACTTGACTTTTGAACTTTTTGCCAATATAGGACTCTACTTCCAGAGTGGAGAGGGCTATGTCCCAAACATCTGGAGTTTTGTGCAACTGTTGTCAGAGTAACTTCTAGGCACCTGCCTCAGAAATCTAAGGAGGACTCCCTCTCCACAGTCACCATAAGCTCTGCCACTCCAGAGCTTCTCCTCACCCCAAGACCACCCCCCCAATACTTTGACCCAGATCCAAGTAGGACAAAGCAAGAGAATCTAGCCTCAGTGCCAGAGATTTCTGCAATTGCCCTCTGATTAGCCACTTGATGCCCCCACCATCTGTGAAATTGGAGCTCTGGAAGTAGTCACTGCTACTACTGCTACCTCCATAGCAGGCAACCTGGGGGCAGGGACCCAACTGTCCTCCTCTCTCACCCAGGTCCAACAGGGTGGACTGACTTCTTACTTTCTCTTTGGCATTTGTGGGTTAAGAACTTTGGAAACCCCCAAAGCTGCCAGTGATTCAGGCCCCTGAGGTCTGCTCTGGCCTGTATGTGCCACCAGTAAGTGCCAGTGTGACCCATGTGGGACTGTGCTTCATTCCTAGCCCGGTGTGATAGACCCTTCCTTTAGGCTTTCCTAAGCTGACTTCAGCTGGAGATATATTCCACTCTGTCATTTTGTGGGTTCTGTAGCTCTAAAATTTGTTTAGAGTCTTTTCTACAGATACTGGAGGTGATTGGGGGTATGAACTGAAGTATGTTCCTGCTTTTACTCCACCATCTTGGTTCCACCCCATATTTTGTGTAATCACTTTCCTGGCATATGTGGCTTCATATTCCCTGAAATTTCCTCATGTAAATAAGGTTGGCTTTAGGGCATCTTTTTGGTCTATCTTTAGATAGGTATCATCCTGCCCTCAGACAGTTTTCTTATTCATTCAGCAATGCATAGGTCTATGACTTCAAGGTAGAGGATTTAGAGAAGCCCCACTAGAGATGGCATTGGCTTCTTAGTATATTGATAAAATTCTAATCACCCTGGCTTTGGCACAATTTCCTTCACTTTTCATGTGATATTCAGACCTTTTTTTCCTTCAGGACTAGGGTCTTTCTGTTTTCCTTTATGGAAAAGAGGTGTTCAGTAATATTTTCTTTGATTTTCATACTAATTATTATAGCAATCAACATTTATACAGAACTTACTATGTATGACGCATTTTATAATTATCATCTCATTGGATCATCACAACAACCCAGGGAGGTAGTTGATATTATTTTCTCCGTTTTACAGATGGGGGAATTGATGCAAAGAGGGGTCAAGTGACTTGCCTAGGGTCACACAACTATTGTTTATCTTTTGTTCTTAAAGAGGGCTAAGAATATCACAAGGGTGATATACTAACTTGCACAGGAATTGGATATAAGTGAGGCAGAGTTGCACAAAGGAATCAGTCTCACTCTCCAGAATCATTGCATTCCAGCTGCAAGTCAAACATAAAGACCATTGGTGATGGTCCAAGATTCATTCCATGACCTTGTCCTTTCTAAGTTAAGGTCTTTTCAGGTCTCATTTTATCTGATACCATAAATTCAATGACTAAGGGCTAGGTCAAAGTTGAGACAAAAGATGGCTAAAATTATCTTTACAAATATATCAGTCTGGGGTGGGGGGTTCTGAGGGAGCAGTCAGAAGAAAAATGCTATTGATAGTCATTCTAAGCCATGAAAACCTATTGATCATTAAAGGAAAGAAAGAAAGATGTGAGTTTAAAGGTTTATTCAAGTAGTTACATTTAAAACACAATGGACTTTTAAATGGCCTGTCTTTTCAGAGCTATGCTTCAAAAAAATCATACTGCTAGTAAATATCTGAGGCTGCATTTGAACTCAGGTCTTCCCAATTCCAGGTTCTGTGCTCTAACTGCCATGTCATCTCTGGTGCTGTTTTGTTTAATCTTCTTCCATATTCTCTACAAAATTTTCCTTCATAGGTGTTCCTCAGAAGTGTTGGGTTTTACTAGAGTCTTTCATGTAGTCTTCTAAGAGAGAAATTCGAACTGTATCTTCTGGAGAAATGCCAAGGATTTTAGAACCAAGCCTTCAAAGGAGCAAAGAGTAATACCTTGAATCAGCCATTAAGAGTCAGTGACAAAACTTCTGAGTCTGAGAGACACATGAAAGTGGAAACTACTGTGGAGCAGGGAAAGAGTCTCGATTATACCTATTAGGGGAAAAAAAAAACAAGCCCCTTTTATGAAACAATATTATAGTGATACCTAAATCAGGAAAAGTAAAAACAGAGAAAGAAAAAATATATTATTGATAAATATGACCCAAGTAAAAAAAAAAAGTTCACTTGAATCTTCAATAATTTTTAAGAGTATGAAGAAGTAAAAAAAGAGTATGAAGAAGTCTGGAGATGAAAAATTTAAATTTAGACAATTGTTACTCTAGACTTATAAGGACTTCCTATGGTTTTTCACTTTTGGAGAGGAACAGAGAATGGAGCTAATGCTATGGGAGAATATTGGCTTCATAGTAACAAGTCTGTTTCCTCTCCAAGCGAATTCCAAACTTCATGGTGATACTATAAAGCTTGGACTTTATGTCGGTCCCTAGGGTAAGGAATCAGAAGGGTTTATGCTCTATCAACTTCTCATTTATTCCTTTCCAAAAGTGACAAACCACAGGATGGCTCTGTTGAGAACCCAAATGAACTTCTGTTTACTTGGGTCATATTTATTAATATTAAAACATAAAAATTAAAACTGACAAATTTAAAAATATTTAGTTTTTAATCAATTATAGGCTAATTTATTCATAGCATCTATTATAAGTTAACATATTTCAGGAAAAAAAATGTGTTCCAAAACAAAAAAATGTAAAAATAAATTAGTAAAAAAGACATATCATTTCACCTATTTTTGCAAATTTCTTTAATGAATGGCTTAATAGAAAACAGTTGGATTGTCCTACTTCAGCATTGTTACATGTTTCAAATTATATGTTATAAGTTTAGCATTGTTGCATGTTACAAGTTTCTTGTTACAAGCTTAGCACTGTTACATGTTTCCAGTTACATGTTACAAGTTTAGTATTGTTACATGTTATAAGTTTTATTGTTACATGCTTCATGTTTGAAGTAAAAAACTAAATCCTTACACAGTTCAAAAAGGGAGGCAAATAATATATTAGATTATTATGAAAACAGTTTTGACCTCACAGATTTCCTGAAAGGGCCTTGGGGACCCACACATTGAGAACTATTTGTGTAGAGGTCTATATTGGTACCTGTGGTAAAAGTGGGATTCCCTGGAGAGGAAAGGAGAATTTAATCAACTCTTTCAAGAATCACAAGGTCATAGGATTTTAGAGTTAGAGTTTGAAGGAACCATAGAAACTATATAATGCCACCACCTGTTCTACAGATAAGGAAATAACAAGTTCACAGAGGCCCAATGTCATATGGGCATTAAATGGCAGTTGCAGAGAATGAGACACAAGTGATATTCTGAGACTTCGCAGCAAAATGTTAGGGGAAAGACAATTTAAATGTTGGTGCTAGTGGTGCCTCAGGTTCCTCATCTGCCATACCTTCTCTAATCTCTGTCCCTCCAATCCAATATCCATAGTACAAATATTTCAAATGAGATTAGATCCTTGTAATTCTTCAGCACAGGTTTCCAACAAAGAAGGTTCTGAGAAGGTCTAGACTCACACATTCCTCTTCAGAAAAATAGCTAAATCCTCAAACGTCCAAGATATCTGGGACCCAGCAGCATGGATAGAAGTCATTTATTTCCTGATCTCTGATGCTCCCCCTCTATAAGAGGCCATACCCTACCCTTCCCTCTTCAGAAAGAACAGGAATCTGGAGAGCATAGAGGACTGAAGTGAAATCTCTAGTTTGTGCCTTCCAATTTTAATATAGTGATTCTAAGATCATCTTCAATGTATATTGGTCTGCTGAATGATATTTCTAAAAGGATATTGTTCTTTTCCTTTTCTAACCATTTGTCACCCTCTGGCACCAGAGACCTCAGTTAACTGTTCTATGAGTAACACAGCAATGGTAATGGAATTGGGTCTGTAAGGTACCTTTGTAATAATAGTAAGCAAAAAACTGTTGAAAATTTTCTTGTCTATATGTAGCAGCAAGCACCCTAGCTTGGTGGTTTCCAACACAGGTTCTTAGATCTACTTTTCTAAAGGAAAGCAACTCAAAATGGGTTAACAATCTTGCTTTAATCAAACATATGTCATTTACCTAGTTCAGGGGGAAAACGTCAGCACCCTGAACTTCAGAGAATACAAACAAGTTACAAGCAGAAGTTACAAGTGGACAGGCTTCCAGCTGTCTGACCATTACATCCATACCTAGTCACAGTTACCAAAGAGGGAAGCACCAACATCTGGGGGTTCAATGGCTGCCCAGAGTCTTGTCTGGTCAAATTATACAACATCCCTCAAAGTAATCCCCAAAGATAAATCTCACATCAGGGTATATATAGCCTTCTCCTGGCTCAGAGAATGTCACAGCCCTCTTGACCCACTGCCCAATCACAAAGCAACAAAGTGTGGGCATTCCTGAAACCCAAGCCTCCCACCACAGGCTCTATGTAATCACATTCAGCTTATTAGGGGGCAGAGTATATTTTCAAATCAAGGAAGGTTCTCAGAGTCACTTAAGCCTATCAAATTGACTAGGGACAGGGAAGATCTTAGATTCTCATTCCCATAACACTATAAAAGGTTTGAGCTGCTCACCCTGGACAAGATCTACTGTGCCAAACTGGTTGCAGTTAATATCAATAGATAGTATGGAAAAATTGGCCTTGTAAGAAGGACAGGCACAGGTGGTTGTGTTACATCCAGATCTGAACCACTGAAAGTATCTCCCCACTTCAGCTTGCCACTCTGGAGGTGGGGAGAGGTGCCCCCAATCAGAGATTGAGATGCTGCTCCCCTGTCACCATCTTGCTTTTTCCCCCTTCCCTATCCTTTCCCTTTTAAATGATCTATTTGATATACAGACCTAGTAGTGGTATTGTTGGATTCAAGGGCTTAATTGCCCTTGGGAATTGTTCCAAATTGCTCTCAAGAATCATTAGATCAGTTCACATCTAGTTTCACTTTCAAAAGGAAATTTTGTTATTTTCTTTATCGTGAGTTATTGGGAAGTAGTTCTTTCTTCACCTTGAATCTACTGTCAATAACTAAACATAGTTTTGAATATAAATTTGAGCCAATATTCCTACATACAAAATTATATAGAAACCCCAAAGAAATAAGCATAGGAGTCATGTGTAAAAATATGTGTGATAATTCTACTTGTGGCAAAAAAATTGGAAATTGAGGTGGGGTGGTCACTAATTAAAAAATTACAGAACCAAGATATACAGGGGATGGAGTACAATTGTGCCATAAGAAATTAAAGGGATAGTTTCAGAAAAACCTGAAAAGACTTGTATGAACTAATGTAGAGAGAAGAGCACAGGGGAAAAGGAAAATGATTTATATAATAATCACAATATTGTAAAAGAGAAACAATTTTGGAAGGTTTGGGACATTTTAGTAACAGAATGATGAACTGTATTAGCAAGCACCCTAGCACATCCAGGATGGCCTTCTTATGCAGGTTCTTTTGATCTGCTTTATAAAGGAAAGACAGTGTTAAAGGTGTTAACAATCCTACTTTTAATTACATTAACCAGTTCAGGGAAAGGTCAGTGTCCTCAATGTGGAGAATATACAAGCAGAGAAACAAGAACAAAGATCAACAGACAGGGCTCCAGCTATCTGAAAATAACCATATTGCTATACTTTTTACACACACCACTGGATCAAGGGAGCACAGAATTCCGAGCAGTTGGCAGGGGTGGAGGAAGGGGTGAACTTATGGCTTCTCAGAATCTCCAGCAGAAAACCAAAAGATCCTGTGCAAAATACTAACCTTCCAGGATATACAATAAAGACTTGGCCCCAGTTGGCTCAATCAGAAGGCAAAAAACCCATGTGATTTAGAACAGCTGTGAATTATCAGGGTTCAAAGGAGATTAATCCTTCAGATGTTTACAATTTAGCCTGAGCCTGGCAAACTGAACTCCAAAAAGAAAACAGCAAGAATCCCACCATGCATGGGCTTATATGGCACAAAACTCCAAAGGATTCATGATGAAACAGTCTGCTTACCTAATGAAGAAGAAATAATAAAGAAGAATTAATAAAAAATTAAAAAGTAATAGACTATAATAAAATAAATAAATAAAAATAAAAGTAAATAAATAATAAAATAATAAAGTGAATATAGAGAAATGGGGGGTGTATTATGAGATATCTAACATTTTTTTCTATTTTTCATATCTTTTAATTTTGTTTTAATATTTTTGTTACCTGTTGAAATTATTGGTTTCTATTTGTTTCATTTTACCTTTCAGGGAGTTTGTTGTTTGGGTAAGGTTATGTAGCTCTTGTCCCAAGCTGTTAATTCTCTTTCAAATTTTTCTTCTATAACTATACTTTCTTTAACATTTTATTTTAATCACTCTAAATTCCCTTATTTAAAAAATAAATCTTTTTTTAAGTTCTTGCTTCATATCTTCTAGGAATTCTAGTCAATCTTTTCCCAAGGATGTGTTTTTCTTTGAGATTCATCCAGTCACCATAATACGTAATACTTCTTATGATGGATTATTTCTTCTTCTTCTTTCTTCTCCTTCTTCTTCTCCTTCTCCTCCTCCTCCTCCTTCTCTTCCTCATCCTCCTCCTCCTCCTCCTTCTCTTTCTTCTTCTTCTTCTTCTTCTTCTTCTTCTTCTTCTTCTTCTTCTT
>NW_027185655.1:39390537-39414922 GCF_028583685.1 Petaurus breviceps papuanus
TTCTTCTTCTTCTTCTTCTTCTTCTTCTTCTTCTTCTTCTTCTTCTTTCTTCCTGACTTAGGAGCTGATATTAGGTTGTGGCTCTGAGGCATTTTTTGAGGGAATGTCTGGGATGATTTTGTTGCTACTTCCTTGCAGGTATGGAGTGTTCTGTTATTCCAGCATTGGAGGGACAGACTACAGAACTTCAAGCTTTCTGTGTTCCCAGAATGGCCAGATCCAGGCCAAAGTCTGATTAATGCCCCCATGGTCTGAGCTCTACACGTTCCTAACTTGTATTTGGGTCTGAGCAAGAGAAGGCTGCTGCTGGGCTCAGCCTCTATCAGTCATTAGGAAAGAATATTGTCAGAATGGCAGAATGGCAGGGTCTTTTTGCTTTGGGATTCCTATCCAGGTTATTCCTTTGCAAACTGGGACAGATATTGAGAATGGAACTAGACCCTATTCTGCTCTTGGCATATGCCCTGCATGCTGCTGATACTCCTGGTTTTTGAATGCCCTCTTTTCTTGGCAAACTACACAAGACTTCTCTATGTAGTAACATCCTGTTCTATAAGTCCCTTTCTCATTCTATCTTGGATCTGTGACCCAGAACTGGGCAATGGGTGACAAAGCTGCCAGTCTGTGCCTGTCCTTGTTGGAATGCCCCTGTGGGTCTGGTGGTGCCTTGTATGGATCTGGGATTTCCTATTTCCCCTGGTGCACAGTTTCTCCCAGGATGCTGGCAAACCACATTGGGTTTTTCTGCCCTGACTCCTTCCTCAGTTTCCACAAATTTCTCTGTCCCCCAATGCAGAACAGAACTAGACATAGCCCTCATGATAATGATGATGATGTTGTTGTTGTTTTCTTTCTGGATTTCCCCATTAGGATTTCATCTGGTCTATTTTCTAGACCTGTTTGAAGGAGTTTGTGGAGTGGAGTGCTCAATGCATGGATTTCTAACACTCCACTAACTTAGCTTTATTTTTCATAATATCCTGACACAACAAACTTTAGGAAAAGATGTATCAATCTAGATCTCTAGCAAAGACATTCTAGGTTGCAAAACATAGCATGCTGTTATGCTGTCAACCAGCATGGACCTTAGGAGCCCTCCAGAGAGAATGTTAATGGTAATTTGTTTCTATTTGGCACAGCAATTCTGATATCCTTCCTCTCCCAGCTTGACTTTTTTTCTAAATAAAGGGGTTATTCCTTGACTCACTTTTTAAAGAGGCCCATTCACTCAGTCACTCTAAGTGACTACATGAAAAGACCTTAGCCTAAAAGGGCCAGAATCTCCCAGTGCATCCTGGTCGATCTCCAGTCACCTTGATGAATAGCTGGCTGCTGGATTCAGATGATTCTGGAGGAGAAAGTGAGATTGGTGACCTTGCACAGCCCTCCCTCACTCAAATCAAAGTCAACTTAAAATCATGTTATCATTCCCCTGATACCATGGTCCTCTTCAAAAACAAAGGAAAAACACAGCTACAACAACCTTAACTGCTATGACACAGAATTTTATGTAAATCTTCCCTAGGTTTTTTTTTGTAGATCACTTTATTTGGATCTTTCTTTTGTCCTTTCACCTTCTGTCCATTCACATAGCACAAAAGATATAGAGCAGGACCTGGAGTTAGGAAAGCCTAAGTTAAAATCTGGCTTAGACTCCTAGGAAAATCACTTAACCTTTATATGCTTCAGCTAACTTATCTGTAAAATGGAATAATGATACCTACTTCCCAGGGTTGTTATGAAAATAAACATAAGGTAATATGTGTAAAGCTACTTATTATTATTATAACCCTTCAAACATATATTTGCCCTCATGATAGATGGATAAAATATTTATTAAACATTTACTATGTGCCAGGAATTAGGTTAAACCCAGGGAAAACAAGAGTAAACAGGTTTTAAAAAATACCTTCCCTCAAGTAGCTTGCCCTCTAATGAAGGAAGATAATATATAAACATGGAGCTGGAAAGGAGGGAAGAGGAGACCATGACCTACTTCGTGGTGTGAAGATATCTGTTAAGTGGCCAAGCAGGCCTGGTTCCCAGCAATATAAGGCAAAAGCTCACACATAAAAGTCAATAGAGTCAGAGTCCATGCTTATGGTAGGAGAAGGGAGCAAAGAAAGACATAATTATTGTGGCCTGAGTGTGGTGAACTTCTTGAGGGCAGGAATAGTAAGCTTTTTTTTCATCTTTGTATTCCTACTATCTAGCGCACTTCACTGAATACAGTAGATGTTTAGTGAATTTGCAAAGTAAATAAATGTAACAGTGGGTTTTTTTTTAAATACTCAGGATCCAGGAGGTACATAGGTATCATTTAAACAGTAGTCTGCCCTTACTGTCATATCCTGGGTTCTTTTAAAAAATATATTTTATTCTGAATTTAAGGAATAAAATAAATATTTCCTTATAAATAATAGAATCGAAAAAAAATAGATGATTTACATGGAATTGCACATCTATTATGTGAAACATGCTATTCCTTGTAAATATATAATTATCATGTAGCTTATTCCCCTTTTTCTTTTCCCTCCCATTCTGCCACTAGACATGGTTGCCACTAGATATGAATATAAATGAATGTATATGTAAGACTATTCTATACATATTTCTATTTATAAGTTCTTTCTCTAAATGCAGATATTATCTTCCTTCTTATGTCCTTTGTAGTCATTTTGGGTATTTAAAATGAGGTAGTCACTTAAAGTTGTTCTTAAAACAATATTGTTGTTACTGTATACAACATTCTCTTGGTTTTGCTCATCTCACTCTTCATTATTTTTGAAAGTCTATCCATGGCTTTTTTTAAAGCAATCGGGGTTAAGTAACTTGCTCAAGGTTACATGGCCAGTAATTTCTGGGTGTGGTGCTGAGTATCTGAGCCCTGATTTGATCCCCAGGTCATCCCGACACTGGAGCCAGTGCTCTTACTCGCTGAGCCACCTGGCCACCCCTGTCCATGGCTTTTTTTCTAAGATCATTGAGCTCATAATTTCTTATATTACAGCAGTATTCCATCATGATACTATACCAAAACTTGTTTAGCCATTCCCCAACTGATGGTCATCCCCACAATTTACAATTCTTTGCCACCATAGAGAGCTGTCATAAATATATAAAAAACATATAGGTGCTTTTCCTTTTTACTAATTATTTTAGGAAACAATTTTAGTAGTGGTATTGTTGGGCCAAAGGTAGAGGCAGTTTAATAACTCTCTGGATTTAATTTCCAGATTTCTCTCCAAAATAGCTGTATCTGTTTTACCAAGTTCTACCAAGAGTGAATGATTGTTTCAATTTTTCCACATTACCTCCAACATTTGTTGCTTTCCCCTTCAGTCATTTTAGCCAGTATGATAGGTATAAAATGATACCTCAAGGTTGTTTTAATTTGTATTTCTCTAATTAATAATGATTTAGAGAATTTTTTTTGTATAACTATAAATTACTTTAATTTTGTCTTTGGAAAGCTGCTTATTCATATCCGTTGACCATTTGTCAATTGGGGAATGACTCATGATACTATACATTTGACAAAGTTGTTTACATATTTGAGACATGAAATCTCTGTCTGACAATCAGTCGATAAAAATTTTCTGTAATTTTCTGCTTTTCTTTTGAGGTTTACTACATTTGCTTTATTTGTACAGAAGCATTTTTTTTATTTGATGTGATCAAAATTAAGCATTTTACACTTCACATTGCTCTTACCTCTTGTTTATTCATAAATTGTTCCCCTGTTCACAAATCTGATCAGTAATATATTCCTCCTTCTTAAAATTTCTCTTGTAATATCTCTATGAATCTGGATCAATTATCATTTTGATCTTATCTTGGTAAATGGTGTAAGATATTTATCTGTGTTTAATTTCTGCCATATTGCTTTCCAATTTTCCCAATAACTTTTAACAAATAATGAATTCTTATCCCCAAAACTTAAATCTTTACATTTGTCAATTGCAAGGTAACTATGTTTATTTGTTTCTGTGAATTGTATGTCTACTCCATTCCACTGATCTGCCTTTCTATTCCTTAGCCAATACCAGATAGTTTTGATAATTTCTGTCCTGTAATATAGTTTAAGATATGGTAGTGTTAAACCTCCTTTCTTGGCATTTTTCCCAATTAGGTCCTTGGAATTTCTTGACTTTTTGGTTTTTCCAAATGAAAGTTTTTATTTTTTTCCTAATTCAGTAAAATAATTTTTGGTAATTTAATTGGCCATGCTTTTATATAGGACTATGTGCCATTTATTCTCTTGGCTATATCTCTTCCTTTCTCTTCTCTCTTTTTTCATTAAGTCAAGGTCATAACTGAAATATAGTTTAATTAGACTTATACATATATGTAAAAAAAAGAATGGGTCATGTGTCATATAGTCCAGATTATCTAAACAATCCATGAATCAAACCTTCACCCAAGACAGAAATCCCCTATAAAAAGAAATGTTTTCCCACTTGTTAGTGTCCTAGATCCAGTGTTGGAGTGGGAGAGAGCATTAACTCACATATTTAGTGTTGTCTTATAGACATTGTGTCTCCAAAGAAAATGGGGGCATGACTGAGTTAGTTAACTCACAATAGGATTAGAGGGGAATCAATCAATCTGGAAGCACTTTTTGAATACTTATGTTCCAATCACAATTCAAAGGACTGGAAATGTGAAGAAAATGCAAAACACCATCCTTCTCATAATGGGAATGAGATTCTCATGGTCTCAGTTCTACTTGAAAACAGGAACAGGGGCAGCTAGGTGATGCAGTAAATAGAGCACTGACCCTAGAGTCAGGAGAACCTGAGTTCAAATCCGGCCTCAGACACTTAACACACTTAATAGCCCTGTGACCTTGGGCAAGTCACTTAACCCCAATTGCCCTGCCTTTCCTCCTCCAAAAAGGGAAAACAAAGGAACAAAAGATCACTGTTCCAGAGACTTCAAACAAGGTTCCATCATCTTCTCACAATTTTGGTCCAGAGTCTTGCTTATATTCCAATATAAGCCTGTATCCCCATCCTCATAACCAGCTTTTTTTCAAGTGTTTTGGAAGCTAAAACTTAAAGAGTACTATCACAGTAAAATAACAAGTGTGCCTCGGCCCTCATGATACATGTTTCTCTTGCTCTCTTAACATTTAAAATAAAACTCACAGGGACATGTGCCCTCTGTCAGTTGTCCTCCAAGTCTGGAAGTCTAATTCAAATGCAATCTGACCCAGTAACATGGATTGCCTTCCCTGGCTGCATCTTTCTCCAGTTATGGAATGTAGCCACAGCTCCCTGGTAACAGATTTTGTTGTTGTCATAATTTGTTTGTTTGTTTGGTTTGGCTTGGTTTGTGGTAATTCCATGAATTTATTGCATAGTAGTTGTTACTGATTTCTTCTATATTAAATTCACAACAATGTCCTTCTTTCTGGTGTCCTCTTATATTAAGTCTGTCTGTTATCTTCTATGTAAAACATTATAAAATGTTTCATTGACATTCTTCACCAACTCAAAGTATTTCTTTCTTTTATTGTTAAAATTTTATTGATGTGTTTTGGTTTTTTTACATTAAAATCATTGGCAAATTACCCCCATTCTTGAAACAAAATAATGCAGTTATATAAAACCAATGGTTCAATGACCTCAACAATGACCTCAACTATAAGTGCATGCAACATTCCACATCCATAGCATCTCCCATACAACTCCCTATTAAAAAATTAGCATAAATCTATTTTCTGCCCTCCCCCCATAACTTGTTGGTGGAAAAAAGATAAGAAAATTTCTGGTAAAGAATGTGTGATCAAGTAAAACATTTTCTTAAAGTCTTAAGGAAATCTATCTACTATGTATCTGTCAGTATCATCCATCTATCTGATAATATGTGTGAAAATTTTAGGAACTATAATGAAGAAAATAATCACTTGTGATTCCACAGAATAATTGATTAAATATTATGGACTCTCATTATTTCAGTGTCATGAATAAAATGTGTCATAATTGCTACTCTGCCATCATGAATAGTCATTATATTGATTACAGTCCTTACCACTTTCAAAGTTCTTTTTGAGGGGATGAAGGGAATTAGCATAACTGCCCCTATATACTTTTGAACCCACTCCATAAAATCTATCACTTAAAACAAATAAGTAAAATTAAATGAAGTTATTTCATACTGTATTGGTCATAACTAAAGTTGAATGTGTCATTCAACATCTATAGTCCATTACCTCTCCTTAAACATCTGGGAGGCACACTTCATTATCAGCCCTAAGTGATTGTGAACAGTGAATTTTGAATGCTGACCTTTTTTAGCTGTTATGACCATTTGTGAAATAACATGCAGACCAATCATTATCTCAAGGAGAATTTTTGTTTGTGTTTTAATTTTAGGATGAGGGGAAGCTCAATCACCAGATATATGCTAGACAATTCAATTTAGCAAAGATAATCTTTTATAGACCTATAATATATAAACAAACAAATAAATAAAGTGCAACTTAAAATGTTATAAGCACATAAGAAGGTCAAACAGCAAAGACTGAGTAATTGAATGTAAGTATGGCAGGATCAGAGTTTTAGAGGATAAAATATCTTAGAAGACATCTACCCAACTCTAAAATTTTACTCATCAGGAAACTGAGGGACAGACACATAATGTAATTTGCACAAAGTCTCACAAAAATCAGTTACCAACTCAGTATCTGAACTCTCATCCAATTGGCAGACCTGATGTGTATTTTATAGTTCATGCCTCTGTAATTACTTGGGGCTAGAAATCCAAATTAAGTACTGTGATAGTAATGGACATGCACACATGCTATATATGATATGTGTACACACACACACACCCCTACACACATGTGTGTATATATATATATGTGTGTGTACACATATCATATATATAGCATTGTGCATGTATACACAAATATATCAGTTTACATTTATGTATAATAATGTCTGTAGACACATATGTATATAAGCAACTTATATATGTGCAGACAAATTTATATACGTAATTATTTACATATATGTACACATGTATGTATAAAACTTGATTCATGCATGTGTGCATATGTGCATAGTACATATATATGATGCATGCACATATGCATCATATATATATCAGGGAAAATAGCTTAAAATTAATGTAAATCTATTTTATTATAAGAGATAAGAGAATTGGTAAAGTGAGACATAAAGACTAGATCCATTACTTTTAAGGAAATGATGCTTATAGCCTGGAAATATTAAAAGGAGTCTACTAACAATTCAGATTGGATCAATGGTCTTTACTGAAGGGCTTGTGGAGTTTTCTCAAATGGTAATTGATATCATGAATAGAGTTTATTCCCCCTTTCCATGCTTACCAATAAATCTCTCAGTAGGTCAGTAAGCAATAAAGTAAAAAAATAGAATAAAATAAAATAAAATAAATAGCTGCCCTATTTTAAGTAGACCCATCCAAGGGAAAATAAGCAAAAGAAACAACAACAAAATGTCAACATGCAAAGTAATTTATGTCTGCATACCCCCAAATAAAGTAAATATTTATTAAATAAAAGATATTAATCAATCAACAAATATTTAGTGTCCACCTATTATAAACATTACAACACTGGCATATTTATATAGAGTATTAAGCCCTTCACATACATAATAGAATTTGATCCTTGGGACAACTCTGAGAAGTAAGTACAATTGGGGTGGCTAGGTGGCGCAGTGAGTAGAGCGTTGGCCCCAGAATCAGGAGGACCCGAGTTCGGTTCCGGCCTCAGACACTTAACACCCACACAAAAAATACTAGCCATGTAACCTTGGGCAAGTTACTTAACCCCAATTGCCCTCAAAAGAAAAAAAGAAAGAAAGAAGTAAGTACAATTACTATGCCCCATTTCAAAGGAAAGGGAAATTGAAGTTAAGAGTAGTTGTCGTCACTCAACTGTCTAATATTATAAATGGTAGATACAGGAATAGAATACTAGTCTGATTCTAATGGTGTTATATAACCTGAGTCATGAGCTGGCAGTACTTCTTTATTGGTATTTACTTATTTTTCAGTCATGCCTAACTTTTTGTGACCCCATTTGGGTTTTGTTTTTTGTTTGTTTTTGCAAAGATACTGGAGTGGTTTGCCATTTCCTTCTCCAGATCATTTAACAGATGAGGACACTGAGGCCAAAAGGGTTAAGTGATTTCCCCAGGATCACACAGCTACTAATTGTCAGAAGCTGGATTTGAACTCAGGAAGTTGACTCTTCCTGACTCCAGGTGCAGTACTCTAACCACTGCACAAATGAGTCTAATAAATTAGTCGAATACAAATTCATAAACCACTAGTAAGCTATCTATTCATCTAAGAGAAGAATTATATCCCTTTTTCTCCACATTCAAATACAATTTAATAAAACATCCCAATTTGGTAAGGTTATCAATAAAAGATGACTTTGAGTGAAAAACATGAAGGAGGATTATTATCAGGTATGACTGCCATACTTCCACCCCATATATTTTTCTGGAAAATTAGCAATTTGTGGTTCACCAGAAGGATTTAAGGAGTTTCAGACTGCTGCCAAGTAGATATATTCTGCAGAACATAATCAGCCGCTTCATATTAGGTTAGAAATTCCATTTGAATTATGTTATATATCTTTTCACAATAACAACAATCCAAGTTTCCCTTCACACCTGTCAGGTAGATGGCTATATAATTTAAAATATGAAAGAAACAAATGTACAGATATCTAAAAATGAATATATGTTCCTTTATGCACAGGTCTCTATATGCATACAGCTATAAAACATCAAAACCTTGACTTGGCTACCATTATAATTTGAAATAAACTAAGCCCTATCTTATCAGAATTTTTAAAAAGTATTAAACAAGGAATCTTTGTATAAAACATAAAGAAAATTCTGGAAAATGGCAGAGAAAAGCCAGGAAATTGATTATTTTCTCCAGTTTCCTTCATAATAAATGTTAAATCAAGTTTCTAACAGGATTCTGGAGTGTCAGAACCTGCAAAAAGACAGGGTGAAACAATTTTGCAGCATAAGATAACTTAGCAGGACTTCAAGAAAGGTCTGTCTCATGTGGGTACAAAAGGAGTACAGGTCAGAGTAAACAATGTTGAGGCAAGCTATCAGGAAGCTCTAAGTCACATCATAGATTAGCAATCAAGGCCCCTCAATCCTGCCTTAGCAGGCCACCTGTAAGTTTTTCAGTCCCAGTATGGAGGGCAAAATGCCAGCCCCAGAAGCGTGAGCATAACAGAAAGACTAGCCCAGGTCACCTCAGTATAGTGGACAAACAACCAGCACCTAAGACCCCAGTGCAGAAAGTTAGTAAACAGGCCACTGGCCCCTAGCACAAGAATCTGGGACAGTACCCCAGGAGTAAAACTGAACTTTGAAAGTCACTAAATCAACTTAAAAACGAGAAGAAGAAGAGCAAAAAATAAGCCCTGTAAATAGAAAGCTACTATTGTGACACAGAAAATCAAAACACAAACTCAGAAGAGGACAACATTACCTAAATGCCTCAAAGGGAAATATGATTTGGTCTCAAATCCAAAAAGTCTTTTTGGAAGAGTTTGAAAAGGATTTTAAAAATCAGAGCGGTAGCAGGAAAATTTGGGAAAGAAATGAGAGTTACGTAGAAAAGGAAGGACAAAAATTGACTGAAGAAAACAACTCCTTGAAAAGTGGAATTGACCAAATGGAAAAGAAGGCTCAAAATTTCACTGAAGAAAATAATTCCTTAAAAATTATAATTAGAAAAGTGGAATCTGGGGCGGCTAAGTGGTTCGGTGAACGGAGCAACAGTCTTGGAGTCAGGGGGTGCTGAGTTCAAATCCAACCTCAGACACATAACACTATCCATGTGACCTTGGGCAAGTCACTTAACCCTGATTGCCCTCCCCCCCTCCAAAAAGAAATTTTTTTAAAGGGGGAGTTAATGACTCTGTGAGACAAGAATCAGTCAAACAAAATCAAAAGAATGAAAAAATAGAAGAAAATGTAAAATACCTCATGGGAAAATTAAAAAAAAAAAACAATTGACCTCAATATAGATCCAAGAGACACAATTTAAGAATTATTGGAGTACTTGACAGCCATGATAAAAAAAAATAGCCTGGACAGCATCTTTCAAGAAATTATCAAGGAGAACTATCCTTTATCAGAGGGTAAAATAGTAAGTGAAAGAATTCACCAATGAAACTCCAAGGAATATTGTAACCAAAGTCCAGAATTGCCAGGTTAAGGAGAAGATACTACAAGAAGCTAGAAAGAAACAAATTCAAATGTCAAGGTACCACAGTCAGGATTACATGGGATTTAGGAATTTCTAACTTTAAGTATTGAAAAGCTTGGAATATGATATTCCAGAAGGTTAAAGAGCTTGTATTACAACCAAGAATCAACTACTCAGCAAAATTGAGCATGATCTTTCAGAGGAAAAGATGGACATTCAATGAAAAGGGGGTATTTCCAACTTTCCTGATGAAAAGACCAGAGCTGAATAGAAAATTTGATCTTCAGATACTGGACTCATAACAAGCATAAAATGTTAAATGGGGAAGAAAAAAAAACAAATATATTATTCAATAAGGTTAAACTGTTTACATCCTTACATGAGAAGATATGTGTAACTTTTTTTTAAGCAATCGGGGTTAAGTAACTTGCTCAAGGTTACACGGCCAGTTATTTCTGGGTGTGGTGCTAAGTATTTGAGCCTGGATTTGATCCAGGTCATCCCGACACTGGAGCTGGTGCTCTTAGTCGCTGAGCCACCTGGCCGCCCTTATATGTGTAACTCTTGAGAACTGTATCCCATTAGGGAAGTTAAAAAGAGTATACATAGACAGTGGATAGAGGCATAAGTTGACTTTGATGTGATAATATAAAAAAAAATTAAAGAGTGAAAGAATGGATTATACTGGGGGAAGAGGAAAGAGGAAGGCAGAATAATGTGAATTACATCACTTGAAGAGGCACAAAAGACTTATTACAGTAGAGGGAAAGAAGAAATGGGGTGACAATTTTTTGAGCCTTACCCTTATCAGATTTGGCTCAAATAGGGAATAACGTACACAATCAGTTGGGTATAGCAATTTATCTTACCCTATAGGGAAATAGGAGGGGAAAGTGGAAAGCAAAGGGAGGAGGAGAGGGTCTGATAGAAAGGAGGGCAGAAGTAGGAGAGGTAAGGGGAGAGAAAAGGGAGGGTGATGAAAAGAAGGGAGGGCAGATTAAGGGAGATGGTTATCAGAAGTACAACAGTGAGGAGGATGTTCAGGGTAAAAGGAAAGAGAAAAGTATAAATGCAAAAAAATAGGATGAGAGGAAATACACAGTTAATAATCATAACTGTAAATGTGAATGAGATGAAACACAATTGAATCAGAGAGATACACATGGAGTAAAGGTAAATGGCTGAAGCAGAACTATTATACTTAAACTGAATCAAAAAATAAATTAAAAAGCAGGGGTAACAATCCTAATCTCAAACAAAGCAAAAGCAAAAGTAAATCTAATTAAAAGAGATGAGAAGAGAAACTAAATATTGCTAAAAGGTACTATAGAAAATGAAGTAATATCAATACCAAACATATATGTACAAAGGAGTATAGCATGCATATTCTTATAGGACATCTTAAGTGATTCACAGGAAGTAGATAGAAAAACTATACTAGTGGGGAATCTAACCTCTCCCTCTCAGAACTAGATTAATCTTACCATAAAATAAATTAGAAAGAAGATAAGGAGGTCAATAGAATTTTAGAACAAGTAGATATGATAAACATCTGAAGAAAATAGAAAGGGGTTAGAAAGCATTAAACTATTTTTTTAGCTGTACATGACACCTACACAAAAATTAACTAAGTACTAAAGCATAATACCCTCACAATCAAATGCAGAAAGGCAAAAATATTAAATGCACCCTTTTTAGATCATGATACAACAAAAACTGTATGTAATAAAGGGCCATGGAAAGATAGATGAAAAATTAATTGGAAACTAAGTAATTTAATCCTAAATACTGAATGAATTGGAGTGGCTAGCAGGCACAGTGAATAGAGTACCAGCCCTGGAGTCAGGAGGACCTGAGTTCAAATATAGACTCAGACACTTAACACTTACCAGCCATGTCACCTTGGGCAAGTCACTTAGCCACAATTGCCACTCCAAAAAACAAACAAAAAAGAATAAGTGGATCAAACAACATATCACAAAACAATTAATACATTCATCAAAGAGAATAACAATAATGAGACAACATAACAAAATTTGGTGGATGCAGCAAAAGCAGTTCTGTGGAAATTTTACATACCTAAATGCTTATGTAAATAAAACAGAGAAAAATGAGAACAATGAATTGGGCATGCAGCTAAAACATCTAGAAAAATGGTAAATTTTAAATCACCAATTAAATACTAAAATAGAAATTCTGAAAATCAAGGGACAGTTAATAAAATTGAAAGAAAATGATTGAACTAAAAAATAAAAAAAAGAGCTGGTTTTATGGGGAAAAAACAAAATAGACAAAACTTTGACTATATTAATTAATAAAAGAAAGAAGAAAACCAAATCACCAGTATCAAAATGAAAATGGTGAATTTGCTGCCAATGAAGAGGAAATTAAAGACATACTTAAGAGCTATTTTGCCCAACAATCAAAAAATATAGCACTCTTAGTGAAATGAATGAATATTTACAAAAATATAAATTACTCAGATCAACAGAAGATTAAATAAAATACTTAAATAACCACATTTTATAAAAAGAAATTGTACAAACCATCAAAGAACTCCCCAGAAAACAATCTCCAGTGTCAGGTGCATTTACAAGTGAATTCTATCGAACATTTAAGGAATAATTAATTCCAATACGAAATAAACTGTTCAAAAAAAAAGGTGGAAACGGAGCTCTACCAAATTCCTCTTATGTCACAAATAAGATACTGACACCTAAACTAGCGAGAGTTAAAACAGAGAAGGGAAACTATGGACCAATTTCCCTAGTGAATATTAATGAAAAAAAAAATAAACTAAACATTACAAAGATATTACAACAATTTACCATGAAAATAGCACATGATGACCAAATGGGACTTATATCAGCAGTGCAGGGTTGGTTTAATATTACTGACACTATCAAAATAATTGACTATATCAATAAAAAAATACAGAAATCATGTGATTAAAGATCATCAGTGGGGCAGAGTCAAGATGGTGGAGTAGAAACAGGACTTCCAAGGGACTCCTGCTCCTACCTCCTCCAATTCACATAAAAAAAATGACTCAACAAACTTTGGAACTACAGAACTCACAAAATGAAACACGCAAGTTAACATCCTGCTGAAGAGAGCCCAGCAGGCTGGCAGGAAGCAGCCAGCACAGCATGTTGGAGCCAAGCCCAAGCCCTTGCAAGTCACAGATATTAGCCACAGGGCAGCCACAATCAGCCATTGGCTGAAGGGATTTCAGATCACCAGGAACTGTGGCAACTTCCAGAATTATCAACCCATAGATGCTAAGGACAAAGTGAGAGGTCAGTGCAGTGTGGAATTTGGGACCAGGGAGTTTTGGAGTGTGGTCAGGCCTTTGCCCCTGGGGTGAGAAGTGGCTGAGGCATGGCTTGCTGTCCATCCACTGCCATGTGGCTGCTTGAGAGCTCTGAGCCTGCAAGACTGTTGGGATACCAAGCAACCAGTGTGAGAGGTAATCACACTTGTTTTAAGCTGGTTGGATCTGGATCACTGTCTGGGGTGGTTGTCTTGGAGTATGTAACCAGTGTGCCACAGTGTGTTCAGGTTTCTGAGTGGGCGGCCAACTAATAGCTCCAGCAGCTGAGAAAACCCCAGCAATTTGGGACAAATCTCTCCTCTATGGTAGCAGAGTTCTGCTGTGGCAAAAAGCTCAAAAGTCAAGTAATTTAGTGCCAACATGTGCAACAAGGGAAGCAAGCAAGCACAGTGGTCTGTCTTTGGATTCCTTACCAAAAGGATCAGGGCATGGAAGAGGAGGAAGACAATTAAGTCAGAATTCATGAATCAAAAACTTCCATCAAAAGAATAAGCTGCTTATAGGTCATACAGAAACATAAGAAGGATTTTGAAAACCAAACAAGAGAAGTGGAGGAAAAATTGGGAAGAGAAATAAGAAGGATGCCAGAAATTATGAAATGAGAGTCAACAACCTGACTGAAGAAAATACCTTAGGAAATAGACTAACTCAAATGGCAAAAGAGGTTCAAAGGGGCAATAAGGATGCCTTAAAAAACCATATTTGCCAGATGGAAAAAAGAATCTCAAAAGCCACTGAAGAGAATCATTCCTTCAGAATTAGATTGGAGCGAATGGAAGCTAGTGACTTTATGAGAAATCAAGATACTATTAAACAGATCCAAACAAATTAAAAAATAGGAGGCAATGTGAAATATCTCATTGGAAAAAACCACTGACCTGGAAAATAGATCCAGGAAAGATAATTTTAAAATTATTAGACTACCTGAAAGCCATGATCAAAAAACAAAAATAAAACCTAGAAAACATCCTTCAAGAAATTTTCAAGGAAAATTTCCTTGATATTTTAGAACCAGAGGGCAAAACAGAGGTTGAAAGAATCTACCAAACCTTATGAAAAAGATCCCTCCCCCCAAAAAAATCTATAGAACATTATAGCCAGGTTCTGGAGTTCCCAGATAGAGGAGAAAATATTACAAGAAGCCAGCAAAGAACCATTTGAATACTGTGGAAACACAATCAGGATAACCCAGGATCAGGCAGCTTCTACATTGAGGGATCAAATGGCTTGGAATATGATATTCCATAGGTGAAAAACCTGGGATGAAAACCAAGGATCACCTACCCAGCAAAACTGAGTATCATGTTTCAGGGGAAAATATGGTCATTCAATGGAATAGAGGACTTTCAAGAATTCTTGCTGAAAAACCAGAGTTGAATAAAAAATTTGACATTGAGATAAAAGAAGCAAGAGAAGCATGAGAAGGTAAAGAGGGAAAAGAAATCATAAGGAACTTATCAAAGTTGAACTACTCACATTCCTGCATGGAAAAACAATAATTGTAACTTATGAAACTTTTCTCAGTATGAGAATAGATGAAGGGAATAGAAATGTATGTATACACACACGCATATATATGTATATACACACATGCATACATATACATGTCTATCTAGGAGGGCATATTGCGTATAAATACATATGTATGTGTATATATGTGTACAGGTATACATAGATAGAGGGCACAGGACCAATTTACTAGGAAGGTATGATACTTAAAAGGTGAAATTAAGAGGTGAGGGAGGAATATAATGAGAGGAGATGGGGAGAGACATAATTGGGTAAATTATCTCATAAAAAGAGGCAAGGGAAAACTGTTATGATGGAGGGGAAGAACAGCAAGGCAAAGGGAATGAGTCAACCTTATTCTCATTGAATTTGGCTTAGGGAAGGAATGACATATATACCAAATAGGGTATCTTACCCTAAAGGAGAGTAGAAAGGAAGGGTTTAGAGAGGGGGGATAATGGAAGGGTTGGCAGTCTGAGGGTGGGGGGAAAGGAAGTTGGAAGCACCCACTTTTGAAAAGGGGCAGGATCAAAGTAGAGAATAGAACAAGTAGGGGTGGAATGGGATGGAGGGAAATATAGTCAGTCTTTCACAATATATCCACTATGGGAATGTTTTGCATAGCTACACATGTACAACCTATATTGAATTGCTTATCTCCCCAGTAAGGATGGGTTATGAGGGAGGTAGGGAAAGAATCTGGAATTCAAAGCTTTAAAATCAAATGTTAGGTAGATAGATAGATAGATAGATAGATAGATAGATAGATAGATAGATAGATAGATAGAGATAGATAGATAGAGATATAATTTTACATGTAACTGGGAAATAATATATGCAGGCACTGGGGCATAAAGATCCACCATGACCTCCTGGAAAGTTGGAGGGGAAAGGAGGAAAATATGGGACAAATCAGATTGGGGGAGGTGATATTCAGTGGGATCTCTGTTTTGGGGTGGTGGGTAGGGGGAAAATGGCGAGAAAACTTGCAACTCAAAATCTTGTGGAAATGAATTATGTAAACTAAACAATAAAAAAAGTTTAAAAAAAGATCATCATTGAAATTATAGTAATAACAAAAAAAAGAAATCCTGTGATTATCTCAATAGATGAAAAAAAAACCTTTTGATAAAAAACAGCATTTGTTCCTATTCAAAACATTAGAGAGCATAGTAATAAATATAGTTTTCCCTTAAATGATTAGCAGTATCTATGCAAGCCACCAGCAAGCATTATATGAAATGAGGATAAGCTAGAAGCTTTCCCAGTAAGATCAAGGGTGAAACGAGGTTACCCATTATCACCATTATTATTCAATATTGTACTAGAAATGTTAGCTTTAGCAATAAGGAATTTTAGGAATTAGAAAAAGCAACGAGGAGTAAAAACTAATGCTCTTTGCAGATAATATAATGGTATATTTAGAGAATTCTAGAGAATCAACTAAAAAGTACTTGAAATAGTTAACAACTTCAGCAAAGTTACAGGTTGTAAAACAAACACAGAAAAATCATCAATATTTCTATATATTACTAACAAAACCCAGCAGCAAAAAATAGACAAATTCTATCTAAAATAACTGTGAACAACATAAAACATTTAGGAGTCTACCTCCCAAGATAAACCCAGGAACTATATGAACACAACTACATAATGCTTTTCACACAAATAAAGTCAGTTCTAAACAACTTGAGAAATATCAGTTGCTCATGGGTAGACCAAGTTAATATAATAAAAATTACAATTCTACCTAAATTAATGTACTTATTCAGTGCCATGCCAATAAAACTACCAAAAACATATTTTATAGAGCTAGAAAAAATATTAACAAATTCATCTGGAAGAACAAGATACCAAGGAAATTAATGCAAAAAAATAAAAATGCAAAGGAAGTTAGCCTGGCTGTACCAGATTTAAAACTATATTGTAAGAAAGCAATCATCAAAATTGTTTGATACTGGTTAAGAAATAGAGTGGTGAATCAGTAGAAAGGTTATACACAAGACATGGTAGTAAATTACTATAGTAATCTACTGTTTGATAAACCCAAAGACTCTAGCTTCTGGGTTAAGAATTCACTTTTGGAAAAAAAAACTGCTGGGAAAACAACATTGTAGACATCTCACATCATATATCAAGATAAGTTCAAAATAGGTACATAATTTAGTAATGAAGGGTGATAAGTAAATTAAGAAACCAAGGAATATTTTACCTCTCAGATCTAGAGAAAAGAGAAGAACTTATGATCAAACAAAAAATAGAGAATATTATGAAATGAAAAATGGATAGTTTGGTTTACATTAAATTTAAATTTTTATGTACAACCAAAAAGAATGTAACCACGATTAGAAAGAAAGCAGAAAGCTGTGATACTTTTTTTTTTCAGTTGGTGTGTCTGATAAAGGCCTCACTTTTCAAATGTATACAGAGCTGAGTCAAATTTATAAGGATACAAGCCATTCCACAAATGATAAATGGTCAAAAGATATGAACAGGCAGTTTTCAGATGAAGAAATTAAAGCTTTCTATAGACATATGAGAAAATGTTCTAAATTATGATTATTTAGAAAAAATATAAGTTAAAATATCTCTGAAGTACCATTTTACACATATCAAATTGCTAATATTATTAAAAAGTAAAGATATGAATGTTGGAGAAAATGTGAGAAAAGGGGAATACTAATGCATTGTTGGTGGAGTTGTGAACTGTTCCAATTATTCTGGAGAGCAAATTGGACCCATGCCCAAAGGGCAATAAAATTGTGCCTACTCTTGGGTCCAGCAATACTACTACTAGATCTGAATCCCAAAGTGATCATAAAAAGGTGGAAAGGATAAATATGTGTAAAATGTTTATAGTAGTTTTTTGGGGGCTGGCAAAGAATTTAAAATTTAGGGGATGCCCCTCAATTGGGGAATGGTTGAACAAGTTATGGTATACAAATGTAAGGGAATACTATTGTGCTACAAGAAATTATGAGTAGTCAAATTTCAGAAAAATCTGGAAAGACTTGCATGAATTGATACTGACTGAAGTGAGCAGAACAAGAATATTGTACATAGTAACAGCAACATTGTGTTATGACCAACTTTAATAGACTTAGCTCTTCTCAGCAATAAAATGATCCAAGACAACTCTAAAAGACTCATGATGGAAAAAAAAACTAGCAAAAGGACTATGGAATCTGAATGTATATTAAACATATGATTTTCACCATTTTTTCTCTCTTGTGGTTTTTCCCTTTTGTTCTGATTCTTTTTTCACATGACTAATGTGGAAACACATGATATACATGATTACACATGCACAACCTAAATCAGATTGTTTGTTGTCTTGGATAGGGGGTAGACAATAGATGAAGGAAGAAAAATCTAGAACTCAAAATCTTATAAAAATGAATGTTGACAACTATCTTTACATGTAATTGGAAGAAAATTAAATGCTATTGAGTAGGAGGAAAAGAAATTTCTGTTAAACAATTATCAGAAGCTGGGGTTTAGTTAAATTTCTGTTAATTATCAGAAGCTGAGCTTTTAGTTGCAGATGGGATAAATTTACATCCCAAAGAGAGAAATTCACAAACTATTAGGAAATGTTTATAGAAAATGAATAAAAAAAAAATTGTCCTTAGCTACTGTGAAGATAATGCATGGAAGAGAGTTGATATTCATGGATTGGGACCACCCAGGTCTTATGGCAGTAGGGTGTAATAAAAGGTAGCATAGTGTAAATGGAACTTGAAGTCAGAAGACTTTACCTTGGAAAAGTCACTTAATTTCTCTGAGTTTCAGTTTCCTCATCTTGAAAATGAATATAATAATACATAGATTAGTTCAATGTGACATTGTATTAATTGGATATGGTCATGTATGTTATTCTTGCTCAGTTGCTTCAATAATTTCCAACTCTTTGTGAATCCATCTGAAATTTTCTTGGTAAAGATACTGGGGTAGTTTGTCATTTCCTTCTCCAGATAGTTTTATGGATGAGGCAGCTAAAGCCATCAATTAACCAATCAACAATCATTTAACAAACACCAGCTATATGTTAGTCAGTGTGCTGGATACAGGAGATATAAAACCATCCCTAACCTCAAGGAGTTTACATATAAAAAACAATAAACTCCAAAGCAGAATAAGGTCATTTAGGAAACATATGGGAAAAATGGGTTGGGAATGTGACAAGAGTGAGTGAGGGATTACAAGTTACAATGCAAGTTTTCTACTCAGATCCTCACAATGTTATGACAAATAACCAACCTCTGCTTGCATTGGACAGATCTTTTATGGTAAACTTCTGTGGATAGTTTAGAAAGGTGTTACACAGAATGATCAGGAATGCTGATATATTGATTGTAGCATCTATTACTGTCTTCTTTTCCTTTCAAGGTACCACTTTAAGATGAGAGTTAAGATAGTAGTACCATAAAAAAAAGCTAGGGAGAAGTGAGTATATGGGAGAGGTTGGTCAATACCATCAAATGCTTTAAAATGTCTAAGAAGGATAATGCTTGATAAGACAACACGGTGCAGTAAAAGGATCACTTTTCAAAGACATGCAGAGAGCATGGGCTGGGTGTACTTTGAACATTTTTGTGGCTTGAAATCTCCTGCCATATTCCTCCATGTGGTTTTGGAAATGACTTTATACTTTAAAACTGAAAGTATATAACAGTAATGCCTTTTAGTTTCAATGCATTGTAGCAGATTACGTGCACTAAGTGACTTGTTTGTTGGTGTTTAAAACTACTAGTAAACTAGTAAACACTATTCTTTTGTGAAATGTAGATATAGATTATTTATATGTACTATCAATCACAGTGACTATCCTATGTTTCAGATCTTCGAGGGTAGTTGCACATGCTCCCTTCTAGGTATATCATGTCTGTTCATAGGACCGATCCACAAAATTGGATTTATATCAGTGGTGTCAAACCTGAATAAAAATGGGGGCCATTAATCTATACACAAAGATCCCTGTTGGTGTCATACTGACTAAGAAAGTAAAATACATACTATTATTTATATTATTTTATATATTTATTTATATTGTTAAATATTGACTATTATGCCTTCATCTGTTTTTTGGCTGAACTTGGGGGAGTTTAGGGATGCAGTATGCCCTGGAATCTACATGTCTGACACCTCTGATTCATATAATTGTGTACCTATAAAATGAAAAAGTGACTATCATCTGAATGTGAATATTGTAAATATAAGTTGTCACCAGTTAAAAGAAATTCATGAGTATAATTGAATTGTACACACATATATAAAATATAAGACATAATTCAGTTATAGTCATGAGTAATATACATATATGTATATGTATATATATGCATGAATGAGTATACCATATGCACATGTGTATTTAATTCAGAAATATAGCTGCTATATGTAAATATACACACATATAAACATTTATATAATTCAGTTATATTTTACACAAGTACATGCATGTTTGTGCATATAAGTGTATAATTCTGGAACAAAGTTAAATTATACAATGTATTCATATGTTATATAATTCAGGAATATATCTATATATCTCTACATATAGGGCATAAAGGGCATATGGTCATATAGGTGGCACAGTGGAAAAAGCATTGGCCCTGGGGACAGAAGGACCTGAGTTCAAATCAAGCCCCAGATATTTACCAGCTGTGTGTCTCTGGGCAAGTCACTTAACTCTGCCTCAGTTTCCTCATCTGTAAAATGAGCTGGAGAAGGAAATGATAAACCACTCCAGTATCATTGCCAAGAAAACCCCAAACAGGGTCACAGAATGTCAGACACAATTGAAAGAACTGAACAACATGGGGTATATATTATTTTATATAACTACATGTAAATTATATGTGTTACACACATACATATATACATGCACAGTGTACATATATACATATATGCATTATATAATATAGCCCTGAGATTATTCACTTTTTAATAACATGAGCCACATGGAAAAAATTTGCACTTAATATTAAACAATCAAACTTTTCCCAAATCATTGGTGGTGAGAAACTCTAGTTAAAGGGATTCTTCTACAAAAACATTTCCTATCATCTGCTACCCAGTTTGAGGAGGAATTTTTAAGAAAAATACTTTAGTTGGTATTAATTGTCATACCCAGGGAAAGAGTCAATTTATCAGATTGATAGGCCCCCAGCCATATAGGGCCTTGGAGATTAAAATGATCACCCTGAACTGCATTCAGAAGTTAAAATACAATCAATACAGCCCAAGCAGCACAGGTGTAACATGCTACATGTGGCCAATTCTATTTAAGCAGGCAGACCACAGAATTCAGCATTTTCTGAAGCTTCTGAGTGGTCTCTTAAGTGTTGTTCCACATGAAGAAGGGAGTTTGAATAGAATACAAAATTTGGTTTATGTGTTTGAGCATTTATCTCAAAAGGAATGATTTTTTAAAAGAAAAAAAAAATATGGGAAATCCAGTGAAATGGGCTCAAGAGTATTCCCCAAAACCAAATGGCATCAATAAAATAACATTTGTTCTATTAAAAGGATGAGAGGAGAAGGATTTTTTAAAGAAGTGATGGCTACAACTTTCAGTACATTTTTCCTCAGGGTTCTCATATCTATCTACCAAAATGGAAAATCATTTGAGACATTAAAAGAACCAAGGAGGCTTACCCCAGGGCCCATTCTCTGCTTTTCAGATAGAAAATACTGTTTACTATCACTATTAAAGTCAGGGCTAAACAAACTCATTTAATAATGGAAGTCACTGGAAAGCCTAGAACAAGGGCAGATGGGTCTTTCTAATATGCAGAGGTCAGTGTAAGAATCACATTGAATAAACACAGGAGAATGGCTCAAGGTTTAAGTAGCAGGTTCGACATTTTGAGACTCCTTTGGACGATTGGTTTAAATCCCCCTGTGGTCAATACAGCCTTTCTGTGGTAGATAAACTGTATGTAGTGCAATGGACTGTACTTTTCTTTTTATGATCTTCTGTCATCTAGCTTTCTGTTCCACTTCAGTGATAGAAAAAATTCCCTTTCATACCTGTCCCTGCAAGCTAATATCTGTTACCAGGGGAAGTGCCCTTGTACCATGGCTTGACCTACCCACAAGTTGAAAGCCAGGACTGCTTTTTTGATGTAGATTTTCAGCAAGTCATAGAACAAGATCTCTGCCCATTTCTTTTTGCTAGTGAAAAAAAATATACCACATTAACACAGATTACACATCTCACAAATAAATACGTACATATATATTCCATGGCTAGTATATTTTTAATTTTCAAAGGCAGAGAGAAAAGGTTTTGCCCTTGCATTTCAATTTCATTTTCTTGGAAATCATTCTGCAGTCATAGTTAAGCTGTTGATGACAAAAGCAAGCTATCATAAACTGCATATCATTCAGAAGGAGCATCTCTGGTTAAGGAAAGATGGGATAAATTGAGGTTGTTCAATTTCATTAAATCCCAGGAAGTTAATGTATAAAACAATTGTACAAATGTCCAGGGCCAATAATTCTAACATAATGCTGATCTGAATATGTGAGCTCTGGACCAGCAGACATAGCCAAAGGAGTTGCTAACACTTCCACAAAAGTCTGTCATAATTAGATCTTAAAAAATCATCCTCACTAACCCCATTTGCTAAGAATCCTCATGGAATGACTTCAGAAGGACATTTATTGGACTGTCACTCTTGATTTCAATACCACAAAGAATTTCTACTTCTGCATTTTCCTTTTTGGTTACTGTGTCCAAATGGTGGGATTTAATTATTTGGACACATGAAAAACAATCCCTAATTAAAACACAAATGAAAAAGGCTAAGGAGGCCAACACATGTTTTATTTCTTTATTGTGCTAGCTTCGCCTATGGTTTCATTCCAGCTTCATGCCAAAGTGTACTTTTTGCTTACACATATTTACTTAGAAGATTTATCTATTTGTCTAGAAGACTTGGGGCTACCTTAAAACATAATACTTTTTCTAACAAATGCTAGAACTCAGAAAATAAAAATTGCACATAGCTTGTCTTTACGCTGCCAAGCTGAGATAAAGTGTGGATGTGAATTCATTTCTATGGCTCCTTCTTTACTACATAATAGCTTCTGTTCAAGCAAAAGAATTCATTCATTAAGCATGTAGCTTATACAAATACACTTTCCAACACTAAAGAAATGGCTTAAGTCAAAATATTCTGCAGAATTCTCAGCTATTTGATCAGCAAAAAAATCACTAAATACCCACTGTGGGCATATTGATGTACTAGGGTTTGAGTGAGAAATAGACAAGTCCTTGCCTTCATTAAGTTTACATTCTGATAAGGGAAAAGGCTACAAGGAAGATGGTTAAATATCCATTTGTAAATAAATATCAGTTTTTTAAGTGCTATATGAAGTCTAAGGTAGGAAGGAAGGGAAGGGAATAAAATAAAAGAAAGGAAGGGAAGGGAAAGCAAGGCAAGTAAAAGGGAATGTAGATTGCATGAAACTGAAAAGCTTTACACAAGCAAAATTGATTGATCAAAAAATTAGTTTGTGCAAAGCTTTTCATAATCAAAATTTAATTAGGATAAAAAAATCAATTTAGTTAGAAAGGTTGCATGGGAAGGGGAATTTCCACCAAGAATTTCTTAGAAAAGTCTATTATCCTAAACAAACAGGGACTTAACAAAGACTGACAGCCATTCACATCTGTAGTAATTGGTCAAACATTTGAACAAACATTTTTCAAAACAAAAATTTCAAGCTATTTATAACTATAAGAAAATTTCTCCAAATAAATTAAAGAAATTTTAGAAATCAAAATAATTTAAGGTACACTTGCATGTAAAGCAAATTGATAAAAATATTAAAAGATTTAAGAATAAAAGTTGTAAAGGCTAAGTGACTCTCCCAGGGTCACACACCTACTAAATGTCTGAAATCAGACTTGGGCTCAGGAAAATTAGTCTTGCTTATTCCAGGCCACCTGCTCTATCCACTGTGCCAACTAGCTACCTAGTTGGAATGCTATATTTCTTTTACAATTAGAAGAGGCATTTTAGTGTAAAATGGAGAAGATAAAAGATTTGAAAAGTGAAGGGTGGATACTGGCCTACACCAGGAATCAAAGGGTAGAAAAATATCTCACAGGGAAGAAATGAAGAAGTAGCAGAAAACTTGAGACAGAAATAAATTTAAGGGGGTGGCTAGGTGTTGCAGTAAGTAAAGTGCTGGCCCTGAAGTCAGGAGAACCCGAGTTTGGTTCCGGCCTCAGACACTTAACACACACACACACACACACACACACACACACACACACACACACACACA
>NW_027185655.1:39414932-39421400 GCF_028583685.1 Petaurus breviceps papuanus
ACACACACACACACACACACACACACACACACACACACACACACACAAACTAGCCATGTAACCTTGGGCAAGCTACTTAACCCCAAATGCCCTCCAAAAGGCAAAAAAATAAAATAAAATAGAAATTTAAAGGCATTTCAAACAATTGGTTTATATCCTTTTAATTTCTGAAGAGGAAAGGGCTAAGATCTCTGAGGAAGAAAGAGGTTATTATGCTACAAGAGTTGGTAGCATAGACCCACAGGTTATGTCAGGTGAGAGAATATCCATTAAGAGTTAGAGGAAGAAAATAAAAAGGCATAATGGTGGTTGGTTTAGGGCAGTGAGGCAACTATTCATTGAAGAAAAAAAAATTGAAAAAAGTCTGTACACTTCCCAGATCATAGATCTAAGTTATAGAAGGAATATCAAGCTTTTAGATAGGGACAGAATGTCCCTAAACAAACTGATAATAGACCTGATAATAATGCATTTGCTTGAAGTTTTACAAATTTAATTAAAATGAATTTATACCAAAAGAAATTAGAAGGGAGAAAATGGTCTGTGTATATTTACTAGTCTAGAAATGAGGAATAGCTTTAATCATAAACATCAAGTGAGATATCCAGGAATTCAAAGTATATACAGAAAAAAAAGGAATGCTTAACAGAGTCAGCAGCTTCACATATCTCTAAACAAATGCATAAAGCATGGCTTACAAGCTATGATAACCTGGAAATCCTCATGCAAGGGGGGCACATTTTTATCCCAAGAATGACTGGTGGCATTGGACAAATTAGAAAGATCATAGTCTTAGAAAGTTCCAAAAGCAATATAAGGAAAGCCTCCTTGATTTTTTTTCTGCTATTGAATTATTTTTAAATTTTAATTACATGTGGAGGAGGTAAAATTGACTTGACAACTGATTGCATATTGTAGGATTGTTATAGTCAAGAGTAGTGGATGACCAAAATTGTCAACATGGATAACTAGAAGGACAGTGGTGCTCTTTAATAGAAATGTAAAAGTTAGTAAGAGGAAATAGATTTATGGGGAGGAAGAAAAAAAGATAATGAGTTTTGTTGAGTTTTGTTTGTTTTGTTTTCTTGGAGCTTATTGGTTTTGAGATACCTCCCAGATGTCCAGGTGGAAATAGCAAACAATTACTTGTAAATGCAGGACTGAGGATTAGGAGAAAGATAAGGCTAAATCTGTCCATTTGGGAGCATGATGAATAACAGTGGAAACCATGGCAGCTGAGGGCACCTTTCAAATGGTCACACAATCGAAAGGTATAGAGGAGGTATTATCTCCCTGTCCTCATGAGGTACTGAGAATATTCTTTTGAAAAGATTTCATAAAGTGCAGCAAATTTTTTTTTCTCAAAGGCCTTACTCCTACAAGGTATCTCCTATACCTGTTAAATTCATCAAAGATTCCATGAAACATAAGTCAAGGTCACTCTATTAGAAAATCCTCTAACCATTAATACCCAATGAGATAAAAGAGGGAGATGTGCATATACAAAAGATTTTATGTAGGATGTCTAGCATAGAACCCAGATAGAACAATTTCCTCCAGATGCTACACTTTATTGGTTTTGATGAAATGTGCTGATTTTCTCCATCATTGGCAAAAAAACATAGATTATAGTAATAAAGTTGGAAGGACCTTTGTGGCCATCTAATCAGACATAGTCCAGGAAAATAATCTTCTCAACAGAATATAACAAGTGTTTACTCTACTCCCAAGACTGACCAACTTTCATTACTGGTAATCCTTTCTTCACATCAAACCTAAATTTGTCTCTTTTCAACTGCCACCCATTGTCTATAGTTCTGCACTGAGCCCAGATTATTTCAAGTCTAATCCTTCTTCCATATGATATACTTCCAAGTACTTGTCATTCTGAGGGAACAATCTATGTCCATTCATATGGCAAGATATTGTGTGTAGTGGCTTGAAAACCAGACTATCTAGGAGAAAAATAAAAAGATAATAGTTCCAATTCCTAAGGCGTTAAACATTTCTAGTCCTCTGCTTCAAAAGACAGGGAGAGAGAGAGAGAGAGAGAAAGAGAGAGAGAGAGAGAGAGAGAGAGAGAGAGAGAGAGAGAGAGAGAGAGAGAGAGAGAGAGAGAGAGAGAGGAGGGAAGGAGAGGGATGGAGAAAGAGGGAGAGAGGGAGAGAGAGAGACAGATATTTATCAAAAGATTACTACATTGCCAGGTGTTATGCTAGCATTAGCTATACAAACAACCAAGAGTGCCCTTACCCTCAAGGAGCTTACATTCTAAGAAAGACGGTAGCTAGAAGGTGGGTGCATTTTGAAGTTACTGACCAGGAAATGAAATGGAGGAGTAGTTCCAGTCAAGATATGGTAATGATCACTAAAGTCCAGAGCGGTTCCAAGGGCAAGACCTAAATGCCTGTGGTCTTTAGCTTTCATTTTCTGGGACTAAGAACAGATGGCACTTTGTAATTTTATAAAGGAAAAGTTGTAAACATTTTTTTAAAAAGTACAACCTAAGTAGACACTTAGAAAAAGCCAAATATATGAGTAATATATATGTTTGCATTTCCATACTATGATATGTAATAGGGTGATGCCATTCTATATAGAAAGCAAGGAGAAAAGGAAGAAAAGAAAAGAAGCTATATGGACTGGGACTGTCCACTTGTGTGTGTGAATTAGGGAACAAAAATGTCAGGATTAACATAGGGAACTCCTAGATGAGGGAATACACACTGTGAATCAAATGCTTGTCATCACCTCCTCTATAAATTAGATTTAGAGAGTTGTAAGAGCTCTTACAGGTCAAAGAACTTGCCAAGGTCACACAGCCCATATGTACCTGTCTCTGTGTGATTTGAACTCAATGTTCTCAGTCTCTGAGGTCATCACCTCTTTCTTATTCCATTTCAGATGCACTATCCCTACATATTTCCAGGTGTATAGAGACATATAAATCACATATATGTATAAACACATACACATATCTATTTTTATCTACATCTATACATATATCTCTGTATATGAGGTCTCCAGGTGAAATGGGAGAAGAATGGGCTAGATTGCCTTGGGGAAATCCATTCAGTGTGTTTTATGATAGCCAAGTTTCTCACTGAAACAAAGGTCCATCTTTTTAACATCAAGATCCATTTTGTGTTGCCATATGGCTACAGGTCATAGAATACCAAACACTCTAAAGGATTAGAGATGAGGTCACACATAAAGCAATGGAGTCAGGCACAGCAGATTATTAAAATTTAGGCTGAAGAGTTGTGCTGAAGCTATGAAATTAATACTATCAAACTATGGTTTGAAAAGGAGGCAGAATATTGTAGCAAACACTCCCTAAAACTCAAACTGTAGCCAGAATGTGAAGAGACTTAAAACCAGGCTAAAGAATGTATATTTCAAATGAGCAAAGGGGAACCAATGAAGAATTTTCAGGACAGTGACATAAGAAAAAATAGTCTAGAAGCACTAAGAGATATGGATAAAAATAATTAATAATCATAATAAAGTAATAATATATACAGTATAAGCAAGAGGAAATGAGGATTTGAGCTAGGTATGAATGGAGTAAGGGATCATGTTGGAAAGGTCGAGTCTATGAGATCTGGTAACTGATGGAATGAATGGAGGACAGCGTAAAAAAGGGAAGCTTTAAAAATATCTTTAATGTTTCAAGTCAGGGTAAATAAGAAAATGATTTTACCAGAAACAAAAATAGAGAAATTAAAGAGAAGAGCAAGTTTTGTGGCATAACATGATGAATTTCATTGTGAAATAATTCAGCTTCAGATGACTGCAGAATAACCTAGTAGAGATTAAAGCACATATTTGGACATTTCAAAACTGGGATCTGAATGGAAAGGTTAGCATTACAAAGAGCAACATGGGCATCATCTGCATAGAGGAGATAATTGAAACCATAGGATAAGAGAAGGTCATCAAGTAAACATAGTGAGATGAATAACTCCATTAAGATTAGAATTGGACTGTCACTGCCTAGCATTGGTAGTAGAGAAAGCTAGAGCACAATGGCAATAGATAAGAGGTTTGAAACAGATTCAATCTCAATTTGGATATGTGAAATTGCAATTTACCCTACAGCTTGTGTTCTGTTACACCCACACAGCCACACACACACCCCATCAAGTTTTGCTCTCCTCTTTAAAAAAATTGCAGGGAATGTTGTCACATCTCATCTTTAAATCTATGTGCTATGAATCAAGTCTGTGAAGTATTTTGAGATATTTTATAATAAATGACACTATATAAATGCAAAGTTTTATTACCTAGCTTTGAGATAGCATTGAATGCATCTCTGATAGACTGTGGATGGTCCCAGGCATAAATGATGAATGCAATCATTGCTATGGTCCTATCATTACCTTGTTTTACTGGATAAAATACAAAGTTAGTCTAGATGGAGAAAATGATTCAAAATGCCCTTTCCAAGAAATCCTGTTGGTTCTCATGATGTCTTCTGCACAGGGTAGGTTTTTTGGTGATTCCTTAGTAAATAAATGCCTATTCATGTTGTGTTTGGTTGTTTTTCTTTTTTCATCTATTTTGGTTAGAGCCTGTGGTTTATAAATTTCATTGGTGTGGGGAGCTTTCCAAGAAAGAAACTGTTTGTATTAATGCAGTTCAGTCATATTCTGCCACTTGTAATAATAGTAACATTTATAAAGTACCTTGAATTTTGCAAAATTCCTTAACTTATCACATTTGATCTTCATGACTCTGAAGGAGTAAGCCATGTTACAATTTCTGTTTTAAAGATGAAAAACCTGGGGTTGAGAGAGCTTAAATTATTTTCCCAGGGCCATATAGCTAGTAAATATTTGAGGCAAAATTTGAACTCAAGTTTTCCTGACTTCACATCTACTCTGTGCAGGATGCTACCTAGCTTATGAAGAGTGTATATAGTCCTAGAGAGTTTCCTAGGGCACTGAGAGATAAAGAAACTTGTCCAGGGTAACAGAAGTAGGACTAGAACCAAGATCTTTCTGACTCCAAGGCCAGCTCTCTCTCTCTCTCTCTCTCTCTCTCTCTCTCTCTCTCTCTCTCTCTCTCCATATATATATATATATATATATATATACATATGTATGTATGTATGTACATGTGTATGAATGCATGTATATATGTGTGTATACATGCATGTGTATGTATTTACATATGTGTATACAAACAAATATTCTTTCTGCCTCAGTATTTCTGTCTACAGTAGGTATTAGTACATTTTTTCTTAATGTTATATTCATCATGAATAAAACAACAATATATTCATCTAAACAAATGTAAGAACACCTGCTATGTGCAGAGAATCTTATATGAGGCAGTGCATAAGAATAGATAAATCCTTAAACTTTCCAATCCCTACCCATACCCAGAACCTGTGTTCAAATCCTAGTTCTGATGTTTGCTAACTATGTGATCAGAGGCAGGTGGTAAACTCTCTGAACCTCAAGATTTTTCATCTCTACAGTGGGTATACTACTGTTATCACTAAATTTTTCATAACCTTTGATATGGAAACTGAAAAATGCAGAAGAAAGGTAGACAAGTAGTGATAGCAGTATAGAAAATAAGAAGATATTGATAGTTTCTGCCCTCAAGCAACCTAAAATCTGAGGAGACAAAATATAAATACTGAAAAAAACATGAAAACAATTGCAAAGCCACGCAGAAAATATTTAGGATAATGAGATTCAGACTGGAGATATCAGTGTAGAGGGAACCCTGAATAAGGAACTGATTAAAGCAAGGATAAAGTTAGGAAATATCGTTTGCTAGTTTTAAGTCAAATTTTAAGGGATTCTTGGATAAGAGTGGATAACAAAGAAATAATAAAGATAATTTCTCATGTAGGTGGCTAACATTGCTCCACAGAGACATGTCCTCTTAATTTAGTTTTTAATTATACTATAAGAAGACTTACATAAAAATAATAGTCTAATTATATCTAAAATTTCTCTAATGCTTTAAAGTTTACAAAGTGATTTTTACAAATATCCTTACTACAACTCTGGGAGGTAGGATCTATTATTACCCCCTATTTAATAGGTAAGGTAATGATGGCCTAGACCACGGGTAGGGAGTCTACAACCTCAGGTCCACAAGGGGCCCACTAGGTCCTCAAGTGTGACCCTTTGACTCAATCCAAACTTCACAGAATAAATCCCCTTAATTTCTGGGCAGTTTGGATTCAGTCAAAGGGCTGTGCTTGAGGACCTAGAGGGTCCCATGTGGCCTCAAGGCCATATGTTCCCACCCCTGGCCTAGACCTTAAGTGACTTGCCCAGGGTAAACAAGCCATGCAGTGTCTGAAGTCAAGCTTGAATCCTCTCATTGGTTCCAAGTCCAATGATCTTTCCATGGTAACAACTAATTGTCTCTTTCAGGTCTAAAGTAGAAGATGGGTTAGACAGAGGAGAAAGATCAAAAGGGCCCCAAAAAGTTAAATGTAAC
>NW_027185655.1:39421410-39457496 GCF_028583685.1 Petaurus breviceps papuanus
GAGGGGGAGGGGGATGAGGGGAAAAAGGAGAGATAGGGGAAGGGAGAGGAGGAGGGACAAAACCATTGGAAGCTATCCAGAGGAGAATGTCAGCATTTGAGATATACTTAGATTGCCAACCCTGAGTTACAGACAAATGTTCCAGGTGTGATTTTCTCCTTGGGGACACAGTTTCCTTTTGAATTCATATGAAATGGTATAGATCAAAGCACGCCTCAAAAACAGAAGCAGCTGTGAGGGAATGGAAAGAACTCTGGACCAGTGCCCAGTAGAAGTGAATTCAGTTCCTAATTTCCCAACCAGATCTTTGACCCTGGACAATCATTTCACCCTCTGAGTCTCAGTTTCCCCCTCTGTAAAAAAAAGAGTGTAGAATGCACTATCATTAAATTCAATTCTACATCTCCAATTTATTACTTCAAATCAACTTTTGTCATTTTCCCTTTTTCCCCACGTTTTCTTTTCTAAACTTTCTCTAATCAAAACTATCTGTTTCCTACGAAGAAAGTGTCCATAAGCAAGTGTTCACAAAGTAACCAATCTGATAAACAGTTGAATTTACTAATGTTTTTTGGAAGTCTAGTGCAGCACCAAGTATGTTTTACAGAATTTTATAACTAAGAGAAATGCTGTTTACAGCTGAATTTTTTTTAATGAGGAAAAGTATAACTGATAAAGGATAAGGTGAAGAATATTTGATAGTTACCATAAATTAAATGCATAAAGATCGTACGAGATATTTTTACTTGTCCATGGAAATAAAATATACATGCAAAACTTCTGAAAAGTTTTCAGATGATTAATTTCAGGGAAAATTAAGCTCAGAGTTAAAGTTAGACTGGCTTTTTTTTCCTTTTTTTTAATAATGGAGGTCATATGCTACACGTAGGTGAGATACTCTTAAACTAGGTACAAGCAGTCTGATCTCTATGTGTAGTGCTGAGAAAGATACATGCTATTTTGTAGATTATATGTGCCAGTGCAATACAAAAAGAAAGCCATAGATCTAGAAATTAAATGTGCCCCCCACACATACTTTTCCTTAACAAGAAATGGAGAGCTAAAATGATTTCTGGGACTACTTTGACATATTTTCTTTAAGGAAAATCTGGGAATAAAGGCAACATTTATGTAAACTAAGCAGATGTTTATGATTAGCTCAGTTAACATCACTCAGCTGGATAAGGATAATTTTATGGAGGAGAGAGCATTGTAGAATGCCACATGTTTATATAAATCATGAATATGGCAGCCATGGTACTAGGGCAAAAGACCTACATATTCCATTCTAGGTAACCTCTTCAAATCACTCCATATAACACTGGAGCAGACATCCCTCCCCAGCACAGTATCTGTTTCCAGTTTCCTCCTACAATTTGATGGATGTCATTACGCATCGCCCGGTTGCTGGCCGCCTGCCCTCGCAGGAGCACACTGCATGATTTTTTACATGCTGAAGGCCATTACAGCATTTTGCATGGGATCCGGTAGGTAGTGAAAACATATGGAATGTAGTTATATTTGATCGAATATTTTCTTTAGAATAGGTACTGCAGAGTTGTTGACATATACCAAAATCTGTATCTAGGTCATTATAGGAATGGTGAAAAGAAACATTTTTTTTTCTACTGTGAAATGCAAAACCTGCATTAAAGGTTCTCATCCTATTGTATTCAAAGTTAATATTTGGAACAAAGATTTTATAAAAAAAAATCAAAAACTAAAATTGCTATTTTATAATTTAGTTAAGTTCCTATACATTCATGGAAAAATACTGATTGAATGTGTACTAGGAGTAAGTTTTTTTAGTTAATATTTTTTTGTTTGGTCACCTTCATTCTCAATCTATTCCCTCTCCCAGAGAGCTTACATATGTATGTATGTATGTATACATCTGTATCTACACACATATACACCCATGGCACATGGACACATATAAATATATACATACATGATATGTGTGAATATTTAGCACATTTACAAAATGTTTTCATTGAATCTTGTATTGGTCCACATCCATAGTACCCCATGTTTTCAAAGGAAAGGGATGCATTCTGCTCCCTTGGCATTAGAATTCCAATTTTCAGTTTTGTTGTTCATGGTGTTATAGTTATTTTTTACTTTCTTTTACTTGTTTCACTCTGTTTTAGTCCTCAAACTCTCTTTATGTTTCTCTATTTTCATCAGATTGTTTCTTCTTCTACAGTCACATTCTATTATATTCCAATACCGAACTTTGTTTACACATTTCCTAGTCAGTATATATCAACTTTGTTTCTAGTTCTTTGCTAATAGAAAAAGTGTTGCTATAATGTTGGTATATATGAGACCTGTCTTTTAAATTCTTTACCTCCTCCCTACATATGCACACAAAGACATACTTATACAGTGTGTCCCAAAAGTCTTATTGCAGTGGTAAGCCTCAAGCTAAGACTTTTTGCGATATCCTGTAGAGTTATTCCTTTCATATTTTGGTGGTTAAGGGCACAATATCTGCATAATCTGGAAAATAGTGTAAAATTTTTTGGCCCTCCCTTCATACCTATACAATGTTAAACATATATATTTTTTATTTCTTATCATTCATTTATTTATTTAGACTAAAGGGAGTATCATGGAGGGCGTTTTTGTTTTTAAATTTTTAGAATTATTATTTGGCTTTTAATTTCTTTTCTTTTTACTTTTTAAAATTAAATTTATTTATTTACTTTTAGTTTGCAACATTCAGTTGCACAATCCCTTGATTTCCAAATTTTCTCCCCCTCTATCTACTCACTCCTCCCCACCACGGTGGCATGCTATCAAATATAGGATCTACAAATACCTTCACATTAAATATTAGTCAACTTGTAAAGAGGAGTTATAACCAATGGAGTCAACAATGAGAAAGAAAAGACAAAACAAAAAAAACAAAAGAGAGAGAGCAAATAGTTTGCTAACATATTTTTTTGTGCATTTCTGAGTTTCTAAACTTTTTTTCTAGGTTGTCTTCTGGCTTCTCTGAGTCATTTTCAGGCTTCTGCAAAACTCTCCAAAAGTTCCCATTTATTTATTTTTTTTAATGCAGACTCATGATATATTGAGACCATGATAGGTAAAGTCTCAGTGTGGAAAGAATAACTGTATATTTCACTGTGACCCATGTATCAGATCTGTTTGTTACAGCACCATGAAGGAGATGTCATACTATTCATTTTATCATAAAGAAACTGAAGTACCAAAGGTTTAAGTGGTTTGGTCATACAGCCAGTAAGAACCTGAAGTAAGTTTTAAACTTAAATCTATGTGACTCCAGGTCATTGCAATTTAAAACTTGCTCCAGAATTCCAGGATGTACATTTGTATGGACTATGTTTAGTGTCCTTACCACAAGGCTCTAGCCAGAGCTTTCTTGAAAAATCTTAGGATTTGGCTCATTCTGCCTGTATATCACTGGATACTATACTCTCTTCAGCTAAGAGGGTCACCTACTGCCTCTCTAAAGCTACTATTTCAAGGGCTAAAAGATTCTGTGGTTCCAACTGAATAGGTTTCATCTAGGCACTACTAAAGGTGAACATCTCTTAGGCATCTGATCTCTGGTTACACAGAATACACAGCATTCTTTATAGAGTTCAACTTTGGCACTTCTGTTTGGCAGATCCTTCTCTGCCTTGGTCCCAAGGTGCTGTTCTGATTTAAAATATCCTGATCCAATTAAATCATCAAGTCATAAGAGACGTAGAATCTACATTGTTCATAGGTACAAACTCTACTTTCTGACTTGAGTACTACTCAGTTGTCTCTCCAGTGCACCATTCTATCTTTTCATCATATATGGAACCTTGGTTAGACTTTCAGGTTAACGTATTATGTAGATGCAAAGGTTTTTTTCAGAGATATAGTTCATAGGGGAAAACAAACAGGCAGTCAACTATAGGTATGCTCCAAACAAATGGGCTTGGCTGAAAGGTCTTTACATTCCTTTCTTTCTCTGAATCTTAAGTACATCTTGATGAAAATATTCACCAGTTTCATATTCATATTATGATTATGCTTTGAGCTATTCATTTTCTTGGGCAAGGCACTGGACTTCTCATAGAACTTGTTCTCCTTACCTGTAAAATGGGGAGGTTGGGTCAGATAGTATGCAAATTCCTTTCTAGTTCTAGAATTGTAATTGGTAATGTACATAAATCTCTGAGCATGGCAACTTGATGGTGAAAGACAGACAAGCCTAGGCCTGAGCAGGATTTTTTTTTTCTTAATTGACATGCATCTGCCTCCACAAAGAACCATCCCATTCCACTAGCTGAAAAGACAACAAATGTGAGCAGTGGCCCCTTACTGCTCACATCTATGATTCCATGACTAATGAGGGAATTTTTCTTTTTCCTTTATATGGGGAAGTGTGGAACCATGGAGCTAGGAGATTATATATATTTCTGGGATGGTTGCTGCTATTGGTGTTGTGTAACTTTTTCTTTGTTAGAAGAGAAAACTCTGTGGTTGAAAGGGAAATGACTGGAGAATAAAAATAAACAACATCAATTAGCCTTTTAAAAAAACATGGCACTTTGAATTCCCCCAGGATCTTTTTAAGAGCTTACATTAAACTTACATATTTCTAATATTTTGTGGTTATACTAGGAGATTGGGCACCCATTAAAAATTATCGATTAAGGGGGATGGAGTCAAGATGGCAGAGTAGAAACAGGACGTCCACACAGCTCCTCCAATTCATGTAAAAATGATTCTAGACAAACTTTGGAGGTACAGAACCCACAAAATTACACAAAGAAGTTAGCCTCCCACTAAGGACAGCCCAGCAAGCCAGCAGAAAGTGGCTAGCACAGGGCCCTGGGAGTTGAGCCCAGCCACAACCCAACAGGAGGTTTTAGCCTCAGGGCATGCCTGACCAGTGTCCAGGTGGAGGGACTTCAGATCTCTAGCAGCTGTGGTGGTTTCCAGAGTTATCAACCCATAGATGCTAAGGAAAAAGAGAGGGGTAAGTACAGTGTGGACATTGGGACCTGGGAATTCAGCAGTGCAGTCCAACCTTTCCCCTGGATATAGAAGCAGCTAAGCTCCATAGCAGTGTAGCCACCCACCTTGTGGCTGCTTCAGAGCTCTTGGTCTGCAGATTGTAGGGGGACAAAGCAACCAGACTTAGGAGTAATCACTCTTGCTTTAACCTGCTTGGATCTGGATTGCTATCTAGAGTGGAGGTAGTGGGGTGCATGAGGAGTTTGCCTGAGTGTGTGGAGGCTTCAGAGAGGGCACCCAACTAATGGCTCCAGCAGCTTAGAAAACCCCAGCATTTGGGATAAAAGTCGTCTTTCTGGTTGCAGAGTCCTACTGTGGCAAAAAGCCCAAATGTCAAGTAATTAAGTGGCAAACAGGAGCAGGCAAAGGAAGCAAAGCAAACAGAGCAGCCCAAATTTACACTCTTATATTGGGGACAAAAAGGATCAAAGCATGGAACAGGAGAAAGACCGTGAACTCAGAACTCCTGCACCAAAAGCTTCCAATAAAAACATGAGCTGTTTACAGGCCATAGAGGATGTTAAAAGAATTTTGAAAACGAAATAAGAGAGGTGAAGGAAAAATTGAGGAGAGAAATGAGAACCATGCAAGAAAATTATGAAATGAGTGTCAACAACCTGACTGAAGAAAATAACACCTTAAAAAAATAGACTAATTCAGATGGCAAAAAAGGCTCAAAAAGCCAATGAGGACAAGAATGCCTTAAAAATCCAAATTTGCCAGATGGAAAAAGAATCTCAAAAGTTCATTGAGGAGAATCATTCCTACAGAATTAGATTAGAGCAAATGGAAGCTAGGGACTTTATGAGAAATCAAGATACCATTAAACAGGTCCAAACAAATGAAAAAAAAAAATAGAAGGCAATGTGAAATATCTCATTGGAAAAAAACACTGACCTTGAAAATAGTTCTGGGAGAGATAATTTAAAAATTATTCGACTACCTGAAACCCATGATCAAAAAAAGAACCTAGAAACCATCCTTCAAGAAATTCTCAAGTAAAATTTTCCTGATGTTTTAGAACCAGAAGGCAAAATAGAGGTTGAAAGAATACACCAATCACCTCTTGAAAAAGATCCCAAAAATAAAACTCCTAGGAATATTATAGCCTGGTTCCAAAGTTCCCAGAATAAAGAGAAAATATTACAAGCAACCAGAAAGAAAAAATTTCAATATTGTGGAAACAAAATCAGGATAACTCAGGATCTGGCAGCTTCCACACTGAAGGATCAAAGGGCTTGGAATGTGATATTCCTGAGGTCAAAGGAGCTGGGATTAAAACTAAGAATCACCTACCCAGCAATACTGAGTATCCTGTTTCAGGGAAAAATATGGTCATTCAGTGGAATAGAGGACTTTCAACCATTCTTGAAGAAAAACCAGAGTTGAATAGAAAATTTGACATTCAGATACAAGAAGCAAGAGAAGCATGAGAAGGTAAACAGGGAAAAGAAATCATAAGGAACTTATCAAAGTTTAACTATTTACATCCTTACATGGAAAAATGATAATTGCAACTGATGAAACTTTTCACAGTATGAGAATAGTTGAAGGGAATAGAAATGTATGTATATGTATATATAATATATATGTCTATATAGGAGGGTATATGGGTATATGAATACATATGTGAGTATGTGTATATATGTGTACAGCTATACCTACACAGAGGGCACAGGACCAATTTAATAGGAAGGTATGAGACTTACAAGGTGAAATTAAGAGGTGAGGGAGGAATATAATGAGAGGAGATGGGGAGAGACAGAATTGGGTAAATTATCTCAAAAAGAGGCAAGGGAAAACTGTTTGGGGGGGAGGGAAGTTGGAAGCACCCACTTTTGAAAAGGGACAGGATCAAAGTAGAGAATAGAACAAGTGGGGGATGGGATAGGATGGTGGGAAATATAGTCAGTCTTGCACAATATATCCACTATGGAAAAGTTTTGCATAGATATACATGTACAACTTGTATTGAATTTCTTATCTTTCCAGTGAGGGTGAGTGATGAGGAAGGAAGGGAAAGAATCTGAAATTCAAAAGTTTAAAATCAAATGCTTAATAATATATACATATTATTATTATTACTCTTATTATTATTATTTTACATGTAACTAGGAAATGAGATATACAGGCACTGGGGCATAGAGATCCACCATGCCCTACTGGAAAGTCGGAAGGGCGATGGGGGAAAGTATGGGAGAAAGCAGATTGTGGGAGGGGATATTCAGTGGTATCTCTGTTTTGGGGTGTTGGGTAGGAGAAAATGGGGAGAAAATTTGTAATTCAAAATCTTGTGGAAATGAATGATGTAAACTATAAAATAAAAAAGAAAGAAAAAAATTATCAATTAAACTACAAAAAGGTCGAAATATCATGATGTCGTGAGCAGCCAACAACCACAAATAAACTAATAGATTAATTAAAATATTGAAAATTATAATTAAAAAGCATTGCTATACTATATGTTTATACTTTAAAAGCACCATCTCATTTGCTTTTCATAGAAACTTTGTGGGTAGTATAGGTATTATTACACTCATTTTAAAAATGAAAGAAAAGGCATAAAACAGTAAGGAGGTTTACCCAGAATCACATGGTTAAGTAGTGAATTTACTGGGTTATGTATATTAGCACTGGGTTGTGATAGAGGAATGTTATATATTAGCACTGGGTTGTGATAGAAGACTAATATAAATGATCTCCTATCTTATAGATGAGAGCTTATACACTTCCAAGTCAGATGTATCTTGAATTGCATATTTCAGGGAAAGTAGAAGAGAAAGCATTCCCATTTTTAGACTAATTAAAAATACATGCAAATTCAAAGATTAATGCTGTTTATTTTGAACATGTTCTTTGTTTTTTATAAGTTGTCTCCTATAGAGAAGAAAATATTTTTTTATCTTCTCTATATTTGGTCTCTTAAACTGAGTAAGAAGACAAATTTAAATGTATTGAGTTGTTATATAAACATTTGATTTAGAAATAACAAAGTATGAGCTAATTAATTACTCCCATTAGTAAATGGGATATGATTTAGTGTTGAAAAAATTTTATTGAAAAGTCGTTTGTCAAATATACAGGGTGTCCCTAAAGTCTGGACACATAGAAAATCTCATTAACTATGCCTATTTACAAGAAATGAAATGAATGAAATTTTCAACAACATTTTATTTAATTAGCATAAATTTTAGCCATGACAATTTCATATTGAATAAAAGCTTTCATTAGCTAGTGGGACTATTTTCCATATTAATTAGATTAATTTAATTTAATTAATTTAAATAATTAATGAGATTTCCTATGTTTCTCTTAGTCTTCCTATGAAATCTCATTCATGCTAATGAATATAATTGTCTGCTTGTATCTGGAAATAAGAAAGTTGTGTTATAAGTAAGTTTATAGGTTGTTAAAATATGCCTTTCCATTACATTTGAAAGTTACATAGCGATTATTCAGAGTGGAGCATGAATGTACTTCAATATTTCTTTAATTGTTTCTATAATGTTTCTAATACTTTTATTGTAATATTAATATGAATAGGGGTGGCCAGGTGGTACAGGGAGTAAGAGCACTGGCCCCAGAGTCAGGATGACCTGGGCTCGACCCAATTGCTTTATGTATATGTGTATGCATATATATATACATATTCTAATATTACCAATGTTTCTATAATGAATTATCATATTGTCTTCACTCGACTGATTATCTCTAATTTATTCTATACATACTTTTCCATAAAGAGTTTTTTGTATGTTGTCTCCTCCATTAGATTGTGAGCTTCTTGAAGGGAGGGACTGTCTTTTACCTTTCTTTGCATCCTTAGCTCTTAGCACAGTGCCTGGTACATGGTAAGGAATTAGTGTTTCTTTGGTTTTTTTTTTAAGATTGATTATTATTTTTTTTATCTCATAAGCTGGGGGCATAGGTATGTGAAGAGAAGGAAAGACTATTTATAGTAGCATGTTACTTTATCTAGAATAGATAAAAAAGAGCAAAAAACTAATATGTTCATACACTAGTGCAAATGCTATGAAATACATTGAGAAAATATAACAATGACTAAATCCTCAATATTTCAGGATGTGAGATAACTACTTCCAATTTTCATCATAGGCCATAAGAATTAGCCTACCATTTTTGCATTACACAAGTGCCTATTTGTTTCAGAATGAATAATCCAAATAATTTTATTTATTTTAAATTCAGATTACTTTTTAAATGTTGGGTATTACTATCATTCTAAGTATAATGCATGTTATTGAACTACATGCATAAATAAAATATAGCAATATGCCAAGCCAGAACAAGCCTAGATTTTTACTTGATTCTATGTCTTTTGCCATTTGAATTTTAATGTGACTACAGAGAAAGTATTCAAATGTCCATTAAACACTAAATATCTTATTGAGCTAGTCTATGATCTGTTTAAATATATTGTTAAGCATCATATGTATTTATAGCTCACAGAACCAGGTCTTAGACCCAGAGTTTTTTCTTTTACCTCCAGTCCAGTATTGTTTCAACATCTATCTTAGAAATTAATAACATTGCTCAGATTTTCTCATATGTAATAAGCAAGACTCAGACAATTTTGAATTTGTATCCTGTTGGCTGTGATCCATGTGAAAAACACATGGCAAGTTTCTGTCTGAATGTTTATTAGGACAACCCAAATGTGTTATCTGATATATCACCATTGCATATAAAACAAACGTATCATAATTGAGAGGTTGACATTTGATTGTTTTATGTGTTACAGTGGTTACTTAAACCAGCCTCTTGGGTAACAATGATCTATCAGGTATAAGGACATGATTGCTACATGAAGTACAATGTACATAATACTCTATTCCTTGGTGGAGCCACAAAGGCAAATGTCAGAACAGCACAGTCCCAAATGCATAGTCACATAATTATACAGCTTGGTCCATGAAGTATCATAAGCTTTATTAACACATCAAAGTGACTTCAGTCATAAATAAAGAGATTTCATCATTTTCCAAAGGAATTTCTGTCCTCTAAACTGTATCAGTTTGAAAATCATAGCTATGATTTTCAAACCGCATTTTTTTACTTCCTCTCAAAGATTTTACGAAGATAAACAAGGATATTATGTAAAAGTTCTTAGGTTTTATTAAAATAAAGGAACTACAAAAATCCCAAATGGTTGTGGTGCTATCTATGACTAGACCATTTTTCATATCACAGACTAAGAACACAGACACGATAGGTAGGCAGTAAAGAGGGAGGATTGAACCTTGAATCAGGAAGATTCTGGCCCAGATATTAATTAGCTCTGGGAACCTGGCAAGTCACTCAAACACTCTGAGCATCAGTTACTTTTTTTTAATCAATTGGGCTTAAGTAACTTGCCCAAGGTTACATGGCCAGTTATTTTGTATGGGTGTTAAGTATCTAAGGCTGGAACTGATCCCTGGGTCCTCCTGACTCCAGGGCCGGCACTCTTACTCACCGCATCACCTAGTCACCCTTGAGCATCAGTTTCTTTATCTCTAAAATAGGGAGAAGAAAAAATATCTTCCACACAGGATAGTCATGAACATTCAATAACATAAAATACATTAAATTCTTTGTAAACTTTATAGTACCAGTTAAACATAGGCTATTATTATAATCCAAATTTGAATTATCTTTTCAAAGATTACTTGTATTTTTCATGTTTAATAGTAAGAAAAGCTAGCATCTATTAAGTGCTTTATAAGTATTGTCTAATTTATGCTCACAAAAACCTGGGTAGTCAGGTGCTATTATTATCCCTATTAGGCAGATGAGGAATCAGCTATGTTAGATTAGCTAACAGAGGCTAAATGATTTACTAACAGCTAGTAAATGTTAGAGGTTGAATTTGAACTCATCTTCCTAATTCAAGTTCAGTATTCTACTTACCATGGCACGTTATCCTCTTGTGCTATATTAAGGGAAAAAAGTTAATTCTAAATACCTTAGAGTTTAACCTTCTTTATCCTTAATTATTATGTAAACTTAATATGTATTTAAAGGCATACTCTGGTGCCAATAATATTTTGAAGTTAACCATTTTGCCTTGAGTCACTAAGGTGATTATTTTTCTTTAGAAGAAGCTCATTCAAGTATTGTTCAACAATGTCAAAGAAGAAGGAAACTTAAAAATAAAAACCCTACAAATAATCTATAGGCTTCCCTCTGTATATTTCACAGAGAAATTAAAGCATTAATTGCTATGATCTTGGGGTCTAAGAGGAAGAAAAATTGATACAAAACTATATTCTTAAAGGGAAGGAAACCCATCATATCACAAAGTTAATGTGTGTCAGAAAAAAAATGCTCCTCCTTCATTGAATGAACACTAAGCCAATGATATTTTTCTATAGCTTCTCATTGGTAAATACTAAGTATTTGTTTTCCACTTTCTGCATAGTCTTTAGAACGACAAGCTACCTTTAAAGGATAGAAGAACTTTTGACCAAATATTCCTTTCCAAATGTTTTTTCTAATTAGGATACTTAAACAATTTTTTTGTCTCCACTGAAAGGAAAACAAAGGAGTGTCCAGGCCACAGGCCGCATGTGACCCTCTAGGTATTAAAGTGTGACTCTTTGAATTCAAATTTCACAGAACAAATTGAAATTTTGATTCAGTCAAAGGGTCACACTTGAGGACCTAGAGGGGCCTCAAGGTCACACATTCCCCACCCCCGGCCCTGGCTTTCAAGACATGTAATTTATTTTTTAGTGTCTTTTCTCCATTTCTCTTCCAAGAGCTAAGTCTTCTGAAGAGTCTCAATCATAACACAAAGAACTGCCATTCTCCTTTCTGCTGCAAGCTCTGCTTTTGTCTCTTTCATATTTAGACTAGCTTCAGAAAGAGGTAGCAACAGACAATGAAAGTAAAATTGTTAAGGAATTATCTAGCTTTTTTCCTATGACTGACTAGCTTCCAGTGGGATCATATGATCCCAAATTGAGATCTGGAACTTCAGAGGTTATTTAGTCCCATTCTCTCATTTTACAGGTGAAGAAATAAGGTTTGAACATGGCAGAGACAAGATTCAAACCCAATTTTCTACATCCAAATTCAGTGCTCATTGGATTGTGCTACCTCAGAAATACCAGAAAAATCTGAAAGGGTTATAGGAACTTTGATACTGACAGCCTTTTCCTTTACCATGTAGAAATATCATCTGATCTGCTTCCATTGCATTTACAGGTGAGTAACATGATAATAGTTCCCATAAAGTCCTACTCAGTGGTCTCATCATGGCATGAAAATGGCCTTTATTCTGAAAGGTTATACCTATGAATCTCAAACTCTAACAAATAATGTCAAATTGGAAAGACTCCAAGTGTGGACATGGCCACATTTGATATCTACCATCTGATGCCCAGACAAACAGAATACAGAAAGGATTATCACCAGAAAGTTCATTACCATGTGATGAATTCTTTGGCCTTAGTATTTCATGAAACAGGTGCATGAATGTGCAAAATGCATCAAGTAACTCATCGATGTAGATTTTCCTTCCAGCAATTAAAATCTCAGTCTATACATGCCTGCTAGTCCTGGCCCAACATATTAAGTGCCTTCCTTGATTTTTCTTCATAGGGCGTGGCTAGAAGTAAAGAGTATGTACTATTCAACACCTTTACTATGGGACCAATCCATCTTGCAGCTGGATATATTATAAAAGACTGACTATAATTCCCTCCCTCCTATTCCACCACACCCTTGTAGGTGAAAGTGGAAGGAAGACAACAAATGCATGTGAAATTGAGCAGACTTAAAACAACTATAGAGTAATATATTTTCATTGAGAGACAGCTCAGCATAGTGGATAGAAATTCAGTCTTAGGACAAGAACAATGTAGATTGTAGTACAGCCGCTGACACATACCAGCTGTGTGGTTTAGTAAAAGTAACTAACTGTACTAGGCAATGCTGTAAGACTATAATTTGTTAAGAAGGTACCATCCTACATTGGTATAGGTATTTTTCCTCAGCTGGAATTTACCTGTGTCAGGGAAATCACTTATTCAGGCACTCTGATAAATTATTTTCACCAGTAGCAATAAAACCATCAAATTTTGACTCTAACACCTCAGCATACTATGCTTAAGAAGAAACAAGACTCAGGAAAGTGATAGTGGGAAAATCATCTAAACATGATTAAATTCATATGAAGGACATCTATGCTGTATGTCACCTGATTTTAAAGGCATTTAGGATTTGCAATTCATGTTTTATTATAGAGATGAAGAAAAGAATAAAAAAGTATTATGCATGTTATTATTAACCAAAAAAATAAAGGAAAGTTATCACAAACTACTAATCCACATGCCTACTTTCCCATGTCCATAAAATCTTTACAAGAAAGATTTCCACATCGATGACGAGCAACTTAATAAAAAAAAACCTTAAAAAGGAAAGCAAAGTCATATTCCTGAATATTATTTTCCACAAAGGGAATTTTTATAGTTACACAATTGCCTGAAGGGTTAAAAAGGATGAGAATCAAGACAAAAAAATGAATTTACTTTGAGTGCCACTGGCGACCTTAGAGAGAACAGTTTCATTTGAGTGGTAACATAGAAGCTGGACTACAAGATATTGAGAACTGAGTAGGATGTGAAACAGTGGAATCAATAGTTGTAGACCACTGGGTGTTTGGCTATGAAAAGAAGAGGAATGGATGAAGATGACTTAAGGGGATACCAAGACCAAATGAAGAATGTTTAATTCTAGTGATAGCTGGGCATGTGTCTAGCATTGGGAAAGGAGGCAATGGATAGACATTGAATATTATGCATAAAAGGGGGAGTTAAGGGGACATGCTGCTGGTAGGAAATGGAAATGAGGGCGCAAATAGAGGGTTTGGGGTTGACTTTAGCAGTGGGGATGGATAATTCTTTTTTTTTTGGCAAGGCAATTGGGGTTAAATGACTTGCCCAAGGTCACACACACAGCAAGTATGTCAAGTGTCTGAAACTGGATTTGGACTCAGATCCTCTTGACCCCAGGGCTGGTGCTCTATTCACTGCACCATTTAGCTGCTCTAGGGAATGGATAATTCTTCCTCTCAGACTAAAGTGACAGAGAAGAAAATACATGGTTGTGTTGAGGTGATTGGACTTTTAATCTTGAAGAGAAAAGATAAAGATGGTTTTGATTTTTCCAGTAATGTGAAGCAAGGTTCTCTGCTGAGAGAAAGAGAGGGTAAAGGAGGTGTAAGTGGTTTAAACATAGTTGAAAATATTTGGAACAGATACTGAGTTTAAAGTAGTTCAAAGAAGAGTAAAAGTATTGACATGTAGAAGAGAGGGCACAGTTGAGAATTTATAACTAATTTATAGTGGATTAAGTTAGTTCTCTTATGCATTTATGAGCATAAGAGTGGTAATGGGCAAGACATTTAGTGGAAGCAATCTGTATCTCAAATTTAGGACAGAATGAACATGATAGGATAACAAGGCAACAGCCTCAAGAGTTGTACTCTGTAATACTGACTTGCTTAAGTATATGGTGAAGATTTTGAAAGAAAAAAAGGTACAGTCAGAGAATAGATAACTTGATTAGGGATTGTAGTGATAACAGGGAAGAGATCTAAGAGGATAGCGAAGCAAGAGAGATGGAAGGATAGACAGTTGTAGTCACAGAAATTTCAGTTTTATATCTTGGGAAAGTTGTGCAACCCTGGATGATAATTATATAAAGATTATGACCCTTCCTGTCTATGACCAAGATAGAATGAAAGTGACAATTGCAATAATTGAGGAGATCAATGAATTAGGAAGCAGGGATATTTGAGGATGTGGCAAAGTGTAAATTGAAGTCATAAAGTATTAGGGTAGAGATTCATGGGGAGAAGATGACTCTGATTTAGGTATTGAATTCTGTGGGACAAAAGGAAGAATCCCTGGGAAGTGGTAAGAAATAACAACTGGTGTAAGAACAGAGTGATATCCTGGAATGAACTTCAAAGTAAGAAAAGTTGATGCATGACATTAGAAGGCAGAGGGTCTCAAAGCAGCAATGAAAAGCAACAAATACATCTATTTATCTTGTTGGACCAAGTTATTAACTATACCTAGGACTTATGAGGTTGGCTAGTGATACAGCAACTTCTGACGCAGGTAGTTTTCCATTATTGCAAAAAAGTTAAAGGGATATTTGATGATGAAGTCTAATATGAGGATATAAACTTCCTCCATATATGCAGAGATATAATAGATCTAAGATGCTCTATTAATCAATATCAACCTACATAAAATTAAAGAGACTATCCTCAACAAAAATAGTCACAATTAGAATATCCCGTGTAAAATCCAAAGAGATGATATTCATCAAATGCTCACCTGCTATGATATTTAGTATACTGTTTCAAACTTCTGAATGCTATAGCACTTCTTTGATGAGATCCTTGGGTAAATAAAAAGATTTCAATCTGGTAATTCACACAATAAAAAATTAAGTGGGTGAAAAACACAAATTGTTGAGTTTATGTAGTTAAGTTGAATTGATAGCTTCTTGAATTATTCCATAAGTATATCAATTGGCAATAAACTGAAAGTGGATGGTGTGCTAGGCTAAGATGTAAAGAGAACAGTAGTCTGGATTAAATTACATAGAACATTCTTTCCAAGCTACTTAACATTAAGCCTAGATTTTTATGTTTCCCCCAACAATGTGCATTTATTTTTAATCAAATGCTTTGTTAACTTCTAATATATATCATTCATTTCCACAAGATATTGAGTTACAAATGTTCCCTCCATTTTCCCCCTACCCACCACCCCAAAATGGCAATCACACTGGAAATCCCCTCCTCCAATCTGCTCTCTCCCACATCTTCTCCCAAACCCCCTCCAACTTTCCAGTAGGGCACAGTGGATATCTATGCCCCAGTGCCTGTATGTCTTCTTTTCCAGTTACCTATAAAATCATATTGATAATAGTTTACATATATATGTATATATATATATATAAACATTTGATTGTAAACTTTGAATTCCACATTCATTCCCTTGATCCATTGTCACCCCCTTACTGGGAAGATAAGCAATTCAGTATAGGTCATACATTTGTAGCTATGCAAAACATTTCCAGAGTGGATATATTATAAAAGGCTGACTATAATTCCCTCCCTCCTATTCCACCACACACTCATTCTATTCTCTACTTCTATCATGTCACTTTTCAAAAATGGGTGCTTCCAACTCCCCTCTCCTCCAACCTACTCTCCCTTCCATCATCCCCCGCTCTCAACCCTTCCCCCTTCTTCTCCTGTAGGGTGAGATACACTATTTATTGTGTGTCATTCCCTCCCTAAACCAAATTCAATGAGAATAAGGTTGATCCATTCCCTTTTGCCCTCCTGTTCTTCCTCTCCATTGTAACCATTTTCCTTTGCCTCTTCTATATGAGATAGTTTACCCCATTCTGTCTCTCCACATCTCTCATTATATTCTTCTCTCACCTCTTAATTTCACCTTTCAAGTATCATCCCTTCCTATTAAATTTGTCCTGTGCCCTCTAGCTATGTATACCTATACACATATCCAGATTTTCAAATATGTATTCATATGCCCATATACCCTCCCATATAGACATATAAATGTATGTATATATACACATATAGATATGTAGATATATAGAGAGATAAAAACACATGCATTTCTATTCTCTTCGATTATTCTCATACTGTGAAAAGTTTCATCATTTGCAATTATCATTTTTCCATGTAAGGATGTAAATAGTTCAATTTTGGTAAGTTCCTTATGATTTCTTTTCCCTGTTTACCTTCTCATGCTTCTCTTGCTTTTTGTATCTGAATGTCAAATATTCTAATAAATTCTGGTTTTTTCATCAAGAATGCTTGGAAGTCCTTTATTCCACTGAATGACCATATTTTCCCCTGAAACATGATAATCAGTTTTGCTGATTCTTGGATTTAATCCTAGATTCTTTGACCTCCAAAATATCATATTCCAAGCCCTTTGATAACTCAGTGTAGAAGCTGTCAGATCCTGTTTTATCAATTGTGTTTCCACAATATTAAAATTGTTTCTTCCTGGCTGCTTGTAGTATTTTCTTCTTGATCTGGGAATTCTGGAACCTGGCTATAATATTCCTAGGATTTTTCTTTTTGGGATCTTTTTCAGGAGGCTATTTGTAGATGCTTTCAACCTTTATTTTGTCCACTAGTTCTAAAACGTCAGGGCAATTTTCCTTGAGAATTTCTTGAAGGATGATTTCTAGGTTCTTTTTTTGATCATTGGTTCAGATGGTCCAATAATTTTTAAACTATCTCTCCTGGAACTATTTTCCAGGTCAGTGGTTTTCCAAATGAGATATTTCACATTGCATTCTGCTTTTTTTTTCATTTGTTTGAATCTGTTTAATTGTGTCTTGTTTTCTCTTAAAGTCACTAGCTTTCATTTGCTCCAATCTTATTCTGAAGGAATGATTCTCTTCAGTGAGATTTTGAGATTCTTTTTCCATCTGGCAAATTTGGCTTTTTAAGGCATTCTTCTCCTCATTGCCTTTTTGAGCCTCTTTTTTCCACATTTGAGTTAGTCTATTTTTAGAGGTGTTATTTTCTTCACTCAGGTTGTTGACTTTCATTTCATAATTTTCTTTCATCGATTTCATTCCTCTTCCCAATTTTTCCTGAACTTCTATTATTTCATTTTAAAAATCCTTCTTAAAGTTCTCTATGGCCCATAACTAGTACTTATTTTACTTGGAAACTTTTGGTGCTGTAGTTCTGAGTTCACTGTCTTCCTCCTGTTCCATGTTTGATCCTTTTTTTTAATATTTTTTAATGTTTTATTAACTTGTTGTTTACATCATTCATTTCCGCCAGATTTTGAGTTGCAAATTTTCTCCCCGTTTATCCCCTACCCAGGGCCCCAAAATAGCAGTCCCACAGGATATCCCCTCCTCCAATCTGCTCTCTCCCATATTTTCTCCCATACCCCTTTCGACTTTTCCAGTGGATCTCTATGCCTCAGTGCCTGTATATCTTATTTCCCAATTACATGTACGATGGTATTAATAATACATATATATACACACACACACACACATATATATATATATACAAACACACACACACACCCCCCCACACACACACACACATATATATAGAATATCTTATTTTAAAACTTTCAATTCCAGATTCATTCCCTTCCTTCCTTGTCACCCAAACTTACTGGGAAGATAAGCAGTTCAGTATAGGTTAGACATGTATGGCTAATGCAAAACAATAACGTAGTAGATATATTGTAAAAGACTGACTATATTTCCCTTCCTCCTATCCCACCTCTCACTTGTTCTATTCTCTACTTTGGTCCTGTCCCTTTTCAAAAGTGGGTGCTTCCAACTTTCCTCCCCCCCAACCTGCCCTCCCTTCCATCATCCCCCTTCTCATCCCCTTCCCACCCTACTCTCCTGGAGGCTGAGTTACCCTATTTAGTGTGTATTTTACTCCCTCCTCAATCCACATTCAATGGAAATAAGGTTGACCCATTCCCTTTTGCCTTCCTATTCTTCCCCTCCATTGTAACCATTTTCCCTTGCCTCTTCTGTATGAGATAGTCTACCCCAATCTGTCTCTCCCCATCTCCTCTTGTCATATTCCTCTCACCTCTTAATTTCACCTTTTAAGTGTCATCCCTTCCTGTTAAATTGGTCCTGTGCCCTCTTTCTTTGTATACCTGTAATCATATATAGACACATTCACATATGTATTCATTTGCCCATATATATATATTTCTAATCCCTTCAACTACTGAGAAAAGTTTCATAAGTTACAATTATTATTTTTCAATGTAGGAATGTTAATATATCAACTTTGATAAGTTCCTTATGATTTCTTTTCCCTGTTTACTTTCTCATACTTCTCTTGCTTCTTGTATCTGAATGTCAAATTTTCTATTCAACTCTGTTTTTTTTTTTTCAGCAAGAATGCTTGAAAGTCCTCTATTCCACTGAGTGACCATATTTTCCCCTGAAACATGATACTCAGTTTTGCTGGGTAGGTGATTCTTGGTTTTAATCCCAGCTCCTTTGCCCTCCAGAATATCATATTCCAAGCCCTTCGATCCCTCAGTGTAGAAGCTGCCAGATCCTGTGTTATCAATTGTGTTTCCACAATATTCAAATTGTTTCTTCCTGGCTGCTTGTAATACTCTCTCCTTAATCTGAGAATTCTGGAACCTAGCTATAATATTCCTAGGAGTTTTCTTTTTGGGATCTTTTTTAGGAGGTGATTGGTGGATTCTTTCAACCTCTATTTTGCCCACTGGTACTAAAAATATCAGGGCAGTTTTCTTTGAGAACTTCATGGAGGATGATTTCTAGGTTCTTACTTTGGTCATGGCTTTCAGGTAGTCCAATAATTTTTAAATCATCTCTCCTGGATCTATTTTCCAGGTCAGTGATTTTTCCCATGAGATATTTCACATTGCCTTCTATTCTTTCGTTTGTTTGGATCTGTTTAACAGCATCTTGATTTCTCATACAGTCATCAGTTTCCATTTGCTCCAATCTAATTCTGAAGCAATTATTCTCCTCATTGAACTTTTGAGATTCTTTTTCCATCTGGCAAAATCGGCTTTTAAAGGCATTCTTCTCTTCTGCCTTTTTGGGCCTCCTTTGTCATTTGAGTCAGTCTGTTTTTTAAGGTATTATTTTCCTCAGTCATGCTATTGACTCTCATTTTGTAATTTTCTTGCATCGTTCTAATTTCTCTTACCAATTTTTCCTCCACTTCTCTTATCTGCTTCTTAAGGTCCTCTATGGCCTGTAACCAGCTTGTATTTTCCTTTGAAGCTTTTGGTGCAGAAGTTCTGGCTTCACTGTTTTCCTCCTGTTCCATGCTTTGCTCCTTTTTGTCCCCAAAATAGGAGTGTAATGTTGGAATCTTCTGTCTGCTTTGTTTCCTTTGCCTGCTCATGTTGCCACTTAATTACTTGATGTTTGGGCTTTTTGCCACAGTAAGACTCTGCTGCCAGATAGAGGATCTTTGTACCAAAAGCTAGGGTTTTCTCAGCTGCTGGAGCTATTGGATGGGTGCCCTCTCAAGCCTCCACGCACTCTGGCAAGCTGGTTGCACACCCCAGGACCTCCACCCTAGACCATAATCCATATCCAAGCAGGTTAAAGCAACAGTGCTTACCCCTTAGACTGGTTGCTTTGTCCCCCCACAATCTGCAGGTCAGGAGCTGAAGCTTCCATGTCTCAGCAGCTGCAAGGCTGCTGCAACTCAGGCTCTTCTTGCCCAGGGGACAGATGCCAATTGCACTCCCAACTACTGGACCCCAAAGTCCACACTTCCCTGACCTCTCTCTTTGTCCTTAACATCTATGTGTTTATAATTCTGGAAACCACTACAGCTGCTGGTGATCTGATTACCTCCAGCTGGTGGCTGGTCAGGCCTGCCCTGAGGCTAAAACCTCAGGCACAAGCTGGGCTGGGATCGGCTATCAGAATGCTCAGCTGACCCCTTCCTGCTGGCCTGCTGAACTGTCCTCAGCGGGAGGTTAGCTGCTCTGTGTCATTTTGTGGGTACTATAGCTCCAAAAATAGGTCAGACTCACCTTTTACATGAATTGGAGGAAGTGGGAGCCAGAGCCCCATGGAAGTCCTGTTTCTACACCTCCATCTTGACTCTACCCCCGCCCCCAGCCTATCTTTTTAACACTAATATTCAACTAGTGATGATAAACAAGTAAAAATTTTGGAACATAATAATTTTAGGAGAATAAAGATTACAAATTATCCTATGAGCTACCAAAAATAGCACAATTAACATAAGCAGGCTATATTTACCAAGGTGCATTGCATTAAGAATTTAACTGTACACATCACAAAAAATATAAATGACTAGAAAATGATATAGACTATTTGATGTAACAAGAGTTACTGGTATCAATCAGGAAGCCCTAACACTGCCCTAGTATACACAACGGATAACATAAAACCTTTCCTAGGTCCTATACAGAGAACTTACAGATGGATAATGCTAAGAAACACACAGAATGAAAAGGAATACATATTTTGAAATTTGTCCTGCTGGATGTAGGGGCCATACTGTGTTGAGGTTATTAATGATCTCTATAATAATAATAAAAATTCAATTCCAATAACAGGAAAAGAAATTGAAATGCCTCATGGTAGCTGGCATTGACAGAGTAGTTAAATGTAATAGAAAACTAGTTCATAAGTGCATCAATTTCTCATAGCTTCCAAAGGATGAAACCATACATCTCTATAAAGAGTAAAATGAGATCTGCAATGATACATTCTACTTTTTTTAGTGGTCTCAAGTGCTATAAAGGAAGACAGTTTGTATAATGACAAAGATAAGGTTTCCTCCTCTTAAAAAAACACTTATAAATACTCTTTTCTCATTAAAATTATAACATATTCCCCTTCATACCTAAACGTTCCAACTGAACATCTCTTAAGTTACATTCCACCAAACATTTGCCCAACATAATTCAGCATTTGACTCATATTTTCAAAGCATCAGCATCATGCATAGTCCCTTGTGCAATCTCAGTCTCTTACTTAAATACTGATAAGGCAAGGTAATCGGTAGCAAAATCATCAGTAGATCAAGACACTTGCTTCTACTGAATTAATGAGCAGCTACAATCCATTCCTAAATGAACTGAGTACAATCTATGTTCTTCCTTTTAGGCTAAAGAATTTTCTCCACAGGGATTTGGAATTTTTAAAAGTATAACTACTTAATGTTAAATTAGTTGTTCTATAATATCTGGTATTAATTTCTTACCAAGTAATATGCCTATCTTTACTTTGAGGTTTTAAGAATTTTAGGTCAAATTTTGATCTGCCAGAGGAATACAATCTCATTTTGTACTTTTAGTGTTAGGTCAAAGTAATCATATTTCTATTTTCCATAAATTTACACTGTCAAATTCAATCAATGTCTCAATCAAGAAGTATTCACTGGACTTTTTTTATGATAGGCACTATTCTGTATTCTGGGTGTATGTATATGGGTATATATATGACCATTCCCTCACAGAACTTGCAGCTTATTAGGGAAACAATATGCATACATATAAACAAATTGCCATATTGCAAAGCAAACATAAGGGTTTATTATTATCACTTTTTGCTGAAGTGGGGACTGGTGAACAGGTAGTTAGGTGAATGGAGAACTCAAGGAGAAAGTGTCATTGAGCAATAATATAAGAGAAGCATTATTCAATTCCCCTTTCTGATGTCAAAATTGTATCCAAATAGTATTAGGGAGGAAAATCTGTGAGGACATTAAGTAACATACCTCTTGCAGAAAAAAAAGGAAAATACCAATATCCAAGCTTGTCATTAGATACAATGTGAAGGAGATGATCGATTCTTACCAAGATATACACTACCTAAAAAAATAAAGCTTGTGTCATTCCTTGTCCTTCTATCCCCATGGTGCCTAGCATGGTGTCTGTCACACAGTAGTTTCCCAATAAATGCTTGTTGATTCAAATGCATTAAATCATAAAGACACTAAAAAATATTGTTTGACTGCTCTTAGTTCTTGGTCTTTAAATAGGAAGAATCTCAGGAAACTGGGCTTCACTTAGGGGAAAAATTGCTTTAAGAATGTACCTATAATCGATATTATTTAGTATTGAAAATATTATAAGAGAGCCAAGGTATAGTTTATACTGAACTAGCCAAAACATTAGGAAAACCTAGTTTCAAGTACTTTCTTTTCTATATATTAGATTGTGACCAAATGCAATGTACTTAATTGCTATAAACATTTTTGTACAATTGGGTCTTCCTCCCACTTCTATGATCTCTTTGGGATATAACCCTAGGAGTGGTATTGCTGGGACAAAGGATATGAAATTATTTATAGCCCTTTTGCATAAATCCAGATTGCTCTCCGGAAAGGCTGGATCAGTTCACAACTCCACCAGCAATGAACTAGAGTTTCAATTTGCCCACATCCTCTCCAGCATTTGTCATTTTCCTGTTTTGTCATCTTAGCCAATCTGACTGGTGAGACGTGGTACGTCAGAGTTTTTTTTTTTTTTAAGCAATCGGAGTTAAGTAACTTGCTCAAGGTTACATGGCAGTTATTTCTGGGTGTGGTGCTGAGTATCTGAGCCCGGATTTGATCCAGGTCATCCCAACACTGGAGCTGGTGCTCTTACTCGCTGAGCCACCTGGCCGCCCCTAAGCAATTGGGGTTAAGTAACTTGCTCAAGGTTACACGGCCAGGTGTTTCTGGGTGGGTGCTAAGTGTCTGAGCCCAGGATTCGATCTCCAGGTCTTCTCAACACTGGAGCCGGTGCTCTTACTCGCTGTGCTACCTGGCCGCCCCCTCAGAGTTGTTTTGATTTGCATTTCTCTAATCAATAGTGATTTAGAGCATTTCTTCATGTGCTTATAGATATCTTTAATTTCTTTCTCAAAAAAATTGTTGTTCATAACCTTTGTCCATTTATCAATTGGGGAATGACTTGTATTCTTATAATTTTGACTCAGTTCTCTGTATATTTTAGAAATGAGTCCTTTGTCAAAGACATAGGTTGTAAGGATTCTTTCCCAACTTCCCACCTCCCTCTTAATCTTGGCCCTAATCTATTGCATTGATCCACTCCTCTCTTCCTCAGCCAGTACCAAGGAGTTTTGATGACTGCTGCTTTATAATACAGATTGAAATCTGATATAGCTACTCCACCTTCCCTAGCATTTTTTTTCATTAATTCCCTTGATATTCTGGACCGTTTATTCTTCCAATGAATGCTGTTTCTATTTTTTCTAGTCCTATAAAGTAATTTTTTAGTAAATTAATTGGTGTGGCACTAAATATAAAATTTAATTTAGGTTAAATTGTCATTTTTTTTTATATTAGCTCGACCCAGACACGGGAAACTGATATTTTTCCAATTAGTTAGATCTGACTTTATTTGTGTGAAAAAGTGTTTTGCAGTTGTGGTCATATAGGTCCTGGGTTTGTTTTGGCAGGTAGATTCCCAAATATTTTATAATGTCTACAGTCTTCCTATCTCTTGCTGTTGAATTTCATTGGAAATATATAGGAATGCCAAGGATTTATGTGGGTTTATTTTATATCCTTCAACTTTGCCAAATTTATTTATTATCTCAAGTAATTTTTTTTCTTGATTCTCTAGGATTCTCTAAGTATATTATCATATCATCTGCAAAGAGTGATTGCTTGGTCTCTGCCTAATTTGATTCCTTTGATTTCTCTTTCTTCTCTAATTGCTATTGCTAACATTTCTACTACCAGATTGAATAAGAGGGGTGATAGTGGACACCCTTGTTTCACCCCTGATGGGAAATGCTTCTAGCTTCTTGCCATTACATATAATACTTGCTGATGGCTTTAAATAGATTCTACCTATTATTTTAAGGAAGGCTCCATTTATTCCTATACCTTCTAATGTTTTCAATAGTAATGGATGTTGTATTTTGTCAAAAGCCTTTTCTGCATCTATTAAGATGATCAAGTGGTTTCTGCTAGTTTTATTGTTGATATGATCAATTATACTGATGGTTTTCCTAATATTAAACCATCCTTGCATTCCTGGAGTAAATCCTACCTGATCAAAGTGTATTATTCTTGAGATAAGTCGCTGTAGTCTTTTTGCTAGTATTTTATTTAGAATTTTTGCATCTTTGTTCATGAGGGAGATTGGTCTATAATTTTCTTTCTCTGTTTTATCTCTTCCTGATTTAGGTATCAGCACCATATTTGTGTCATAAAAAGAATTTGGTAGGACTCCTACTTCACTAATTTTTCCAAATAGTTTGTAGAGTATTGGAATCAATTGTTCTTTAAATGTTTGATAGAATTAGCTAGTAAATCCATCTGGCCCTGGAGATTTTTTCTGAGGGATTTCACTGATGGCTTGTTTGCTTTCTTTTTCTGAGATGGGATTATTTAATTAATTTACTTCCTCTTCAGTTAATCTGGGAAACTTGTATTTTTTAAATTTTCATCTATTTCCCTAAGATTGTCAAATTTATGTGCATACATTTGGAAAAAATAATTCCTAATTATTGTTTAGATTTCCTCTTCATTGGAGGTAGATTCACCCTTTTCATTTTTGACAGTCATAATTTGGTTTTCTTCTTTTTTTTATCGTATTGACTAAGGGTCTATCAATTTTGTTGGTTATTTTCATAAAACCAGCTCTTAGTTTTATTTATTAATTCAATAATTTAATTAATTTCAATTTTATTAACCTCTCCTTTGGTTTTCAATATTTCTAATTTAGTATTTAATTGGGGATTGTGAATTTGTTCTTTTTCTAGGTTTTTTAATTGCAATTCGTTGACCTCCCTTTTCTCTAATTTAATCATCTATGCACTCAGGGATATAAAATTCCCCCTAAGAACTGCCTTTAATGAATCCCACAAATTTTTGTATGTTGTTGCATTATTATCATTCTCTTGAATGAAATTACTGATTGTTTCTATAATTTCTTGTTTGACCAACTAATTCTTTAGGATTAAATTGTTTAATTTCCAATTAATTTTTCGTCTGTCCTTCCATGGCCCTTCATTCCATATAATTTTTCTTGCATCGTGATCTGAGAAGGATGCATTTTATATTGCTGCCATACTGCATAGAACTGTGAAGTTTTTATGCCCTACAATGTGGTCAGTTTTTGAGTATGTGCCATGAACCACTGAGAGGAAAGTATATTCCTTTTTATCCCCATTCAGTTTTCTCCAGAGAGAAGTTTTCTCCATATCCTCTCTACAATTCTGTTCACCTCCTTAACTTCTTTCTTGTTTATTTTGAGGTTGGATTTATCAAGTTCAGAGAGGGGGAGATTAAGTTCTCCCACTAGTATAGTTTTGCTATGTATTTCTTCCTCTAATTCCTTTACCTTCTCCTCTAGGAATTTGGATGCTATACCACTTGGTGCATATATGTTAAGTAATGATATTGCTTTATTCTCGATGGTGCTTTTTAACAGGATATAGTTTCCTTCCTTATCTCTCTTAATTAGGTCTGTTTTTGCTTTTGCTTTATCTGAGATAAGGATTGTTATCCCTGCTTTTTTGTACTTTAGCTGAGAAATGATATATTTTACTCCAGCCTTTTACCTTTACCCTGTGTGTATCCCTCTGTTTCAGATGTGTTTCTTGTAAACAGCATATTGTAGGATTATTATTTCTAATCCATTCTGCTATCCATCTCCATTTTATGGAAGAGTTCATTCCATTCACATTTAAAGTTATGAGTTTTATCTGTTTCTTTCCCTCCATCCTATTCCCTCCCCTGTTAATGCTCATATTTTCCCCCTTTTCCCTCCCCCACCTTAATAGTTTCTCTTTTTGGCCACTGCCTCCTTCAGTATTCCCTTATCAGCCCCCCTCCCTTTTCCTCCACTTTCCCCTTACTTCTTCCCTCCCTACTAACCATGCCCCCCCTTTCATAGCCCTTCCCCCTCCTACTGCCTGTAGGATATTTTTATACTTAATGAAGTATGTTATTTCTTCTTCTCACCAAGAGTGACAGGAATGAATGTCATGCAAAGCTCCTCTCCCTCCCCTCTTTCCCTCTAAAATGATACTTTTAGCATTTCTTCTCCCTCAAGTCCTATGCTTAACTGGTTGTTATTCCCTCCTTGCACCAGAACCAATGAGGGAAAAGCTTATATGATTCTCATCTCCTTCCCTTCTTTTCCTCTTCTATGCTGTTTTTATGCCTCTTTGTGTGACATAATTTGCCCTTTTCCTATTCATTCATTCTTCTTCCATTGCAGTTCCTTTGTAGGCCTTAATAAGATTTTTTAATCATCATTTTGTGTATTTTATACTCATACCCTCTACTTTTCTATAATCAGTTTGCTCTTATGAAATAGCAGGGTGTGTGTGTGTGTGTGTGTGTGTTTGTGTGTGTGTTTTCCTTGTTTACTTTTTTATGTCACTGTTGCATCTCATAATTGGAGGTTGAATTTTCCATTGAGTTCTGGCTTTTTCTTCAGGAAGTTCTGTAACTGTTTTATCTTTAATGTTTGTCTCTAAATTATTTTGTCTGTAAATGTTTTATCATTGAATGACCATCTCTTTGCCTGGAAAAATATGCTCAGTCTCACTGGGTATGAGATCCTTCTTTGTAACCTAAGCTCTTTTGCCTTCTAGAAAATTGTATTCCACTGCCTCCAATCTTTCAGTGTAGAGGCTGCCAAGTCCTGTGCAATCCTCACTGTGAACGCTCGATATCTGAAATGTTTCTTTCTGGCCACTTGAAGTATTTTCTCTTTTATCTGGTAGTTCTGAAGTTTGGTGACAACATTTCAAGGACTTTTCAGTTTGGGATCTCTTTCAGCAGGTGTCTGGTGGATTCTCTCAATTTCTATTTTACCCTCAGGTTCTAGTATCTCAGGGCAGTTTTCTTAATAAGCTCTTGGTTAACATTGTCCAGGCTCATTTTTTTATCATGATTTTCTGGTAAGCCTATGATTCTCAGATTATCTCTCCTGGATCTGTTTTCCAGGTCAGTTATTTTTGCATTGAGGTATTTTACCTCTTTTTCTAATTTTTCATTCTTGTTGTTTTGTTTGACTAATTCTTGGTTCCTTGTAGAGTTATTTGTTTGAATATGGTTGATTCTAGTTTTTAGCAAATCATTTTCCTTGGTTAATTTTTGGAGCTCCTTTTCCATATCATTGTAATGGAAATGCAAATTTAAAGATCTTCCCTGCCCCTAGGCTAAAGTGCACCTGGAGACTGGGGTGGGAGGCTTGTTTTTCAGTAGATACTTTTGATTGGCCAGTGGGTCAATAAGGTTCTTACATTCTCTGAGCCAGGAGAAGGCTATATAAGCCCTGATGTGTAGCTTTGTTTTGGGACTCACTTTGAGAAGTGTTCTGTGATTTGATCTGAATTCTGGGAAGCCGTTGTTGAGAGTCCCCTGGCTTTGGAAAGCCCAGATGTGGAAACCCAGATGTTGACTGGGTATGGATGTAATGGTTGGACAGTTTGGAAATCTGTCTACTTGATCTGTTTCTGTCTTGATAATTCTGCCTGTATGCTTTGAAGTTTGGGGTGCTTACCTTTTCCCCCTGAACAAGGTAAATGATATATGTCTGACTGATTAAAGTAAGCTTGTTAACCCATTTTGAGTTGCTTTCCTTTAACAAAGCAGATCCAAGAACCTGTGTGAGCAGCCACCCTAGGAACTCCAGGGTGCTTGCTGCTACAATCATAAAGTTTTCTTTTTAGAGAGATGTTTTCTTCATTATAATGTTTTTCTAATTCTGCAATTTTGGTTTTGAGAGAATTATTCATTTTGTCTTCTATCTCTCTCATTAAGTTTTCAAAGTTCCTTTTGATCTCATCTTGGAAAGCTTTCTGTGCTTGGGACCGGTTCACTGTTGATGTTTTGGCTGTGGGTGTGGAGTCCATATTGTCTCCCTCTGAGTTTGGTTCCTCCCTCTGAGGATAATAGGACTCCAGAGTCTTTGTAGTCTCCTTTGTACCCATTTTGAGGCAGGGCCCTAGCCATGCCCTTCCTCTAGGGATCCCAAGCCTTGACTGTAGAGGGTTTTGCCCTGGGGCAATAGTTACTATGTTTTCAGGGTGGGGTGCGGGGTTGGAGCAGGCCAGGTTCACTGTCATGTTGGTCTTTGGAGGTCCTGATAAGGGCTTTTTTTTAAATTTCTGGGCTATGAAATAGTAGCCCCAGGAGTATTTGCTGCCTGGGGCAGGGGCCCCTGCATTTGGTTCTTACCTTACTCTTTCCAGTCCCAGCCCTTTGGTGATAGGTGGGGTAGTGGCCCTTGTGGTTGGTGGGATAACTTGCCCTCCAAGTTGATCAGGCCTCTGCATCTGTGGGCCGTGCCTTCTGGGCCTGTCTCTGCATTTGCTGAAAGTATAATTTTTGATAGAAATGTGAGATTTAAAGATCAAAGAAGGAGAATGATTTTGTGGAGATTGTCACAGGTTTTTTGCAATGAAAATGTGTGCTAAATCTATATTCATTACTTTTTAAATTTTATTTTTAATTTATAAAATACAACAAGAATTTCCATAACATAATTCAATAAAAGAGATGCTTGCATATGAAACTATAAATCTTCTACATACAATTTACTATTCCTTTCAAATATGCAACAAAATTATCATATAAATTTCCTTTTTTTCTTCCTCCTCTTCCTACACTAAAGATGTGTACTGTTATAAACAAGTAGAGTCATATGTATATGCATTTGCATATGTATATGTATTTGTGTGTATGCATATGTGCATGTGTATATGTATGTGTGTATGTGAATGTGTATTGCATATGCATATGTGTGTATACATGTCTATAGAATTATTTTGTACATACTTCTATTTATCAGTTCTTTCTCCAAATGTAGAGAGTAATTTTTTCATGTCTTCTACAGTTAATTAAGGTATTTATAATAGTAAAAATAATTTATTCACTACAATTTGTTCTTAAAACAATATTGCTGTTGCTGTATGCAACATTCTCTTGGTTCTGCTCATTTCACTCTTTATTATTTCATGCAAGTCTATCTATGTTTTCTTTCTAAAATCATTGAGCTCATTATTTCTTCCAGCACAGCAGTATTCGATCACAATCATACACCACTACTTTTTCACTATTCCCCAGTTGACGGGCATCCCCACAATTTCTAGTTCTTTGTCACCACAAAGATAGCTGTTTGTAAACATTTTTTAACATATAGGTTATTTTCCCCTTTCCTGATTATCTTTGGAAATAGACTAAGGAGTGGTATTGCTACATCAAAGGGCATAGGTAATTTAATAACTCTTTAGGCATAATTCCAGATTTAAAATTCAATTTAAAAATCAAAGTATACACACACACACACACACACACACACACATAGACATAGATGTATATGTATACATAGATGTGTGGATTTTTTCATATGTATCTTACATATCCTCAAAGTACACATATAGTGTATACACTAATATATACAGACTGTATTATGTACACACATATACATACATACATACATATAAGGTATGTATGTGTGTATATGAAAATCATGAAACTGAAAAGGTAGATTTCACTGTTACATTCTGTAAGGCCAATCAAGCCAGAACATTTGAGGGCTGCTTCTGTGATATACTTCAGAGGTCAGATAGCATAATATAAGCATTATATTTATTCAGTTTAAACCTTGAGCCAAGAAACTAAAGCATTCACAATTCATAACTTATTACCATGGTGGCCACATAGCCTTAAACAAACAAAAAAGTATATAACATAACATAGCATACCTTCCACCTTATGCATTCTTTGGGGGTCAAAATCTTTGGGGAATGAGTAACCAGTTCTTCTTCACTCAGAGACTGTCCCAAAATACTTGTATATACAATCAGGGGATGCCAGGCAAGAGTCTTTCTTAGCATAGCATATCCTCAGGGGCAGCAGAGAACACAACACACTCCACCCCTAGGTCACAGTAGGTTACAATCCCCTCAATCTAAATGGAATGTCAAAGCAAAGTCCTCTTGGGGCTGTCCTCCCACACTGCTGTTGGAGGCTCCCACCTGGCACTTTCAGGTGCACACATGATTGAATGAATCAAAGAGTCCAACTCTCAACACTGCCCTAGCCCCTGATTCCAAATTCTGAGGGATGACTGCGTGAAAAAGTCAACAGAGTGGGTGCCCAGGGGTTATGGCACTTCTCCCCACTCCACCATACACAACTCCACCCCTGGGTCCTAAATCATCCCAGGGGCATGTAGCAGGAAAGCACACTCACTGCTCCTACCTTGCTGCAAAGTTTTTATCTTGACATCCGGCTGAGTTCTGAGTCCTGTGGCTCCTCCTCCTGGAGGTCCAGAGGCCAACCACTCCCTGTTCCAGCCAGGGTTCACAGGCAGGCAATTCTCCACTCCTGTTCCATGTTTCACTTCACAGGGGAAGGAACTGCTCCATTCCAAGTTCTCCCTGCTCCTGCATGGGTCCAAGCAGAGAAGCCACCAGGGGCCCCTGCCCCCAGCTTCTATCTATGGCCAATACCACCCCAACTGTGGGGCAATTCATCCTCCCCCAGTTTCACATGGGAAGAGGCCACTTCAATCTGGGCTCTGGGCAGTGCAAAATAATACAATAATTGGAAAACAAGACAACTCTCCTAGTCTCAAAAAACTCCATACTTTAGTATTTTATTCTAGTCCAGTGTTCCAGTGTTGTCACAAGGGTTAGTATCAGAGGTCTCTTCTCTTCATCAGAGGTCTCTTGTCTTTATCAGAGATCTCCTCACTAAGCCTTGAGGAGTGATTCACATCCAAAGCCAGGGACCCCTTAATAACAGCTAAACACCCTGCCAAAAGCAAGCCCCAAGGCAATATCTCACCTCAGAATATATATATATATACATATATATACATATATACCCATATATACATATATAATATATGTGTGTATGTATATACATGTATTTATATATTTGCATGTATATATGTATACACACACACACACACTTTCAACTAATAGGCTTAGAAGCAGAAGGAACCAAATCCTCATGATCCAGCACCTAATTTAACACATGTTTCTATCTCCCATCCTCCTAGAGCAAATGAAGTTTTAGAGATTAGATAAACTCCATTTTTCAGAAGGCAAGGAGGGTGTTAAAGGAATGGACAACTCCCATATAGCTTTATACTACACATTTGACTCAACTAATTCCACTAGTTACGTCAACCTTTCCTTTCTCTTTTGAGTAAAGTTTTAGGTCAAAGTGATGGCTGTACTAATAACTAACTAGAGAAAGGTATCATGTGTATCTATATGACACTAGATGGTTTCACTCTTTTATGTGGGTATTCCAATGGTCAATCACTTTTTTTCTTCTCATTAAAAGATAAATGCTTTCTGATTGTACTTACTAAGTGACAGACTCCAGAGTGTTCCAAGACAATTGATAAATTCTCAGGGTACTTATGCTATTTGGCACAACAGTATATTTTTCATTCCAAGTCATTTGGCATATTGCTAATTACACAGACTACATTCACTAAGTCCTCTACACAAGTAATGAAAATATTTGCTTGCAGTTTTTAAGAAACATGATCATGCAGATTTTTAACAGATTTAAAGAGTGTTCAATTATTGTCGGGCTATATTATAATAATGTATAAGTTTGGGTAACATCATCAAATATGGTTACAGTTTCTCATTGATTAAATTTCTGCTCACAATCACTTTTAGAAACTCCAAGAAACATTTCATTCCCAAAGGCATCACTAGATGTATCAAAGTAGCTATTTATTAATTGATAAAAATTTATATTATTCTAACAATTTACTAAAAATGTTTTACAGTAAATGCTCAGCAATACAATTGTACAACAAAAAAGTAATTTAAATTACATGCTACAACAGTCTCACTTCACTCTGGAACTCTTTGCCATACCATGTCAAACACAATCATTTAAATAAAGCATAAGCTTCCATACAGGACATCATCTGCTAAAAAAAAAAAAAGCAACCAAGGCATATTTTGGGTCCATAAGAGTAGATAAAAGAATAAAATAAAGGAGATTTGTCTTCCTCCCTCCATCCCCAGTAAGTGAATGGTTACAATCCTCCATGCTGGTGGGAGAAAGCATTTCCCACGGCAACTTTCTTTCCTAGATTATGCAAGTTTTACTGCTGCTGGTACATGCTGCAAAGCAGTGATATGAAGGTAGGGATACTGGAGCTTTTATTTTGGTAAATGATATGGGATAGACTTCCTCCGTGCTATAGTGTTCTACTCAGAGGAGAATAAAAGGGAAAAAAATGAGACTCTAGTTATATGATAGGTTAGTTCATGGGTAAAGAATAACTAAGGATGGAGTCTGCTGGAAAATTAGATGTAAGGTAAAAATGAGGATCAGCTTCTTCAGACCAGGTACAGAAAGGTAGAGGGGTAGAAAACTCTGACAGTAATTTTGAAGAATTGCGGGGGTGACAGAGGAAATAAGTGAAAGTCCAGAGAGAGCATACATTTCTGAATATATACAACCAAAATTTTTCCTCTGTTGTGCAACAATTATTAAATTGATTTTTTCTAATCTTTGTCCATTCCCTATAATATTCCTCCCTCCATTTCCACCTCCATTCACTCGGGATGCTATCCACTCATTCCTAGCCTAGCATGTAATGTGAAAAGGATGAAGAATTCTATTTTTTCACCACCTAGAAAGTCAAGCTATGTGACTTCATGTAATAGTTCTGAAAAATGTGGGCAAATATTCACTGTGTAAGTGGTTGAGACACCACACTCATTTTACCTGTGATTTAAAGGACTCTTAACACACAGATATTTTGAGGTGAAAGGTTAATGTATCAACCCACTGAAGCATTTAGTCTCTATCCCATGACTGTCCCACATTCTTCCCTTGTATGGTACCTATTTCAATATACTTTAGAGCTAGTAAGTAAATATGACATTCAGATATGATTCCCAAGAGTAAGGAACACTGCCCAGCTAGTGCTATCTTGAATAATATGTTAGAAATATTTTTTTTGAAACACACACTATATCCTCTATTTTCCCCATTATGCCAAAGCTACACAATGCCACAATTTCCTGTCAATTAGTCATTCGATATCACAAAGTTCTCCTTTATAAATTGTGAACACTTAATCCTTTTATTTTGATCAGTATTAGTGCTTCTGTTAGATTGACCTTATATATGCTGGAGACATATTTAAATCAGTGCTGTAGTAGGGGGCAACATAATGATTTTCTAGATATTATCTTCAACACTGTCTTTTATTAGACACTGTATTATCTATATCTAATGGAATAAAACAAGTAAATGTTTTTTTCTTCCCCCTCCAAAAAAAAAAATCAAGAGTTTGTAGACAAACAAAAAAGACCATCAGAATCAAAATTGATGTTTATATACTTAATACCTATTTGTGAAGTTGAAGTCTCTAGCAGTATATATTTTGAAAGGTATTTCTCTGATGGTAAATCATTAATTTGGATTGACTTTCGTAGAAATCATCTCAGACTTCTCTTAAAGCACTTTCTTCCTTCCTCTCCCACGCTTGGTACCTCACCACAAAATAGATCATCATTAGAATAATCAGAGTTAAGGCTTGCAACATATAACAAAAACAGGAAGAAAACATGACTTCACTTGGTTGTGTCTGCCTATGGCATTCATGATGAAGTAATATGAGGCTATAGTACAGTTTGATTTCATTTGTTAATGTACTTATTAAATCCATACTTATGGTAGAGGTTTATCTAAAATGTGTATTTAAACTGACAGGCAATGTCTCCAACATGGCGTATGTCATCAACATAAGTCTGTCAGGTTATTCCTCCTCCCGAGGGTGTGATGGAGTGGTTTTCTTTAGAAAATTCATGTTAAATATGGGAAACTATTGTTTAATCTCTTCAAAGACCTGGTTTTCTTTATTAATAAATCAAAAATAAAAGTATAAGAAGGGAGAATATTAAGATTTCCACTGCTTTCCAATTGAAGTGTCTGATTAGAGTTGTTGCTAATATTCCCACTGTTATTAATGCAACATTTACAGGTGAACCTTGAAAATTTATAGTTTTAGTTTCCACTCTTGGTTCCCCTGTGTTCTGATTTTAGCAGAACAAACACTGTCAGGGACACAGACACCTCTTTTCTCCACCTACTCACCCTTCTTTTTTAAGTTCCAATTTGGAGGGAAAATTGACATGAAAGACCTCTCTTACACATACTCAAGGAGTTTATTTCATGGAGTGTGTATGAGGCATGCATATTTGGATTCTGGGGGAAAATGAGTTGGTTTCACTATTTTAAGTAATATTTTTGTTATGAATTTACACTCCAATAAAATTAATAAAATTTGAAAGATGCTCTGTCTTATAGGCTACTTATTGTCAAAAGAAAAGGAGGAATAAGAATGAGAAATAGAAGAGAATATTTAAAAAGAGGTGTGAAGAATAATTCTAATGAAACAGTGAATATGAAAGGAAAGAAAAGAAAGGGAAAAAATGCACTAAGGGAACACAATAACAGTTAATGATTTCACAATGTGTTATAATTTGAAGACTGATTGGAGTGTTATATTGTTTTTGACAATTCAATTTTTCAAGAAGAAATTGAATCTGGGATGGCTTGGTGGTGCAAAGAATAGAGCACTGGCCCTGGAGTCAGGAGGACCTGAGTTCAAATCCAGCCTTAGACACTTAAACACTTACTGGCCATGTGACCTGGAGCAAGTCACTTAACCCCAATTGTCCTGCTTTCCCCCTCCCCAAAAAAGCAACAAAATAAGAAGAAATTGAATTTAAGTTTTGGAATATTTGAAAACTTTTTCACAGAAAAATTCAAATCTACAATTTCTGATAGAAAATATATAGAAATGGGGTGGCTAGGTGACACAGTGAATAGAGCACCAGCCCTGGAGTCAGGAGGACCTGAGTTCAAATCTGGCCTCAAACACTTAACATAAAAACTAGCCGTGTGGCCTTGGGCAAACTCACTTAACCCCAATTGCCCTCCAAAAAGCAAAAAAAAGAAAAATACGCAGAAATATTAAGAGAAGACTGCTACTACTGCTATTGTTGCTAATGATAATAGCTAGCATTTATATAGCATATTAAAGTTTACAAATGTGCTTTTTAAAACTTCTCTCATTTTACAGATGAGAAGATTGGTTTTCCAGGGTCATATAGATAGTAAATGTCTGAGGCAGAAGTTGAACTCTAGGGTCTTGACTTCTAGTCCAATTAAGAAAAAAACAAATCAAAATCAATTTGTGTTTCTGTTTTTAACCACTGCATTGAATATGATGTAAAATAATATATAAAAAAAGAAAAATAACGTAAATATGCATTTTCAATATCAATGAGAGTATTGTTATTGTTGTTTATCTTTCATTCTTGAAGAGGATCATGACATCAGGAAGAAGATCTCATGACTTGTAAGTGAATTGGATTTAAGTGAGTCAGGGCTGAGCAAAGGCACCTCTATGTGGGAGGGATGAAGTGAGGGAAGGAAGGAAGAAAGGAAGGAAGGAAGGAAGGAAGGAAGGAAGGAAGGAAGG
>NW_027185655.1:39457596-39477305 GCF_028583685.1 Petaurus breviceps papuanus
GGAAGGAAGGAAGGAAGGAAGGAAGGAAGGAAGGAAGGAAGGAAGGAAGGAAGGAAGGAAGGAAGAACTTCCTTGCCTAACTGGAACTTGTCATTTGGGTCCCCATTGGGGTAACTACTACTACTCCCAGGTTGTTTGTCCTTCCTTCTCTAAGAGGACCACGATATCAAGAAGGATGTGTTGTGATTTGCAAGTGAATTGAATGCAAGTGAAGCAAGGCAGTGCAAAGGCACCAGCCCTATTCCATCCTCCAGAGCCATCTAGGGCCAGTGGCAAGATATAGATTTCCAATATCAATGTGAAGATTGTGATATTTTTAAAGTCTAAATCTTTCACCAAACACTACCATTGGGCAGGAAATTGGTGCTTTGCTTAAACAGGCCCACAGGAAAACAGTATAAATTATATATACTTGAACTACAATTAAGAGCCCTTAGATGTTATTTGTTAAGATGACTTCGATGCCACTATATTATGAATGATTGGGAGTGGGGTTAAGGGAGCTGTGTAGTCTATCAAGGAATCTCAATCACCTGCCTCCTAATTATGGACAATTCTCCCAACCTGTAGTTACATGCAGTAAACTGCATGTTTGCTGTAATCCAAATTATGAAGTTGAGTTGCTTTGGTCATGGATCTAAATTGCCATTCGACATACTCTCATAAATGTCAAGTGAGGTGGGCAATCCCTTTTTATTTACAGTAGGTTATTAAATGAGTTTGAAAAAGACATAGAGAGTTTTGAGAAGAGGGAGTTGAAACTATATTTGAAATAAATTCTTAGGCGATGGTCAAAGCCAAACTGCAGCAAAGTGTTTCTGACCATTTTTGAATCCCTTGGCTTAATTTAATTGTATTGTTTATACTGACACCTAGATTATAGCATCTGGATAACAGACAATGCTGTCCAGCAGGATAGCTTTTGTCAGGATTTTATTAATCCTGGGATGCTGTGACTTAGACAGTTATGATTTCTCAAGGGCTACAAACATGCAAACATTACGCTGCTTTGAAGGGTGAAAATAGACCTTTGTTTTCAAGGACTCATCATCAGAGCTTTACTAAGTGAAAATGTTTGTTAGCAGCTTCAGATAAGAATGTGAAATGATTTGAAAGACTTGTCTTGATTTGTTACAAAATCCAGGTATTGGATATAATTCACACTGAAAAGTCCATTCTCCACCCCCACCACCACACCCCAACACAGCTCTCTAGAAACAAGGAAAGTGTGAATCATACTTTTAACAAATTGAATGTTAGCCAAAGGAGATCTATGGAATATCTTTGAAATGTTGACAGGCAGTATCTTTAACTAAATAACATTCCTCCTGAATTCTCTGCATGGCTTTGTAATTTTAATGTTCATGACTGATGATGATTATAAAATCAACCACTAATCAATGTCAGTACAAATTCCAAACAAAGGGAGTCACAGATAACCTCTTAATTTAGGAATCTCCTTCGCCTCTTTCTAGCTTCCTCACCAACTCAAATATGGCAACTTCCATACAATGAAAATGAAAAGACTAAATTACAAACAGTGTACCCTACATGTATTTCACCAAAGGCCATCAAAAATGAATCCATTCATCAGTTATTGAATACCATGGCTTTCTTGTGTGATAATCATTGTTTCAAAACCTGCTTCCAATTACTGCCAAGTCTCACTGGAGTTCTGCTGGGGAATAGACTACAGTAGCTTTGTATCAAACTGGAATGTTTCTTGATGAGAACTAAATAAAACTGCATGTGGAAAAGTTTTTTTTTTTAATCCTGATAGGAGGTAGAAAAAACTTTGTAACAGTGTTCAATAAAAAACTCTAATTAGAAAACATTTAGCCTCAAAGAAGTCCCTTAAGAAATTACTGAACACTGATTTTGAACTTTGAATTCCCCAAGTTTAGATTTAGTCCTCAACAGAATAAATGATTTCCTCATTCTGGTAATATGGCCAGTCTGTTTCATGCTTATTTCTGTGATTTATTAGAAGATATACATGTGGTGATAGTAGCACTGAAGAATTCCCCCAAGATTAAGACAACTAGCCCAAAAGTATTTTTGAATACTATTTAAAAAATCAGTTCAATAAAGGTATGGGTAGAAAAAAATAAAAGAATGGGTAAAATTGTGACTGAGGAAGAGTAGACTTTCTTCCAGCTATCCCCACACAAGGTCTCAATAAATCAAAAAGCATTTATTAAGCACCTACTACATGTCAGTTACTGTGCTAAGCACTGGGGGCACAAGAGAAAAATTAAAACAATAATTCCATAAGAAGGTTTCATTCTAATGGCGTGTTCACACAAGTATACAGAGACAAGATTTTTTTTAAATGAATGCAAGGTAGTTTGGGGCAGGGGCCAGTGGAACTAGCAGCTGGAGGAATCAGGCCAAGTTTTAAGCTATATAGTGGCACTTAAAGTGAGCTTCAGAGGAAACTAGGGATAGTAAAGGACTCCAGGAAATATTCCAGGCATGTAGGAAAGGGAGGTAGGGAAGGAAAGATATGTCCAGAGGAGGAGAACCTGAGGCCTTGAGGTCACATGGGGCCATCTAGGTCCTCAAGGGTGACTCTTTGATAGATTCTGTCCTTCGAATGCTGTCAAACAGCCATCCTTCAGGACCTAGAGAGCCACATGTGGCCTCGAGGCTGCAGGTTCCCCACCCCAGGGCCTTGATGATGGTTATGGGAGGGATCCTTTGGAGTTCTTGTGGTGGTGCCCCACGAATTCACAGAATCTCTGCATGTGTGCGTGTGTGTGTGTGTGTGTGTGTATATAAAGCACAGAAACTATGAACATAATTCATCTAAGGGTGGGGGATAACATTTGTGCTTATCTGGTTTTGTCTGTATGATAATGCGATTTCATATATTTAAGACCATATATTTAAGCTCAAATGGACTTTGGAGGGGATGCAGTCCAAATCATTTATCCTACTGATGAGAGAGAAGAAGCCCAGACTCTTTAAGTGCCAAGTTTATACAAAGAACTAGCAGAAGTGGGATTCAGATCCTAGTACTTTGTTTCCAAAACCTGTGTGATTTTTACTATTCCAGGTAGTATACTGTCAAGACATCCATTTCCTAGCTGGTATCTACTTTGTTTTCTGACATATTTCCATGCAGTATCTAAGATGTCTACTGCAAATGGAAGTATATAAAATATATGAGTGTACATATACTTACATACATTCACTCATTATATCTATACATATATGCATTATATGTATACATACATATATGCATGCATGTACATATACACACAAATAAATGAGAATTTATTAAGCATTGGATTTGTGCCAAGCATTGAGCTAGGCAACAGAGGAAACAAATATAAAATGGGACAGGCAGGGATAAAACCTCTCAAAGGAAGGAACATGTTAAGTGTCTTAGAAAGAGCAAGGACTGCCAAGAGATATTGGTGAAGAAGGAAAGCATTGCAGGTGTGGGGAAAAGCCCATCCAAAGTCACAAAGGTTAAGTTAGAATGTCATGTGTGGCAAAGTGCAAGCAGGACAATTTGGCTAGGGTGTCAAAAGCCTAAGAAGACATAATTAATTTGAAATCAACCCACAAAGATAGGTTGGAGTCATATATGTAAAGAAACTTAAATATGAAACTGATGTTTTATTTTAACCTTTAGGCAATAGGGAGGTAATGATTCTTTTTAGGCTAATACTATGAGGACTTCTTTAGCATTATCAGTTTCAAAACACTGTAGGGAAAGAACTGGAAAACAGAGAGGCTGGAATCTCCAGGCAAGAGGTGATCGGGATATCGATTAAGGTGGCAATGATGAGAGTAGAAAGGATGATTTTGTTGAAAGAGACCTTGTTTGTTTTCTATTTTATGGTATCACCCAAAATAAGGACTAAAAGGAAAGAGAATAAGCATTTATTAACCACCTACTTTATGGAAAACACTGTACTAATCAATTTACAAATATTATTTCATTTTATTAAAGTAATAAGCTTTTATATTGGTAATTGATATTCTGATACATTTTAAAAATAAAATGAAATGCCATCAGTGAACTGAGGTCCTATTTCAAATTATGTATTTTATCTGATCATCAATAATGTAATGGTCATCACCAAAAATCAGAGTGAACATAACAAAAGCTGCTAGTCATCAGCTTAAAAGATGTCAAGATTATAGCATATGGCTGAGATAAAATAGTGAGTACTTTTCTTTTAACTGGGTTCTAATTGGTTTCAACTTAGTAGCTATCTTTCTTTTTAAAAAAAAGAGTATTGAGAAAAATAGGAAAAAAAATATTTTTGTTCATTCATGTTTGTTCAAAACTAAAATGTCTATACCAGGATTTTTACCTTTAATTCCCAACACTCCAGGATGTCACCTATGTTTTCCAGTTATATTAAAGTCTCCTCCATAGGCAGTCAGTTCTCCAAAAATAACATTTTAATCCACTTTAATTTTAATAAATAAACCTATGCCTAGCACGTTTTAGAAGAGGAAGGATTATATTTATAAAAACTAATAATAAGAATAGAGCATTGTGGCTCCAATATGTAACTGATGAACTCTAATAATAGAAGCCATTTTCTCCAAATTTCATTATCACAAAACCTTCATTTTGTATGACATAATGTGTACAGAATGTACACAATGCCCAAAAGCTACATAAAGCCCATTCCATGAAGAATTTAAGCAAGACAGTACCTGAAACAAGGGATTGTTGGTAGTGGCATTGGGTGGCACCCTAATTTACTTGGAACCCAAAGAAAGGCCTTTTTATTTGCCAAGAAGAATCAAGGTAAAAACAAATCCATCCCAAGAGCCATACTATATGCTGAGTGATACCAGATTTCATTTGTGTATTAAGAGAAGAGAGGATCAGTAATTACATAATGCAACTGAAATGGGTTAAAGTAATCTACAATAGATCCTTCTGGTTTATTTTAATAAGCATCTTCATAAAATACCTTTTTATAAATATTAGAAACCGTGTTAAGTCAATGAACAAAGATTTCTTTCTTTCCCACATTTTAAGTGGGATGGGATTGATGCAACAGGCAACAATATATTATAGACTGTGTGTGTATGTATGTGTAATTTATACACAAAACAGAGCAGAATTCAAATTCACAAACACTTTGGGATTAAAAGGAATCTTAAATACTCCCAATTATTTATATTTCAGAGCACAAACAATTTTTTAAGAACCTAGTGAAAAAAAGAGACCAGACAAGTTTGGGGATTTTTTTTGGGGGGGGGGGGCTATAGCATAGCCATTTATCGAGTCCCTTTACTGTAAAGATTTCAGAGACACAATTGGGAGAAAAAGTATTGATTTTTTAGTCAAGAGAATAAAGTGTCCTCATACCTATAAAAGGAATAAACATGGTTTATATAGAAATATGATATATATCAACCAAAGAAATTATGTCATTATCATATGGATGAAATTCATGTTTGTTTACATTTTATTTACAAAGCTGCATCTCATGAGGGAATTCCTGATAAGTGAGTTCATCCGTTGAAGAACATTAGTTTGGTTTCAAGTAAGTCTCTCTTAAGCATGTCCAATTTGCATAAATTGGAATAAAAACATTATAGATTTTAAATCTCCCTTATGCTACTTATATCATGACCTAATTATAAAAACTAAATTTGCATCTTGGCTCTTGTAAACATGGTGATCAATACTTCTTAAGTCATAAGGGCCTTTGCCAACTTTACTGACATGGACACAAAAAAAATAATTATTTTCTGTTATGCTGTGTATCTCCAATAAAGTTATATAATGATTACTCATTGTTGCATGTAGGAATTCTGACTGAATTTTTCTTGAGCAAAGTGAGGGATTTAGTCTAGACCATGGAGTACTTTGTGTGTTTTAAAGACATTTTGATAATTCTTTCTATTGTTAAGTAATTTCCTACTCTTTGTGACCACATTTTGAAGTTTTCTTGGCAAAGAGGTTAGAAGAAGTTTGTCATTTCCTTCTCCAGCTCATTTTACACATGAGGAAACTGTAGCAAACAGGGCTATGTGACTTGCCCAGGGTCACACAGCTAGTAAGTGTAGGAGACTGGATTTAAACTCAGGAAGAGGAGTCTCCAAGCCCAGCACTCTATCCACTGTAGCACTTAGCAGCCTTGATAATTAGATTTCAATAAAATTAGTTTCCCATGTAATCCTAGGCATTTTAGTTTATGCATTTTAAAATGGCACTCTGCAAAAGGTTCCATAGGCTTCATCAGGCTTCCCAGATAAAAAAAGACTAAGAATTTTTGGAACAGTCTTTAAAATCCCTTATACTTCTAAATCTTTTGATTCTCAGGATCCTGATTCATTAGCTAGCTATACAGTTGACCTTCTAGTCAAGAATCAAGTGTATTGGTCTAATTGAGAGAGGGGGAGAAACATGGCTTCTTATTAAGAAGTATTTTAATATCATCTTGAAATCTATTATTCTTAGGTAGACTTAAAAGAGGAAATAGATCAGGGACAAATAAGTGAGGGAGCTGTAAACCTTTCACCCTTTAGAATCTAGTACACTATGGTCTAAACTTCCTCATTTCTAGTACAATTGGAACCAATGTTTTAGATTTTATACCATTATACCAGCGACTGTTACTGCCATTGTTTCCATTGTGCCAAATGAGCAAAAAAGTCAGATATGGAGGCCAAGGTATTAATTGAAGTGACTTTAGATGTGAATCTATTAAATTCCTTCTCATTTGTTCATGGCTGAATCTGAAGCTTAGAGAGGTTTTATGTAAAGTTCTAATAGTTACTTGAGTTAGGATTAGATTCTTGGTCTCTGGTCCCTCTCCTGGATGGCAGTGATTGTTTTGGACATTTTTAATACTCTCCATAGCACCTTTCATGGTGTTGTTTTTCTTCCTTTATTCTTCAATAGGACCAATGGAATCAGAAAGGAGATGTCTTGACTTAAAAGTGAATTGGATTTATGTAAGGCAGAGCTGTGCAAAATCATCAGTTTCACTTTCTTCTCCAGAGTCCAATGGCTAGACATAGGTCAAAGACAATTGGTGATGGCTCCAGATGCAGTAGGGAACCTTGACCTTTTTAAGCTGTTTTATTTTTCTTCCCAGGTCTCAGTTTATATGAGGCAAAGGGCATTTAGTAATTAAATGCTAGGTGAGGAAAGAGATTGCCTTCATAAAAGAATAAATCTGGGAGGGGAAGATCCTCCAAGTTTCTGGAAGGAACAGAAATAATTGCTATTCATTCTCACTCTGAACCATCAAAACCCATACAATGAACAAGTGAAGCTTTGACTAGGATCTATTATTGGCCAATCAGTGAAAGGCAGAGTGATTTGGGTTTAATTTGGACCTTCCAGGATACTTAAATGTATAATATTTATATTAATGTGCTTAAAACCATGTCAAGGAGAAGATGGATTAAGCTTTTTTGTTTGCCTCCAGAGGAGTCAACAGATGGGAGATGTAAAGTGACAAATTTGAGTCCATTGTCAGGTAAAACTTCCTAACAATTACAGCTGTCCAAATGTGGAATCGGATTCCTCCTAAGCTTGTGAGTTTCCCCTTATTGGAGATCTTCATCACTTGGCTGAAAAAATGTTGACTTTATAACTGAGGGGATTTGGGGGTAAAGGGTATGGATTTGATAGCCACTGAGAGCCTTTCTAATTTAGAAATTCTGTGATTATCTCTCATCTGATGATTAAATCACTTTCCCAATAATAGTTCAAAGAACTTTACCCTTATGGACATCCAGTAGGAGAGAACTCACTTCTTTCAAAGAAGTCTGTCTGAATTTTTGATAGTTTTATTATTATGATTTCTGTAGCAACAATAATAATAATCATTCCCATGATTATTATTATTATCATTTTTATTTAATTATCAGGGACGTTTAATATTGCTAAATGTTTTGCTGAAATCTGGGTATGATATAGTTTATCTAATTGTCCTACTCTACTATCAATAGAGTAACCTGATAAGAAAAGGAAATAAGGTTTGTTTGGCATGACCTAGTTTTGATGATGGCTTGGTGAATTCTTTGGTTTATACATTAAGTCCTTTTTTGTTTGTTTTTTTCAAAATTTTTTTTCAAATGAGATATTTGCATTTCTATCATCTGTTGGCACATGTCCCATCTTCCATAGATTTTCAAAGATCCAAGAAAGTGTATCAGGAATCAATATAAAGTTTCTTCTAGTGTATTAGGGCATGACAACTTGGATTTATTAATGGCCCTCTCATTGTAGTAATGTGCTAAGCTGTTATTGGTAACGTTAGGTTAAATTAGTCTGGTCTTTCTTTGTGGCTTTAGGCAGTTTGGGATCATTTACAGATTAAGCAGTAAGGCAGAAGTAAGCATTCAGTGCATTACAAGGGTACTACTGGATTTTCTAAGGAGAATATTACTTGCTATTAATATCTTTCTTGGCCTGTTAACCTATAGGGAAGAATCTCTGGTAGACTATGTCAGTATGTACATCGCTTCCTCAGATGTTTGGTTTCTTTTAACAGTGCTTAGGGCAATGCCTATATTTCAAGGAATTAGTGAACCAGAATGGAATGAGTCAATAATGAAAATGCCATTCAGATAAAAGGTTTGGCGATATTATTCTGAGACTCTACACTATCCCTCTAAGGACAGATTTTTTTAAAAACCCAAATAATATTTCTATCAATAAACCATAGAAATTACATCCATTGCTTCCCCTACCATGGTATATGGCCAAGGAAAAGTGATTTACAGTCTGTAAGAATAATTTTAGGAACCAGAGATCATAACCACTAGGTTGAATTACCAATCTCTTGATATAATTTAGAACAAAAAGAACTTTAGAGCTCATCTAGTCAAATTTCCATCATAGTGATCTGTTTTATAACACTACAATTTCTTGGAGTACAACTTTATCTCATCTAGAATGCAAAGAGTATTTACATCCATCTTTATTTTTTTTATATCTATCATTAAGGGGATGAAGTGGGAGCCTTTCATGAGTATACTAATTCCTTTGTGAGAAATAAGGTAAAGGTGCTTTCGCAATAGTGATGTTAGGAAGACCTGCCTTAAAATGGATAGCTAGATGGTACAAGAGATAGAGCACTGGAGTCAGGGTGACCTGAATTCCAAACTCATCTCAATCACTGACTAGATATGTGACTCTAGCCAAAAATTCAGCCTGTTTCCCTAACTATAAAATGCCAGCCATTACAGCACCTATTTCACAGAGTTGTGAGAATCAAATGAAATGATAGATGTAACGTACGAACCTCAGTTCTGGGAATATTCACTTCACAAATGTTACTTCCCTTCTATTGGTGGAAGGGGAGAGAATTATGCTGGGGATCTGGCAGCAGGTGAACTTTGAGGTGTTTCCAGCATGAGCATAATATAGTTATAACCCATTTTGGGACTGGAACAAGAGAGATGCTTATTATTAGATGATGTAAATGAGGTCTAACAGATGGGAACCAATATGGTTTGTAAAGATGCAGTGCTTCTGGAACTCTTTCTGAAGGGCTATGAGTACTTAGAAAAAGGCTTAGCAAAGTATCCTTTGCTTGGAGATTTGGTGCTTCTGATTGATCAGACTAAAAAACGAAATGTTCATCTGGAGGATGGAGATAGGGAACACAGACACAGGACCATAACAATATTTTTGAACCATTTAGGTGGCAGCAGATTTCAAGTCCATAGACCCAGGGATTAGTCAGAGATGGAAATAATGAACTTGGCATAGCATGTGTATCAAGGATAATTCCCTGATAATGTAATTTAGTAAAATCAGGGGGTTCAGACAAGGGATTATAGAAGAAAGGGGGGCCTGCTACTGGTGAGGAAGAGGTCAGACAGAAATTTCATTCTGAGAAGGTACAATCATATCAAGATTACAAAAGGATAAACAAAGCATCAATCAAATTACCAATATGGAAGCATTGCAGAAATATTACCAAGACAATGGACACCACTAATTCCATACCTGCCCCAAAACATATGTAAGATTTTTAATAATACCTTAATTTTTCCCCAATTATATGTTGAAACAATTTTTAATGTTTTTTTTAAGTTTTGAGTTGGAAGAAGTATTGACCAAGGAAAAGGGAAGACTAAATTTAAAAAAGTCTTGATTGTCTCCTCAGCCTAAAACTTAGTAGTATAAGCCTCTGGAGGCGATAACTACCAGGACTGATAATTATAGTAGAATGGTAGGACAAGGAGTATGACTGGTCTGGAAGAAGACCATTCCACTTATTTAGAATGCATGGAGTTGTTCAGGAGAGCTACTTTTGGAGATAATCTAGAAGGCCTCCATAACACTTTACCTGAGCTTTGGTCACCCTGAGACTCCACTGTAACAGAAAGAGTTTTGAGTCAAAATGACCAAAGGAGAGAAGCCTAACCTTCTGCTATAAATAGGGCCTTGATTACAAGGGTGAAGCTGAACTACCAGAAGAAACCATGTTTAAATTCAAGCCTTTACCTCAGATGGGGAAGCATAAAGAAAAGAAAAATATCGAAGCTGTCAGTCTGTCCCTCTTGGGAGATTGCTAAAGTGATAGGCAGGGCAAAGAGAATAATCGGGGTGGCTATTCATGCTAATAAGCCTTTTGAAAGAAGGATAAGAGGGATGAATCAAAAAGAATGCTGAACACAGTGGCATTGTGAGAGGCACCAAGCAAGGAGAAGATAATTATGAAATATGTACTATTTTCCAGGTACTTTGCTAAGCACTGGGAGTACAAATACAATAACAAAGAAAGACAGTTCCTACCCTCAAAGAGTTTTTATTATAATGAGAAAAAAATAACACATAAACGGGAGCTAAAATGAGTGGGAGTGAAGAACATACACTCCTTCTCAGGGTATGGTAGTGAAATCCAGAGAAGTACCAACTGGAAGAAAATGAAGCATGATCAAGCTGGGCCCATCCCCAAAATGGTGATGCCCTCAGAGATTGTTCTTGCCCTTCCTGAAGTACCAATTCAGATACACATAAGGAGGTCAACTACTACCCTGTTTAAAAAGAACAGGAAGAGAGTAAAGGGACTCACAAGGGAGGCTAATTTTACATTAATTTAACAAAAAGTGGTCTGAGTCATGACTAGAACCATGCAGAACAAGAGAGAGGGACTGGCTTGTTCAGTATTGAGATGGTGGACAGCAAAAAGGCACTCATAGTAAGTGCTTTGGCATCTCTCACTATCTCACTGACCCTGATTGTGTTGGTAGGGAAAAAATGCTTTAGCTGGATAATATAAGGAGGAAGAAAGGTTGCTATCCATTAAATTTAATTAGGATGACTGACTTTTGTACCTTTTAGGAGAATTTGGCTTGCCTGTCCTCAAATAAGACTCTGAAAAAGGATGAAAAAATATGTTGGAGTTTGTATTTATGAGAGATGTGTAGAACTTGAAATCTGTACATTAATAAAGAATGGTGATATTCTGGTGAATAATTCTGACCATTTGATCATAGAACCTAGACTGACATTTAACACAGTTCTCACCATGTCCTCTCAAAGTCATCATCAATTAATGAGCCCAGCTGCTTAAAGATAACCTGTCTGAAATTTCTGGAAGTAATGATCTAATCTTACATTCACATAATAAACCCCTCCATTTCTGTGAACCAAATCATATTACTGTCTTTTCCCCTCGTTTCTTTGTTGACATATTGTTGTTTGAGTTTAGATAGATATTATTTATGTAAGATTTTTTTGGTTATGCTCTTTCATAGATGGGGAACCTGTGGCCTCGAGGTGACATATGGCCTTCTAAGTCCTCAAGTGCAGTCTTTGACTGAAACCAAACAGAAATAGATTTGGTCTGTGAAGTTAGGATTCAGTCAAACGACTGCACTTGAGAACCTACAGGGACATATGTGGCCTCAAGACTGTAAGTTCCCCATCCCTTTGTCAGACTTAGATTTTAATCATTTAATGAGAAAACCCAATGTCAATTACATATAATTTTCTTATTGTCATTTTTAAAATCAACTTTCCTTTCAAGTTTCTTCGAAAAAGAGATAGAAATCTGTGTATATACATATATGCAAATACACATATGCATGCATACACACATATATACACATATGCACATACATGTGTGTGTGATTCTGGATATCTGTATGTAAAACCTTTCCTCCTAGCTTATTATCCCCCAGGCAGACTGGCTGGCATAATGGACTAGAATGCTGTACCTAGACTGAGAAAGTTTTAATCCTGCCCCATAAACTAGCTGTGTGACCTTGAACAAGCCACTTAACCTTTCCTAGCCTCATTTTCCTCATCTGTAAAATCAAGACAACAGTAGCTCTAGTGCTGATCTCAGAATGAAATAACAGGAACATAAACCAAGTCCTTTGCAACCTTACAATAACAAATAAATGCTAGATACTAGAGTTCTAACCAACGGAACTTCCCAAACTGGTAAAAAAACAAGTTTGGTTCCCTCTTTGTTCCACCTTTGGAATCAGAGTCTTCTATTCCAATTATTGAAAACACAGGATGTTCTTTTGGGGAAGAGAGATATATAGACATCTCACGACAGAACTGAGCAATTGTGAAGCCAACATATTTTATCATACTACACACACTGATGGTACATCTTCATTATTTGATAAATGTGAATAATAATTTGGTTTACTCTTGGGAAGGCCCAGTGTACATATAAATAGATGGCTGGGCTGTGTCCTGGTTGTATCTTTAAATGAAATATTAGCTATGGTATAAATTAAACAAGGGATTGCAAATGTACTGAATGTGAAAATTTCTGAGTATGATTTGCTCTTCTATACAATATCTGACCACACCATCTCAGGGAGTTCCAGTCACTGACAGAAAAGAAAGATTTGACATCATCTGGAAACTCTTTTCCCTGGAGGTAAAACAATTTGTTATAACTACATATCTTGATTGTCCAGAGTAAATGAGGCATGCCCTTCTGGGATGTATTTCTGTTTTACTATCTTTCATGACTTCCCATCCTCAAAAAGGTGTGAAAAATTGGTTTAACCAAATGAACATTGAGATTACCATAGCACAAAGCACCTTTTCACACTAATGTTTATTGCATGGAAGGCAACATTTTCGAGAAGAAAGATCAATGCCTTTGGAAGCAAAGGATCTGAGTTCAAACCTAGCCTCTGGCGTTCATTACCAGTGTGATCTTGGGCAACCTCAGTTTCCTCATATGAAAAATGATATTTTTGGACTATGTGATCACTAAAGTACTTTTCGTCTCTAAATATATGATAGTGTGAGTCTCTATAGAATTATAATTTAAAAAAATAACTTACAATTTCAGGCTATGCTCTTACTATTTGATTATAATTTGGAATAAATTCTTTAAACTTTTTCAACTTCAGCTTCCCCATTTGAAAAGTGAAATAATAGTATCTATCCTGCCCTTCTCAAAGAGCTACAAAAATTAAATGAAAAATAAGGAAGTTCTTTGAAGATATTAGAAACTTAGATAGATAGATATGCATATGTTTTTATGTCACCTTTATTTCCAAATGCACCCTTCCTTCCCTACCAGAGCAACTATCTTTTGTGAAAATAACAAAAAATAAAAGTATACAAACACAAAATTAAAAAGAGAAAAGGAAAAGGACATTTCAGCAAAAGTAACCAACACACTGTGTGAGTCACAGAATATGCCATATTCCACACCCATAATTGCCACCTCTTCAACAATGAACAGGAGGTTAATTTTGACATCTCTTCCTCAGGACCAAGTTATGTCATTATAATTGCATAGTGTTAAAATTATTGGATTGTTATTGTTCTTTCCACTTACGCTGTTGGAGTCATTAAGTAAATTATTTTCCTCATTATGCCTACTTCACTTTGTACCAGTTCATGTGTTTTCCCATGCTTAGTAGAAATTTGTTGTATACATTGTTTCTTATGGTGCAATATTACTTAACATTCCTATACCACATGTTTAGTCACACCCTTCGCCCAAATGGTGGGTACCTAGCTGTTTCAGTGAGGTGGCACAGTGGATAGAATGTTGGACCTAGAATCAGGAAGGCTAAGTTCAACTCCGACTTCCAAAACTTACTAACTGTGTAGCCCTGAACTGGCTACTTAATCTCTATTTGCCTCAGTTTTGTCATCTGTAAAAGGAGAATAATAACATCATCTACCTCTCAGGGTTGTTGTTAAGCTCAAATGAGATAATATCTGCATACACTTAGCATGGTATCTGGTACTGGCTAATCACTACATAAATGTTAGCTAATAATAATAGTAATTTATTTTGTCCAGATCATGATCTGTGAAACTCTCTAAGACTATAAATGTCAGAGAAATAGTCAGCCTGCATTGATAGAAGGGATTTCCTTCACCAGGAATTACCTATGCCAATGGAATCCCATATCCATTCCCTCTGTCTATTATTCTATTCAATTGTAAAGTAAAGGAGGTGTTATGGTATCATTCCTGCCTCTGGTTTTCATCGTCAGTGCAGCAAATTGATAATAAATGGCAGCAATCTTTAGAGTTTTAAGGATTTTTATCATTAATTACCTTGTAAATGTTACTATTTCCTACTTCCCATACCTTATTGATGCTTTTTCAGAGCTTCTAGAATCTCAGGAATACTTGCCTTTCCAGGAAACTGTGACTCCAGAAAATAAGGGGCCATTATCTATTGGAAATGGAGAAAGTGATCAATGGAAACTGACAAATTACTTGAGGTATTCTTATTCTGAGTCTTTTTTGGATGGCATATGTGTTTTATTACACATGATGGTGTTTTTATTTTTTTAATAAAATTAAAAATCACTGTTTTTAACAGCATTGCAATAACAATTTAAAGAATTGTTTTTGTTCTGCAAGCGTGAAGACTAAGGTATAGAGATACATTCAAGTGTTTGACATAAGCTTTTATGCCAGTACACTAGATAGAAGAATTTAAAATGCTGTTTTTTTTTTTCATTATTTGTGTTCCGTTCCATTTCCCTTGACGATCAGCTTAGGGGACATTTTTTTGCAATCAAAGATGAATCCATGACAAAATTTGAAAAACAAAATAAAGAATTTAAGTAAGGTGTCCAACATACACATCTGCAAAGCATCCTTGTATAATATATGTGTAATGCTTTTTCTCATGTCATAGGTCTGGGGCTTTTGATATCGCCAAGTTCCCCTCAAGAGCTTTACCTTGCACCTCTAGTAAAAGAAAGAACATTGTACTAGAAAGAATACTGAACTTGGAGTTTGGAGAAGAGATTGGATTAATTCTGATATTTAATAGTGGAGTGACTGAGGAAACACCATTTACCTTTTCTGAACCTCAGTTTCCTCATCTGTAATGTGAAGATAATGATGCCTAAAGTGCTTGTGCCACAGGTTGTTGGGAAAATGAAATGAGACAAAGCAAGCAAAGCATATTGTAAATCATAAATAATTTATAAGTGTGATTATTATTTTAGCCAAGAGAGGAAAGGCATTCAAATAAGCTCTCAAATTTCTAATAAGAACCTCTCCTAAGGAGTCCATTTAGATGTTACAATGACTTGGGATGACTAGCTATCAAGACTAAGATGATTCTCCTTCTATTTTCTATAGTTCATCCATTTGGGGAGAAGAGGGACAAGACCTGTGACTTCAGTGAACCAGGGGACTCTCAAGTAGAAAATACCAAATTAATAATGATTATTATCATAATAGCATTAATAATTATATAGCTAGCATTTTATAGCACTTTTAAGATTTAGAAAGTACTTTACAAATACTAACTCATGACAACAATCCTGAGAGGGAGGTGTTATTACTAGATTATTACTAGATTAGCATCTGTTCTGGAATTTATAATCAGAGTAACCTAGAATACCAAAAAAGTTGAGTCACTTGTCTATGGTCACACAGCCAGATACATCAAAGATTAGACTCAAAGGTATGTCTTACTCTTCCACACAGCCTCTATTTACTTAACTAAAATAAATAATTTCTTCTCTTCAGCAAATCCAAGACCTTTGTATTTTTGGATATTTCCAAATTCATAAGCATATATTAGATTTACAGTGGGGAAATTGATTTTTTAAATGTGTTCTTCATAGTGTGATTGATAGTATGCTAGACCGAGAATCAGTAAAGCCACAGTTCAAATTTCAGGTATGATTCTTACTACATGAACCTAGCTAAGCCCTTGAACCTCTTTCATTCTCTTTTATCATCTGTAATTTAAGGGAAGGGAGGTTGATTGTGATGCTCTCAAAGGCCTCTTTCCAGATCTAAATCTATTATCGTTTGATGGTCACTCATTGCCAACACTCTGTACCAAGGAGAACATGCATATAGGTGAAGAGAAACGCAGTATAGGAATAAAATAGCAAATGAATTTAATGAATCAGGGCAGGAAAAAAAGTCCCTGCCAGATGCACCAATAATTTTGTACCATATTCAAAAGCCAACTATTGTATCATTTTCATAAACTCGTAATCAAATATTACTTATTACATACTCACTGGTATAAAATTACTTCAGTGGGGGAAAAAAAAACACTGGGTTTTTCAACTCTTAAAGTGGGAGAATTAAATAAATAGTCCCCTTGCCTTTTTCTCATCCACTATCAGCCTTCCCATTTTCAAGCTTTGATAATGAACAATGTGGCACAAGAGAAAAAATATAGACTTTGAGTTAGAGGAAATAGGTTCAATTCTTGACTCTAGTCTTCCTTAGTTGTGTGACCAAGGTGTAATTTCAGACTTTCTCTGAGCCTCAGTGCCCTCAGTTGTTAAATTGGAATAACAACATTTTCATTACCTATCTCATAGGGTTGTTATGAAAAAAGAGATTGGCAAATCTTCAAGTGTTGTATAAGCATTATTATCATCATTTGATCAACTAATGGGCTGTCCCAAAAGTCTTAGTGCAGTTGTATACTATTAAAGGTTTGGAAAACATTGTATGAGTGACATCATTGTGGAGCAGCTAGAAAGTTTCCTGAAATTTGACTTGACTTATAAGCTCTAGCATTGATTCTAGATAACTAGTTGTTTTTATTAAACTTTTTCCTTACTCTAGCATTTTCTCTATTTTTAAGACAGAATTTGCCTGGCCCTATTTGAAATCTTGGCTGACAGAATTTAGGAAAGCCCCTCCCCTTGATTATGTTATTTTTCCTGTCCCATAATGAATCAAGATTTGAGGCCACATCCTTTCCGTCACAGGTTACAGGAAGCCCAAGGGCCTTGTTCATTAAAAAGGGGAAAAAAATCATACAAGAAACTACCAGGCAAATGTCATTATCTTCACAAGTGCAAGATATGTTTGTATAAGATGAAATATGCTGATGTGTAATTCACTGAATCACATTTCCATTAAGTACAAGTGGAAACCTCTTCGTTACCCAGAAGATGTTTAATTCCAGCTGGGAGTTAGATGAAAGAGAAGAGCTAATGTAGGAGATATGCATATTCAGTAAACAACCAAAAACAATGAAAGGGAAAACTGATCTTTACAAAGAGATCATATATTAGAACTGAGAATTGCACAGCATCAAAATGCAAGATTTTTGAATTCATTTTCTTGACAGTTAAATAAAAAATATAAAGTTAATTTAACAACTACCAGAACCTGATATGCATCAATTATTCATCTTCTTATAGAAACATATGTTAGAATATGCTCGTGGGATTTTTATCATTTCATATTATAGGGAAAAATAAGTTTATGAACTTTGTTCTATATTTACCTATTTCAAACATGCAATCCCTTAGGATTTAAACATCTTTCTATCTCTCAATGTTTTGTAAACTCAAGGAATGGTTAAAGAGCTGTGACTGGCCTAGATAATTATACTGGCTTATTTAGCTCATCAGCATCTCTTTTGGAATTACAAAACTAGTTTCACATCAAATAAGAACAGTGCCTCTCGAGAGATCCCCAGCACTTTCTGATCTGGGTGTTGGCATGTACCCACTGAGAAGTCCTAACTGAGCCAAAAGGTGAATATATCCATCATGGCTAATCTGATAATTAAGCCTCAAATACTTAACATGTAGGTATTATACTGAAATTGGATGAAACATCTCTCAATTATTCTAACTCAATTATTCATGAAATTGGAGGACATAAGCATCACATGGATAAATTAAAGTCACAGATAATCCAAAAAGCCTCATGGCAGTAAGTTTCAAACATTTTCCTCTGATCCATTCTCTCCCTATCTATCTCTCTTTGTCTCTGTCTCTCTCTGTCTCTCTGTCTCTCTCTCTCTCTCACCACACTTTCCAAAAATTAACTAATTTCCTCTTTCCACCCTTTCTCTCCCACTCTAGTTATACTGGTAAAGATGAAATGACCAAAATACTACTATTACTACTGCTACTACTAATAGCAACAGCAAAATTAAACAACATTTACATGTCACTTAAAGTTTGCCAAGACTTTTACATCTCTCATCCCATTTGACCCTTATACCAACCCTCTGATGTAGGTGCTATTATTTATTTTACGTGAGAGAAATAAGGATAAAAAAAAATTAAATGATTTACCCAGGGTAACAGCTCCTGAGTGTCCTAGAGCAGATTTGAACTCATCTTCATGATTGCAAGTCCAGCGCTCCATCTCCTGCTCCACCTAACTGCCTAAAGGTTACCAAGATACTTGTTGTTCAGTTGTTTTCAGTTGTGTTTGACTTTTTTTGACATCATTTGGCATTTTCTTGGTCAAGATACTGGAGTGGTTTTCTATTTCTTTCTGTGGCTCATTTTACGGATGAGAAAACTGAGGCAAACAGGGTTGAATGACTTGACCAGGGTCACACAGCTAGTAAATGTCTGAGACTGGATTTGGACTAAGGAATGTGAGTCTTCCTGGCTCCAGGACCAGTGCTCTTTCTGCTGTGTTACATAGCTACCCATCTACCAAGACTGTTAATGAGGTGTTGAGTAATAGGTAGTTTATTGTTCATATTTTCTGACTGGATCTTTTGCTAATGTGAGCAGATAGATGTTTGTATCATGACTTTCATTCCTTTCTTGTTATTTATCACCTCTGAAGGCTTGTATGGGAATAAGGAAAGGTTGGAAAAGAGGAGCTAGAAGAGAATGTAGAGATCTATCAGTGAGAAGTATTCCTATAGTTTCTTCTCATTTTTAAATTTTTAATTATGCTAACTAGGTATAAATTATGTTTGCTATGATTAGTCCTTAAGAAATAACCATGGGGCAGCTACGTGGCTCAGTGAATAGAGCACCAGCCCTGGAGTCAGTAGGATCTGAGGTCAAATGTGGCCTCGGACACTTAACACAAAACAAGCTGTGTGATCTTGGGCAAGTCAATTAACCCCAATTGCCCTACCTTCTCCCCTCCAAAAAAATGCAAAAATACAAAAAAAAGGAAAGAAATAATCATGTATTTTATTTGTCTTTCTGATATCTTTCTGTATCATTCTGTATCTTTCAGATACACCTATACATGAGTAGATCCATATATCTGTGTATGTATGCATATATGTAATATAGCATAACGTTATATATAATATTTATGTATATTATATATAGAAACAATTAACACACTATCATCTATTTAGCACTGTTTTATGTTTGGGTGAATACAACAAAATATTGTTTCTGCTCTCAAGAAGACATACTTTAATGGGTGAGGGATCATGTTTCTAACTAGAAGACAGACAGACAGAAATAGATAGATGGAGAGATAGAGAGATAGATAGATAGATAGATAGATAGATAGATAGATAGATAGATAGATAGATAGA
>NW_027185655.1:39477315-39494616 GCF_028583685.1 Petaurus breviceps papuanus
AGATAGATAGATAGATAGATAGATAGATAGATAGATAGATAGATAGAAAGATAGATAGAAAAAAACAGCTACCTCAGAAGGGAGGGCTCATGTAGTTAGAGTGGAAAGGAATACCTATTCCAAAAAGCAACATTCAAGTTGTCTTTAAAGAAAACAGGGGAGATCAAGAAGCAGAGATGAAAGAAAGCATTCCAGTCATGGCAGGAATTGAGCAAAAAGACACAGATATGGAAAATGGAGATAGAGCATCATATGCAAGTAGAGCGGTGTACCTGATTATAGAGTGTGTCAAGAGGATGAAAAGACCAAAGAGTATGCAGTGGAACTGGTTGCAAAATGTTTTAAATGCTGAGCAAAGGATTTTTTAGTTGATCTTGGAAGTATTAGAGAACTGCTTGAGTTTATTAAATGGGAACTACTATGGTCATATATAATGATTAAGAAAATCATTTTGGCATCTACAAGGGGGAAAGGATTTGAGGGAGAAGGGACTTGAGACATGGAGACCAACTAGAAGGATACTGGAACAGTCCAGGCAGCAACAGGACATAGAGTGCTGAACCTGTAATCAAGAAGACCTGAATTTAAATTTGTCCTCAATCACTTACTGGCTGTGCAGCTCTAGGAAAGTTATTTAATTCCCATTTGTCTCAGTTTTCTGATTTGTAAAGGAGGGATAATAATAGCATCTACCTCCACAGCTGCCTTCTCACTCCAAAAGGTATCTCTTCCCCTTTGTCCCTTCTCTTCATTGATTCTTTTTTTTAAAGCAATCGGGGTTAAGTAACTTGCTCAAGGTTTACACGGCCAGTTATTTCTGGGTGTGGTGCTGAGTATCTAAACCCGGATTTGATCCCCAGGTCCTCCCGATGCTGGAGCCAGTGCTCTTACTCGCTGAGCCACCTGGCCACCCCTATCATTGATTCTTTACATTTTAAGGAAAATGCCAAAGATTAGACTTGAACCAAAGTCTTCCTGATTCTTAGGCTAGCTTTCTAGCCACTATAGAATGCTATTTCATCTTTTATTATATGTTTACCATTTTAATTTATTCTACTCCAAGAACAAAACAACTATATACAGTTAAGCAAGTTTTCTCATTCATGGGAGTGATTCCATTTTGACAAAACCACATGACTTGGGGTCATAATTCACTTCACCCTCTTCTCTTTCCACCTACTAGACAGCTTCCTTGTAACTGAATCACCACCATGGGCATGCCTCCACAAATCCCATTTCTGGAAATATGAACCGTGATCAAATCTACTCTGTCATTGTTTCTCTAGGGGACATATCAATTTATTCCTCTTTTATCCTATTCACTATTCCTGTAACTTCCCAGACCAAAGTACTCTTCCATAGCCACCATTCCCTTGTCAGTGTTAAAACTCCTTGTGGTCAAAGTCCGGTTTTGCTGAGATTTCTTATAGCTCCTGGCAAGTATTAAGCACTTAATACATCTTCTTTTTTTAGTCATTCATTTATTCTTGTGGGGTGCTTCCCCAAAGATAAAGATATATACATATATATGTAAATATGCCTATAGGTATGTGTATTCTGTGTGTGTATACACACATATAGGTATGTACACACATATATGCATATACACACATGTGTGCTATACATGTATATATGTCTATTTATATGTGCATAGTTATACACTCACACATACATACATATATATGCAAAATCATATATTAGACATGTGTGTATACATTTATATATAGCAACCACATGTTTACTTTGTATGTAAATGCATAAGACAGATAAAGAGAGATTGGACATATGTACACATATACATGTTTTCACACATATTTGTGCACAGGTTTATTTCACAACTTCATATAGCAAATGTTAGAGTGTTAAAATTCAAATCTACCATTGCTGGTGGAGTTGTAATGTGATCCAACTATTCTGGAGAGCAGTCTGGAATTATGCCCAAATTGCTATAAATAATTTCATACTTTCACCCAACAATACTACTTCTAGGGTTATATCCTAAAGAGATAATAGAAATGGGAGGAAGACCCATGTGTACAAAAATAATTATAGCAGCTCTTTTTGTGGTGGCAAAGAATTGGAAATTAAGCCAGTGCCCATCAATTGGGGAATGGCTGAACAAGTTGTGGTATATGCATGTAATGAAACACTATTGTGCTATAAGAAACAAGGAGCAGATGGACTTCATATTTACCTGGAGAGGCCTATACAAACTGATGCTGAGTGAGAAGAGTAGAACCAGGAGAAATTTGTACACAATTACAGACACAATGTATGTTGGACAACAACTTTGATAGACTGGACACTTCTCAGCAATTCAGGGTTATAAGTCAATCCCAAAAGACTCATGATTGAGAGAGATGTCTGCATCCAAAGAAAGAACTGAAAGAACTGAGTTTGAATCCAGATTGAAACAAATTGCCTGATCTTTTTCTTTTTCTTGTTTGGTTTTGTTTCCTTTTTACCATTGTTCATTCCATCTGATGCAATCCTTCTTTATAACCTGACTAATGTCTAATATGAAAGTATTTGCAGATCCTATACTTGATTGTCTGCCACCCCGGGGTAGGGGGGAAGGGAGAAAAAAAATTGAAACTCAAGGAATTGTGGAAATGAATTTTGTAAACTAAAAGTAAGCAAACAAATTAATAAAGAAAAAGATTAAAAAAAAGAAATGTGGAATAAAGGCTGACCCCAAGTACCTTGAAAAAAATAACAAAATAAAATAAAATTCAAATCTAGTAGTTTTATTATTATCAATAATGAAAGTAGATTGATGTGGAATCAATGGCACAGACATATAAGAATAAAAGTGTAAACATGAGATATTTTCCCATTTAAATACAACTTCTTTACATCTTCTGCTTTCAAATAAAGTAAGAATGCTAACATCTATCCCAGTCTCTTAAACCTGTATTAGCTCTCTAATGCTTGGCCAAAGAACATGGGAATGGAAGATCATAGATGGAGAATTGGAGGGACTTTTGAGGTCATTGAATTCAACTCCTTTGGCTTACAGATGATGCAACTGGAGACCAATGAAGTTAAGTAACTTGACTAAGTTCCCACAGATCATAATTGTCAGATACTTGAATCCAGTTTCTCCAACTACCACTCCATAAATTGTATCCATATCCATATCCATAACCCATATGTACTGCACTGCCTTTAGATTTATATTGTAGCAGTTTAATGTTAATAGAAGATTTAAATGGTTATTTTTAATAGTCTATAACCCTTCCCCACTAGTCAGCTACCATAATTGCAGAATTTGGTGAGGACTGAAGACTTTTGTATTTTGATATGTTTGAAGAAATGTTTCCAGAGCTTTTATTTTATTTTTTTTATTTTTTGCCTTTTGGAGTGCAGTTGGGGTTAAGTAACTTGTCCAAGGTTACACGGGTAGATTTTTTGGTGTGGGTATTAAGTGTCTGAGGCCGGAACCAAATTCAGGTCCTCCTGACTCCAGGGCCAGCGCTTTACTCACTGCGCCACCTAGCCACCCCTGTTTCCAGAGCTTTTCCAGAGCTGGTTCAGTGATTTGGAGAATCTGAAGTCATGTGGGAAAGAAGAGATATAAGGCTGCCTACAAAACTAACTAGATGTCTACAGAGCCTTGTTGCTGTATGCCTATGAAACCTGGACAGCATGCCAGTAAACTAAATCATTTCCATTTGGTTTGCCTCAGGAAGATTCTAAAGATCTCCTAGCAAGATAAGGTGCCAGACACTGAGGTTCTTTCTTGAGCTGAACTGCCAAGTACTCACACTGGCATATAATAGAGATTTAATGAGTAATTATTAACTTACTTTCAAATTCTTTATCCCCAGACTTGAGTTCTGTTTTGAGGTCCAGTGATATATTGCCAGTTATATAAATTCAACTACCTATTGTGTGTCCTTTGGATTGACAGTGACTAGACTGCTGTGATATTTCTATGTCAAAGGTTTAAGCCTAGGTTCTATGAACTATGAATTTTTATAAGTACATCTATATGATTTATTTTCTTTTTGATCCTCTGTATTTTATTTTATGTATTTAAAATATTATTCTGAGTAGTATTTCGTCTTTACCATATTTATTTTTGGTTTTGGTTTTTGCTTTTTTGTAGGGGGAAAGTAGGCAAATTGGGGTTAAATGACTTGCCCAAGGTCACACAGCTAGTTTTGTGTGTGTGTGTGTGTGTGTCAAGTGTCTCAGGCCATATCTGAACCCAGGTCCTCCTGACTCCAGGGCTGGTGCTCTACTCACTGCTCCACCTAGCCATCCCAAGTCTTTACCATATTGCTGAAATATCTATGACGCACACAAAAAGGTAAGAACTTCTGATCTATATAATGGTGATGGTGAAAAGTATAAATAAATATGAGCTCTACATCAAGAAAAAAAAAAGATGGGCACAAAGATAAAATCATTGCATTTGTTAATTAGAAAAACATCAATGACCTTTGAGAATGAAGTTTTAGTAAAATTGTATGAGTAAAGAAGTCAGAATGCAGGGAGGTTAGGAATGAATAGTAATGGAGTCATTGGGCTATAAGGACAATAAGGAAAGAGATGTTCGTTGCAAGGAAATTTGACTGTGATTTCAGGGAGATAAATGGAAAAATCAGTTGAATAGGATCAAGAAAGTTTTTGTTGTTGTTGATTTCCAGGATGGGGAAAATGTACATGTTTGAAGACAGAAGAGAAAGCGTGTAAGAGAGAAAGAAAATTAAAATATGAGAGCTAGGGATATTTAATAAGCATCACACAAGATATCCAAGAAGGATTGATTGTTAAGCCTTAACTTTGTAAAAAGAAAGGGGTCCTTTTCTTTCTTCTTCTGAGAAAGAAAAATGAGAGAATTAATAAAAATGACTTTTGAAACATCAATAAAATTTCCATGTTGGTGTTTTGATGTTATCCATATATTTCCTCTATTTGTCATTATTACAACTACATGTAAACCCTACTTTATTGTAGTTTAAAGCTATATCACACTACTGGGACCTGATGGCATATCACAAATTAACCTATCAAGGACTTCAATCCACTTTCACCACAGATGGCACCCATATAGGGATCTTTGGAATATAGACTTATTTCCTTAATTTTCCAAATGGTGAAGAAAGACTCAAGTCACTATCTAAGCAATTCCCACTCAGCTGCTGACAATTTTCAGTAGGATTTCATAAGCTTATCTAGAAATTGTGATCACAACTATTTCAGAGAAAAGAGTGTGGAAAATGTTCTTTCACTTCCAGGGGAAAAGATATAACTGGCAGTAGGGTGATAACGATGAAAATTTTTGTCTTTGATCACCAAACATTTCCTAAACTTTCATTGTATCTCTGGTATGACTAGAAGCATCAGGGATGGTTTTAAACTGAAAAGTCATACATTGCTGCCTACAAAGTGACCTCTGACTCTTTCACATGCACCTATTGAGCTAAAAAAGTTAATGGTCCTGAGCTCATTCCATACTATTGAGGCCATTGTGGGCATTGAAATTACTGTATGTAGTTCTGCGTGTGCTAAAAAACATACGAAAGGTGACTGAATTTTTCATTGGCATAGATTTCATATTTTAATTATATAACAAAAAATGGATAAGCACCATTTTAAAGGTATGCACACATGCATATATGGACATGGGTCTCATAAAAATGAGCCATTAACGTCTGAAGAATCAGATACTCAACAAGATATGAAGTTAATCACATCCACTTATCTGAGACTAAATTAAAAATTACAGCACTTGACATTAACCTTGACATATAATTGAAGCTAGAGGACCAACTGTAGGTAAAGTGGTGAGATACCACATTAACAATTTAGATAACTCAGTATGAATTTGAGGAAGTAGGAACAGTGAAAATAAATCTAAATGAAATCATCCAAGTTTCCCTATTTTGTATTAAATAGTACTTCTTTACTTGTCTTTCCTATTATATTTCTATGCCTTTCTTCTTCCAGGACACTCAAAGAAATGTCCAAAGCAAGACACATTTAATAAGTTTTCACAAAGAGCTCATAGGGAAACCACTAGAAAGAATCATCCCTATTTAATAGATAACTTTAATTCAGGAGTTTCAGTAATAAAAATTAAAATTGTTAGATGGCCCTTTCCATGATCTGCTGCAAAAAATGTTTCCCAAACCCAACTCCCAAGTTAGTCAAAAACATGTTAAGAGCTTAAAATGAGATTTTATGAGTTTCTAATATTTAGACCATGTATCATCAATGTTTTTGTCAAGTGACATGAAAGAATGAGTAATCAATTTAGATTTACCTAACTCGTAAGTGTGAATTTTATTTATTAAACAATTTCACTTCTACAAATGGTACATATAGAGAGATTTTCTTTTAAATGTAGAAAATACTAAATGTTTGTATCACCTAAATAATCAGTCACAATGGTTCTATTCTTAAATCCATAGGCCTATTCAGAATTAGTTTAAGAATGCATGAGGATTATCCTAAGAACCATAACAGTGATGCCAAAAAATGGCATATATAATTTCCTGACGTGAAATACAACTAGTGAAGAAAAGAGTTAATTAGATAAAATAAACTATCATATTTATTGTAATGAATGTACAGAATAACAAGGTAAAATATAAGATATTTTTTACTCACAGCCCTGCCATTAAAAAGCCAAGTGAGTTTATTTCCCCAGGATTCAAAAGTTCATTAATATCCATGAAATGAAAATGATGATGATAGCCACCACAGTTCTGAAAGAGACAGAGAGAGACAAAGAGAGACAGGGAGACAGAGAGACATAGAGAGGCAAAGAACAAGACATGGAAAAAGAGAGGGACAATGAGAGAGAGAGAGAGAGAGAGAGAGAGAGAGAGAGAGAGAGAGAGAGATTGAATGTGGATCTATGATTTCACTAGATAGTATTTGTTCACGAATAAATAAGGATAATATTCATAAAATAATGTGGGATTTTTTTCAGGGGGGAAGATTGTAAAAACAGTGCCCCCCACCAAATAAGTGCCTTATAAGTATTCATGGACTAACATTTTATTTTAAATTAAAAGTGAATTAATTTTGTCCGTTTTGTATACTTCCTTTCCATTGAAGGCCATTAGCTAATCCTTTTCATGAGTATTAAATTCCATTGTAGATTAAGGGAACAATAGAAAATGTGTTTTTCCTAGTCAACTGGCCAATTCTTGTTCTCAGGCTGCAGTTGTAACAGTGGTATAGAGTGTGCATCTATCCATCTGTGAAAAGAAATTAAATTCTAGATGTGCCAGGCTAGCTGTAGCAGGAAGACAACATAAAAGCTAACTCCACAGAATCCCTTTATTCAGAATAATGAGTATCTAGACTAAAATATGGCAAGAAATGCAAATAGATATTTACCCACTGAATTAAACATAAACTATTTTTCAAAGAATGATTCAATGTATTTCACTTTGTCTTGGAAGTATAATCATAATAGCTGATTTGAAGAAAACTGGTACCTTCCAGAATAAAACAGAAGGAAACAGACAGGGAAGGCATCATCTACTCATGTCATTCAATGTCTTGCAAGTTTAATCAGGCTTTCTTCATCCTCCATTACCCTTATTAGGCCCTGTTAGGTTAGCGCTCAACATTGATCTGTATCTTGGTCAAGACAATTGTTGCTGATTAACTATAATTACCAGTAATGGGGTCAGCTTGCTTTCAGACACTAATGCTATCAGTTCATCCAGGCATCTTTTTCTACTGGGAAGACTTCCAATCTTCCAACATTTAGTTGTTATTGTTTCAACCAACCCGTTTCTTCTTGTGTGGGCTGTTAAAGTGTTTCTCAGTCCTAAATGCCTGAAGTAGACCCTTTAGCTTCCCACCCCTACCGTCACTTTGGGAACAGATGAATGACAAAGCCTGTGAAGAGAGATGAAAGGAAGCTTTTAATATAAAATTAAAAATATGGTATGATTATTTTTTTTTGCTAAATGCATAGTAACAATACAGGAAAATGGGTCAATAAAATGAGTTTTAATTATTTTAATTGTTTGAAGAGTTGTAGAAAATATGGAAAATATAATATAAATTGTTCACTCTCTATACTGTGGGATCTGACTATTAATAACACTTTAAAATTCCATGTCACTTCTTTGATTGAAACATCATGATGTATTTTTCTTGATTTGAAATCAGTAAATTCATATATCTATATATATGTGTGTATATGTATGTATATATGTATATGCATATATGTATGTATGTATCATTTTCCAAATTAAGGATAATGGAACAAATGTCCTAAGGTACTTTCCCATATAGTCATATATCATAAATATTAAGTAAAAAACAAACTGTGACATTTTCCTCTATATTTATTTCCCTGTTTTTTCTTTACCAGAAAGTAGTAAGTCCAATATGTTTCCTTAAGGTAATTTACCAATTATTATTGAGGGGCTAACACAAAAGATCAGAGTTTTAGTTTCAACTTCATCACTATAGAGCTATGGAACACTGGGCTAGATATTTACACTCATTGTATCTGTATGTTTTCTTCTGTTAAATGGTGATATTAATTTGTGCCCTGCTTGCTTCACAATGTTGTTGCTAGGACTCCCCAATTCTTGTGATAGCACTTTAAATAAAGAATTATTTAAATAAAAGGAATTGTCACATTATTTTAAGTGTATCTACAGTATTCTTACAGAAGTTGAACAGAATGCCTTACCATATATTTCCTAAAACATTACTTGCTCTATAAATTCAAGTCAAAATCAGGATTTTTTTCCCCATTGGCTACTGCTAATGGTAGAGAGGAAAGGGAAGGGGAAAACATTTATATAGAACCTACTATGTTCCAAGTACTGTGTTAAAAGTTTTACAAACATTATTTTTACAAATAGTATCTCATTTTATCCTTTCAACAATCTTGAAAGGTGGTTACTTATACCTCCATTTTATATTGAGAAAACTGAGACAAATGTAAGTGACTTGCCCAGGGTAGTAAGTGTCTGAGGCCAGATTTGACCTTAGGTTTTCCTGAGGACTTGATCCACTGTGCCACCTCAAAGTCAATGAAGAAATTAGTAAATTAGAATAATTAGTAAATCCATAAATGTCGATTATCTGTGTTGTGAGGGTTAATTACTTAATTTATTAAGCCTTATTCCTTGAATACAGTTATTACCACATTGGACTCCTGGCATGAAATTTACTTAACTATGCCTAAAGAAATTCAATTGTTTCATTATTTAAAAAAAATATATAATTAATTGAGAAATGTTTAACTTGTGAATAAACCCAAGGATTTAATTTAGAGAAGACTAATTGTAGTAAACTTTAGGGAAAATTCAATGAGAAGAATCAGAAGTAAAGGAGAAGAAAGGCTAGATTTAATGGAGAAAAGGAATTGGAGAGAAAGGAGTGGAAGAATAAAAGGATTCAAGGAAAAGTAAGACAAAGAATATAAGAAACAGCACAACAAATGGGTAAGATAAGAAATTAGTGAAAGAAGGAAAAGAATATTAGATAAGGTGGGCAAGTTGAAAGAGGACATAAAGATATCAATGTGACACCTTGGAAGCAAGTGTCAAGCAATTTGAAAGATATGTTCTCAGGATAACATAAAGATTTTGAACTGACATGGAATGTGGATGTTTTTTTTATGCCAAAGTCAAATTATTGCTAGTTGTGTTCAAATTACAGGCTGGGCTCTCTCCTAGAAGGGACTAATAACAGTTAGCTTATGTAGGGCTTTATGATTTATATGCTGCTTTAATATATATATATATATACATATATATATAAACCAATCTTAGTTAAGTAACTTGCTCAAGGTTACATGGCTAGTTATTTTTGTGTCGGTGCCGAGTATCTGAGGCCGGAACCGATCCCAGGTCTCCCGATGCTGGGGCCAGCACTCTTACTCACTGCACCATCTGCCCCCCCCCCGGCTTTACTTATATTTTGATCCTCAGAAAAATCTCTATCATTATCCCCATTTTCTAGACCAGGAAACTAATAAGTGACTTGACCAGGATTGCATGTATTTAAAGTGTCTGATGCTGGGTTTGAATTAATTTCTTCCTGAGTCCAAGTTCAGAACATTGTTCCAGCTAGCTAAAAAGGTGCAGTTAGGTGACACAGGCCCTGAAATCAGGAAGACGTCTTCCTGAGTTCATGTCCACCTGGGCAAGTCACTTAACTCTGCCTACCTCAGTTTCCTCATCTGTAAAATGAGCCGGAGGAGAAAAATTATTAAACCACTTTAGTATCTTTGCCAAGAAAATCCCAAATGGGATCATGAAGAATCAGACATGACTGATAAATGACTCAACAAAAAGCTAAAAAGCAAGTCTTCTTTAAATGTCTCTTTATACTACAGGCTATTAAAGAAAATGAAACTCTGCCACTTTTTCCTGTCCTCCTAACAAACAAACAAAAACAAATTGAAGTGGATTTTAGATTTTGAAAAAGTAGCAAAGGGATTTGAAGAGTTATGACCCATTTCAGAAATATGGAGAATGGTAAAATATCACATATATATCTTAGAAGAAGAAAGGAAGAATTGACTCCATACTCCTAAAACTAAAAAAAGAACTGAATGTAAACTTTTTATGAAGAGGATGAAGCTGGATACACTGAGAAGCTAGGATCCCCTTGCCCTCCAAGGAATGATTAAATAGATACTCAAGTCCTGTTAGGTGACAGATTATCTATTAAATGTCACTGAAAAAGAGAGAGCGGAGTGGTAGTTGGTGATTCCTTTCTGAGGGAAACAGATTTTTTGACCTCATAACAATAATAAAGAACCTGTGATATATTCCCCAGGCATATATTCAAAACAACAGGATTTACTAAGACTTTTCAAATTGGAAGGGATTCACATAGGGACAAAATCATTACCCAACTTGGACAGGAAGCATAATGTCAAAGTGGCACAGATGTTGTTTTAATCATTGCTAGCCACTCATGGCAAGAGATGGTGAAAGGGAAAATATTGATTTGGAAAGGGAATAGTTGTCTTAGAAACAGTATCTGAGAATGGGATTTAGATATTTTAGGTCACAATTTGAAACATAGGAATGACAAGCTTCTGGCCAGGAATGGAGTGTACCCAACTGACAAAAGCTGAGAATGAATTTACCTGATGCTTTGAAAAAGAATCTAAAGGAATTTTAAATTAAAATAATGAGAGCCAGAGGAAACTGCCTACACAAGTATACCAAGGTGGTGTGTAGTTATGATATAGGAAAAAAGAATAGTAGTTGAGAATCTCAGAACTTCCCAGGAGACACAAATACCAGAAGAGAATCAGTTATAAAACTGAAATCCTCATATTTCTCTTTTTTTAATAACCAGAAAATGTCTGAAGCCACATTTGAACTCGTCTTCCTGACTCAAGGCCAATCTCTATTCACCGTACCACATCACTATCCCTATATCTGAATACAAATGTTTGGCAACCAACACAACAAGCTTAAGGTCCTGATGGCAAGTTTTAACTCATTGAGACTTAAATGTTATAAGACCCATGACTGAAATACTGCTCTATGTCACTTAAAAGTTATAATGATTAAATGGGTTGGGATAAATGAGCATTGTATATTAAGAAGATATACTCATGTGAGAAATTCTAGGAATCAGAAGAAAGACATTTAAGTAGAAATCAATGGAAGAAGAGAGAAACAGAAGCAAATTTGTCACTAGAGTACATTGCAAATCACTTGGATAGAAAGACAAGATAGATGAGGAGCTCAGTGTTGATGTAGAGAATTGTAGATCAAAACTCAAGCCAAGAAGAAAATTATGAAGAGTCTGACTCACCGGTATAATGAAGTAGTGAAAAGAATATGGGGGGGGGGGAAAGACAACAGAATATGAATAAAAAAACATAGCAGATCCTATAAAAATAATGAGGACTAAAGTTCAAAATGAACTGAGCATAGTGAGGAAAGCTAAGGAAAATACGTTGAGGAAGAAAGAGTGGGATCAAAAAAAGAAAAAGATCACTGTTTATGGTGGTTGGGATAATGAAAACTACTCAAATGAAAGGCTCATTTCTTATTTTGCTTCTGTTTTCTCTTCCATTTTTTTTTCTACCAGGCAGAATTCCATTTCTTCAGAAGTCCTTTTCTTCACTGAATTATAGTACCTCTTTTTCCATTTTGTCATTTCTGCTTATAAGTTGTTCTTCTCTTCAAGGGATTTTGTGCCTCTCTTACCATTTGGCCAATTCTGTTTTTAAGATGTTATTTTCTTCAGTAATTTTGTGCCTCTTTTACCAAGCTGTTGAAATTCTTTTCATAATTTTTCCACATCACTCTCATTTCTTTTCCCATTTTTTCTTCTACATCTCTTATCTGATTTTAAAATCCATTTTGAGCTCTTCTGGGAATTTTTGTTGCGTTTGTATCTAATTCACATTTGAGGCTTTTCTTGTAGCTGCTATGACATCACCTTGAACATATTAGGAAATTAAAAGTATTTGTTGGATGACTTTGTATTTTCCCATTGTTGCTAAACTAATGGAAACGTTGATTCATTCAAAGACAATTTATCAAGCACTTGTAAGCACCGAATATGCATTAACATCACTTACTTAAAGCAAGCTTTTTGAGTCTCAAGGTAATGTTTTGTTTCATTTTAATTTCACTACATTGTTTCTTCCATATAAATAGATAAGATTACATCTATTTGTCTCCTTGTTAATACTCCAATAACTCCTCCTTTCCTACCAAATAAAATTGAAATTCATTAGTTAAGCATTATACATTCTACAATCTGGTGTTTTCCATTTTCCCATCTTATTTCATACTATTAACCCCTACATAATTTATGTATCAGCCAATTTGGGTTATCTGCTAGACCCTGTAAATGTCCCATGCACTCCAGCCTCCAGTCACTCCACCTATACCTTTTAAACTCCTAAAGTTTACAATGCCTTTAAGAGCCACGATTACCACCTACCATTGACTAACTTCCCCACCGGAACCTCCCTCCACCTTTAATGTCACATAATTTGCATGTCTTTTAGGCACTTATGTTAGATTTTATATTGAATATAGGAGCATTACCATGTGATCCCCTTTGTGAACTTCATGAAGGCATGGATTGCATGAGAAATAAAAAGTTATAAGAGAAAATCAGCATTTATTATGTGCCAGGCACTGTGCTAAGCACTTTCACAAATATTGTATTATTTAATAATAAATAAGAAACAAATGATAAGGAAAAGATAAGGAAGTAAGATAGACTTTTCTGCCAGAAGTACTGTTAATTTTGAATCTAGTGTACCTCAAAGTAATGCCCAATTTAAAATTTTAAAATATTGAATGCCAGGATTATTTCAAATTCACATGTAAGGAAAACAACTTTATTTGAGAAGTGGAGTGATCAAATAGAAAGAGAACAGGATCCTGTATCAAAGGACTTTGGTGAAAGTCTTACTCATGCCAGATACTTATGTGTTTGACCTGGGCTATCAATTATGCAAATGTTTCCCATCAGGTGGCAGCTTGAGATAGCTTAGAAGTCTAAGGAACAGAGTTTATGTTCTAACTCTGATGTAAATCTTGGAGAAGGCAGGTAGCCTCTCTGGGCCTCAGTTTCTTCTTATGTAAATTGAATTGTAGTGATTGCATTAAATAGTCTCTGAAGTTTTCTTTACCTCTAGATCTATGATCCTATGAAATGGACAAAATTTTAAAGTAATAAATTTATATGAGTGTATATGTGTGGTATTTCTGTGTATATGTGAGAATAATATTCTTATGCATATTTATATGGTTCTATATATGTGTATGTCTGTTTGTTTATATATGTATAGTTATATCATGTATCTATTTATAAAAATTTATTGTATATTTTATGACATGTTATAGTAAGATATGATATGATTGCACACAACATTATTATTTATTATATATTTAATATATTTATTCAATAGTTAAGTTCTTTTAAATAAACAAAATAAAAATGTTATAATAAATGTAAAATGTAATAATAAGCAATTACAGTAAAATTCCATACGATAGAATGAATGCAACTATAATCAAAATGATTCACAAATAATGACCAAATTACCAATTATGAAGTACTATATATTTCTCATCTACCTGAATGGGAGAGGTGATTATCATGAGAAAAATTTAACATGCAGATAAATAAAGTTTAAGCAACCTAATTTGAAATTGAATGGCAAGAAGATATTACTAAAGGAATGGTTGAAGTATGCCCTCATCTTTTCTAACATTAAATCATTTTCCATGAGCAAAATTGATGCTGAAGAAAAACATAGATAAAATTCAAGTGAAAAAAAATGAATGAAATATTCCTGATGAGAATCTCACATTTAAGATATAGAAAGAATTGAAAATAATCTATTAGACCCATTAGGTAGTCAAAGGATAAAAATAAGCTTCAAAACAATTGTGACTTATAAACTCTTGTAAAAGAGTGTCTTTCAAATATATTATGATACATGAAATTCAAATTAAAAACACCTCTAAGTTTTCATCTAAATCCTATCAAATCAGCAAAGAAAGGAAAATATGGATATGGTCGATGTTGGAGGGACTATGAGAAGATAAGGACAGTAATATGCTGTGAGGCCAGTTGAGGCTTTTCCACTTCCATTTCTATATCCATTTCCATTTCTATTTCCACTTCCATTTCTATTTCTGCTTTCATTTCTATTTCTACTTCCATTTCCATTTTCCACTTCCATTTCTGTTTCCACTTCCATTTTTATATCCATTTCCATTTATATTTCCACTTCCATTTCCATTTCCATTAGTCTGGAAAACTTTTAATTTGTGAAAAATCATTGAATTGTTCATACCCTTTGGCCAAACCTCCACATACACTGTCCTCCTACCCATGCAGTGGACGTATAGTTCTAGGAAGTTAAAGACATAAACATCTCACATACACATACTTATCCATTGCAGCACTTTCTGTGGTGTGTAATGGGAATGCAGATTTGGAAGATCTTCCCTGCCCCTAGGCTAAAGTGCACCTGAAACATGGGGTGGGAGGCTTGTTTTTCAGTAAATACTTTTTGATTGGCCAGTGGGTCAATAAGGTTGTTACATTCTCTGAGCCAGGAGAAGGCTATATAAGCCCTGATGTGTAGCTTTGTTTTGGGGGCTCACTTTGAGAAGTGTTCTGTGATTTTATCTGTATTCTGAAAAGCCGTTGTCCAGAGCCCCCCCCGGCTTTGAAAAACCCAGATGTTGACTGGGTATGGATGTAATGGTTGGACAGTTTGGAAATCTGTCTACTTGATGTTTCTGTCTTGATAATTATGCCTGTATACTTTGAAGTTCAGGGTGCTGACCTTTTCTCCTGAACAAGGTAAATGATATATGTCTGACTGATTAAAGTAAGCTTGTTAACCCATTTTGAGTTGCTTTCCTTTAACAAAGCAGATCCAAGAACCTGTATGGGCGGCAAACCCTGAGGACGTGCTTGGGGTGCTTGCTGCTGCGTGGTGGCAAAAAAAAAAAGCAAAGTGAAGTGGTTTGCTATCAATTGAGGAATTACTGAATGAATTAGGAAGCATAAATATAATGGATTATTATTATGCCATAATAATCAGTTAACATCAGGAATTCAAAGAAACAGGTAAAGACATAAATTATGAGTTAATGTATCATAAAGTGAACATAACCAGGAAAATCCTATAAAAATTAATACAATAATATAAATAAAACAGCATTAACAGGTAATCAACCTCTGGTTAATTTAAGTGACCAATATTGGTCAATGATATTATGCTCCTACTATGTGCCAGTACTATGCTAGTCACTACAAATACAAGTACAAAGAATGAAATGACTCCACTCATAATGAATTTACATTCTAAAGGGAGAATCTCTCACAATTATCCTCCATTTACTTAATAAAACAAATTTTCCATGGCCTAGATATTCCTCTTCTAAGCATCATCTTTTTTACTTTTAATAGACAAATTTCTCTTTGAGAGAAATGAGAAAGCTAAGAAAATTTGGCATTGGTTGATTAAGGGAATTAAACATAATTGAATTAAAATATAATAATAAGGCTTAATAAATATAATTTGAGTTGCTACTATATGTAAAGCATTATATTATGAAATAATAAGGACACATGAAAAATTTTATAGCTCTTACTGGAAATATACTGGAAATGCTTAAAATCCAGTGGGAAGGTCAAAAGGGGAACAAAATGGTTCATTCAATTCCACAAGCTCTTTTTTAAAGCATATTCCAAACACTATGCTGGTGCCAAGGATACAAAAAAATGGAAAGTCCCTAACATAAAGGATTTTACATTCTATATACATTATGGCTTAATGTTCACAAATAGCTGTAATAGCAACAGATTTGGTAAATACTTTTTTCTTTCAATTATTATATTTTTCTTGGAATTTTTTATGTGTTTAAATTAAGAAAGCCTCTTAATCAGCTAATAAATGGCAAAATATATTATACAAATAATTATTTTTAGTATTATTCAATGTATATAGTTGACCTTTGCATTTCTTCTAAATGCTCCAATTCCCGTATTGCTACCTTTCTACTTACATAAGCTTATTTTCTCCATTAGCTCCCCAAGGTCTTTGAGTGTGTGACCTAGAGTTGTTTTACAAATAAATGAATAAATTAATTTCTAATAGGCAGGGTTTCATCTTATTTAATTAGCATCCTGTCTAACACCATGCACATGATAGTACTTAAACGAAAAAGCTGCTGTAAACACCCTATTTTTTCCACCAAGCTTACAAAGGCTATTTTAGAGATACATATTATAGATCTTGGGTTTCTAAACTTGTAAAAAATTTTTAACTATTTCAAAAGAATTTGTTTTCTTTGTAATAATATGCATTTTAAAACATAAGTTTCAACAGGGTATAAAAGGGACCCATGACATACACAAAAAAAGTGAAGAACCTTTGCAATTATGAATGCTACTTTTCTCTTAAACTCCCAAAACTGATGGCAGTGCACAGACATTTCTCCTGTGATAATCAAAGGTGCTTCCAGTCTCTGGATTGTTATGGAAACATGGGTCTCAAACGGAGATCAAAACTGGGCCCCAGGTTGCCCAGAACAGATGTTTGATGTTTACACTGGGGTGATGAGGAGCTTTCTTAATCAACTTGATTGGCTGCTTTCTGTGCCCTGGAAAATGAGACACAAAGACCCCAGTGGACTTTTCTATTTGTTGTTTTTATTCTCAATTATTTTAGTGGAATGTCTCATTCGTGCTGAGTTTCAGAAATATGTGTGCACACACATGCATACTTATATACATATGGGGAAGAGAGAGAGAGAGAGAGAGAGAGAGAGAGAGAGAGAGAGAGAGAGA
>NW_027185655.1:39494626-39502176 GCF_028583685.1 Petaurus breviceps papuanus
GAGAGAGAGAGAGAGAGAGAGAGAGAGAGAGAGAGAGAGAGAGAGAGCATCCTACATTGGGTTCTCTCTGAATGAATTTTTATGTACATAGAAATACAAATAATATGCACAAAAAATAGCAGACCTTTAAGGAAGGAAAGAAAGAAGGAAAATATTTATCAAGCATTTACTATGTTCCAAAAATTATGCCAATAAAAGGATTTGTTCTGTAAAACTTGGGCTCAATCAAAAGACTTCACTTGAGGACCTAGAGGGGCACATGTGGCCTCAAGGCTGCAGGTTCCCCACCCTTGTGCTAAGTTATCAAGATACAAAGACAAAAGTGAGATTGGAAGGTACATTCTAATAGGGAGAAACAGCATATATAGGAGATATATAGCCAATGATGGGAGTTTTGGTCTGACAAATGACAGAGATGGTGACTGAAACTACCATTTTCAGATACAATGGCAGGATAATATTGATTAGATTACAGTTTCTGGAACAAGATGTGAAATGATGAAAGGGTACAGATGGAAGAATGCCTTGGATGCAATGTGAAGCATGGTCTGGGGCCAGATGGATATAATGGGTTGGTTAGGTAAGTGTGCACTCAATGAGTCACCAATCAAGAAAGCTCAGACCCAGATTCTGATATGATAGAGGCAGAGCTATAGAGTGATCCTTAAGTTGTAACTAGTTATAGCTCTTTCCTTAAGTCCTATGTTTTAGGAGACTGAGGCCATGCTTCTGGATCTGGGTAATGACTTAGGAATTTTCCAAGGAAGAAGGAAGTAGATCTCTTAGCTAGTGTTAAATCATCAGTGATTGCACTGCCTGGACCCATGCTCAGATTCTCTTGTAGCTATGCATAGACTGAACACTTGGATCTTACCTTCTATGCTACTAAGAAAAGATGAATGTAGGCAGCAAACCCTGGGAGACTGACTTGCCCTGGTGAATTCCTAGAGAGCCACAAAAGTTCACACATGAAGAACTTCTCTGTGCCCTAGACCTTCCCAATACCATCATGAGCCACAGAATTTTCTTGAGTCTGAGATGACCCTCACTTTGATATTGCATAGGCTAGCACCATCTTTTTCCTCTGATTTAACAGAGATATAGTCAAGTATTCTCAAAATCAGCAATAATCCTTAATCTCTGGAGATTCTAAATGATATTATCTAATTACCATGCCTTCTGTGATGTAAGTCCTTACAGATGCTCTTGCCGTGACTTACATCAGTGTATTGCCACTTCCATTCTCTCTTCTTTGACAGGGTCTTTCTACGCAACATTCTTGTATCCCAATGACACATGGAATGGGATTGATGAAACCTTGCTCTACATTGCCTTTTTTCCTCATGCTCTTTTGATGTCTAGTGTGACACTGAGATCTCAATGACAAGCTGATCTTTCTGCTACTACAGTATCACCAAATGGAATGCATAGGCTAGTCTTCAAGCCTGAAGACCTTGGCATTAGTTAGGTTGGTACAGTGACTTTTTTCAAGTTGGTCCTAGTCAATAGTACTTTGAGTTTGACCATTTCACAACATCACATTTTTGCAGAAGAATAATGGGGGTTCAGGGATCCAAAGCATCTTAGTTCAAGGTTATCCAGTCAGATGGTGACAGAGGTTAAATTCAGGTTCACTTATTATCATTCCAAAGTCAGTGTTCTTTCTACAACATCACTATGCATCCTTGGGAAACTGAATCTCAGAGGTAAAATGACTCCATTAACACAACTAATGAAGTCTAAAAATTGAGGTATCTTCTGGCTATAAGTCCTCGGCTCTTCCCATTGTACCAGTCTAGTCTTTTCAACACCCAGTTTCTCTCACTCCTCCATTGAGGGAAAGAAAACAATAAGAAAACAAAAGAGACAGAGGAGAAAAGAAAAAGAAGAGGAGAAAGAAGAGATTATATACACAGAAAGTGTCAACTTCTGGGAAAAAATACAGTTCAATTTCCTATTCTCATGAAACTCTTTCCTTCCCTAAGTTTCAGCATCCGCTTTCTCCGCACACTTATTATAAACATTCACAACCTACCTCACTCATGAGAATTTCTAAAGCCTACCTTTCCTGCATGATGAAGACATTCTCTGTTTTCTTGCTCATGATATTGTTGCCTTCATCCCGAGTAGATTTTTTCTGCATTATTTCCCTAGCCCCCCTGTTCCAAAATAACTTTAGCTTTTTCTTGTCATATTAATATTAATATGACTATTAATAGGGTTTTTTCACTTTGTTTCTTATTCTTCTACTTATTTGCCAAAATATTACTCTGTATTACTTTGATATAAAATTCAGGATGTCAAGTATCTCAAGGCATTTCAACTTAACCACCTAGGTGGAGCAGGTCTTAGAATAAGAAAGGAAGGTAGAGAAATGAAAAAAAAGAATTTATTATCACATCTTATCCTGGGAAAGTCAAAGAATCCAGGAAAAGTTGAATTCCTGTTAGTGATACTTTCTCCAGCTTCCAAAATCCCACCTTGTCAGCCACCAAATAGGTGGCTGTCAGAAGCAGATAGGTGGTATATTGTATAGAACTCTCAAACTGGACTCAGTAAGACCTGAATTGAAATCTTTCCTCAACTCCTAGTAGTTGTAGGATGGTAAACAAGTCATTCCACATCTCCCAGACTCAGTTTCCTCAAATATGGATAACAACAGCATCTAATAAACATCATTATTCATAGGACTAAATGAAATCATTCACATGAAGTGCTTAACAGATGTTAGCAACTATTGTTATAGTCTGCTATAAGATGTCCATGGTCTAAATCCTTTCTCAATTGAGAACACCTCAGCTAAGAGAAAGCAAAGCAATTTTATCAGGTAAGCAGAAAGCTTCTCCATCCTTTTCTAATAGTAATCCAGAGCCACTCATCCTCAAAGCTGGCTAAACTCTTTTAAGAAGCCTCCTTGGGAAGGCTTTGGAAGGTTTTATCATTTTACTTCATTTTCCTTTGGTGTGAGGGTTTTATTTTATTTTTTTTTGCTTTGTTGCTGTTGATGTTGTTTTCTCTCTAGAGTTCACATTTCTGCAACTCCTCCTCTAACTCTGCCACCTTCTTCTTGTCCATCCCTGTTATGACTATTTACAAATGTGTTATTCACTTTTGAAACACAGAAAATTTATAGGTCTGATTCTCTGTAACCACTATCAGTTATCACAACCCACACAAAGATGCAAGTCAGATCCTAGACATAGGAGAGGTAGACAGGCTCCCCAATGCAAAGAGCACCATGGTATTTATAATCCATTTTAGGGAGAGGAGGGACTTTTCATTGGGCATAAATTATTTATTGATATTTGGATATTAACCTGTGGGAATCATCCATAGAATTGTTTTCCTCCACAGAAAATTGCAGAAACATTCTTTTTTTTTTTTTAAAGCAATCAGGGTTAAGTAACTTGCTCAAGGTTACACGGCCAGTTATTTCTGGGTGTGGTGCTGAGTATCTGAGCCCGGATTTGATCCAGGTCATCCCGACACTGGAGCCAGTGCTTTTACTTGCTGAGCCACCTGGCCACCCCTAAGCAATTGGGGTTAAGTAACTTGCTCAAGGTTACACGGCCAGGTGTTTCTGGGTGGGTGCTAAGTGTCTGAGCCCGGGATTTGATCTCCAGGTCTTCTCAACACTGGAGCCGGTGCTCTTACTCGCTGTGCTACCTGGCCGCCCCAGAAACATTCTTTATTGGAGTTAGTTCTGTGGTTTTATCCATGTAGAGAACTCCCATTGAAAAAACTCTCTCCATCTGTTCAGATAAGTGTTTGAGCTGTAAATTCTAGTGTTAGAGGATTGTTGGGGCCATTGAAAAGCCCAAGGCCTTACCCAGGTACATGCAGTTAGTGTAGTAAGAGGACTTAAATATCTTGGATACACAGCCAGCTCTGCATCTCCTTTATCAGGGCTTCCTTGAAGAAATATGCTTAGAATGGATTAATTTGGTTCATGGGGTCATAGTACCTCACTCAGTGTCATACAACACATAGAGTTAAGTGTGGACCACTGGGAAGTTCTGACACTGTGGTGGAAAGAACATGGAATGTGGAGCAATGAGCATGGAAGCAAATGTCATATTCATTACTGAATACTTGAATGACATTTGGCAGATCTGCCTCACTTTTGTAGGCCTTAGTTTCCCCACCTGTAAAATGAGAGTTGGACTAGAGCAGAGGTGCCAAACTCAAATAAAAACAGATCCCTACAGGCAACATACTGACTTAAAAAAATGACAAATTAACATCATCTATGTTGCATTGCATGTTTTTTTTACATTTCCCAATTACATTTTAATCTGGTTCCCACAGGGATTTTTGCTGGCCTCTTGCTGCCCTAGGGCCACATCTTTGACACTTCTCAACTAGCAAATTGCTCTAAATTTTTTCCAGTAAGAAATCCACAATGTAACCAACATAATTCAGTTAATATTTGTTTCTGTGTAAGATGTATTATAGGGAGAACTTGGGCGATTATCTCAATGGTTGTTGTCCTTTGTTCTCGAAAAGGACCAAAATGATATCACTATGCTAAAATCGAGTTTCACTGGGTCTGACTATGGTGGATCAGACCCATAATATAAGTTCAGAATGTTCTACCATAAGGCAAACACAAATAGTTCATGTGAATATTTGGGGTGATACTCTAAATTTGCACATCCCACATTTCCTCTCAGCTGTTTGAATTCTGCTTTACTCATAGAGGACATCACCTTCTCTGATATGGGCATGCCATGCTGAGCGGTCCTGTGACAGCATCTCCCAAGTTCTTAAGAGAGACTTTGAGAGTGTCCATATATTGCTTCTTTTGACCACCATGTGAATGTTTACCCTGTATGAGTTCTCCATAAAGTGGTCTTTTTCACAAGCATATTTTTTGCCTCCAAACAATGTGGCCAGCCCATCAGAGTTGTGCTCTCTGAAGCAAAGTCTGAATGCATAGCAGTTTAGTTCAAGAGAGGGCCTCAGTGTCTGCTACCTTATCCTGCCAGGTAATCTTCAGAATCTTCCTGAGACAATTCAAATGGAAATAATTCAGTTTCCTGACATGGTGCTGGTAGACTGCCCAGGTTTCAAAGGCATACAACAATGAGGTCAGTACAGTGGCTGTGTAGACCTCCAGTTTGGTAGTCAATCTAAAACCCTGAGATAGCTCTGGCAATGGTTGTGTCAACTTCATTATCAATGTGTACATCCTTAGAAAGTACACTACCAAGGTAAGTGAACTTATCTGCAGCTTTCAAAATTTCTCCTTTTGCTATAACTGATGGTTCCTCTTATGAACAATATGGTGGTGGCTGATGGAACACCTGTGTTTTCTTGGTGTTAATTGTTCAGTCAAAATTAGCAAAGAAGGAAACAGGTAAGACACAAGACACTCTCTCTTAGTTGAGCAGTGTTATCTTTCCCCCAATGGGAGAGAGTTGCTTAACTCTGTATTGTCTGTTATATATAAATGAGTTTCTTTGCTATACAATATGTGTATCCATTATGAAACTGGTATTAGGTGGGAAAGAGATCAAATGTTGAATATGGAGCTTGGGGTCACCCTTACCTACCAAATGGCAAAGTCATCAGAAGTTAGTGGGAACCTAACCATATCTCCTAGACTAATAACACTTAAGGAAGCAGATAGATGGAGTTCTAATCTAATATTCCCTCTCTACAAGGACAGCAGAGTCCCAACCTCTAGTTTCTCCTCTTTGAAGCAATTAAAGTCTCCTTTGGAGAAAGATGCTGGGGGAAGAGAGTAAAGATGGCTGTCTTGCCTCTTTTCAACACAAGACACAATAACAGCCATCTCCTTAAAATATGTAACCCTTTCTACATGTAAGGCTCACTCATTCCTTCACCACACTAGTAAGGGTCTGAAGGCAGATTTGAACTCAGGTTTTCCCGACTCCAGTGAATGGAGATCCTCTGTGACACTTAGTTACTGCCACCCTGAGTACTCAGTTATTTCTATTACAAGGAGCTATCCACAGGTGAAATGCTTTTATAAGACCAAGAAAGGCAGTTATCCCTGAATACTATGGTTTTTACTTGGGGAACATTAACTCAGTCAGTGCAGTAACCAAGATAAATTGGGAAATAGATATTTGGGTATAAGTGCAAACCCATCTAGGGCACCTGGCTCCTTGGATGCTGGCCTAAGACTTCATTTGTTTGTCTTGTCCTCCAGAGTCCATCCCTCCAACATTGTTAACTTGTACTTCTAGACTTTGGTCATATCTTCTGGTAGCCCTTTTCTTGTGGTCAACTTTATTAATTCTAGATTAATTTTCTAACATCATGGCTGCATCCAAGAAGTCTTAGTCACCAATGACTGCTATACCCCTGGCCTCATCTAAAGATAGGAACAAGGAAAACAATACAACCAAAAAGATAAACAAGTCAAAAAGACTTGGGTGGATATCATTTAAGCGGAAGAAGTTGCTTAAAATGGAGAATTCTATGTCCCCTAAACATGACCATAGAGAACCTCAATTTTAACTTCTTCATTTTACAGATTCAGGGGAGATTAATAAATCAAACAATTATCACTTATTTAATTGCTGTTATGAGGCAGGTAGTCTTCAAAGTGCTAGAGATACAAAGACAAAAGGAAAAAATGTCCCTGTCCTCAAAGACATTACAAGTTTAAGTGATTTGCCTAAGGTTCCACAACTAATTACAGATAGAACCAGGATTAGAATACAGAGCTTCTGATGGCTACTCCATTATACTTTCTATAATTTCAAAAGCACCCCTGAAATGTACATACATATGTATGTATATACATATACATATATACATATATGCACATGCTTGTGTGTATACACATATGTGTATCTGTATATACACATGCATGTTTGTTTAGTTATATATGTTTATATGCACACATTTCATTTGTATAAAAACCTACCCTGAAAATTATAACACAGATAAAGCAAATTTTATATTATACTCTAATGCACATGGTCACAGGCCACATGCCTCCCACAATACTCCTGAGTGTAGCTCAAACCAGATTACAATATAATTAGAAAATATTGAATAAATAAATAAATGGAAAGACAATAAAACATAGATAATATTACATTTTAAAACAAAATCAATAGTTTTGGAGCTTTATATGTGGATATGTCTCCATTTCTATTTGATTTTGACGCTCCTGTAATGTACCCATATAAAGAGTTTTTTTAATCAAATCCTTCAAAATGTACATATATATTTGTATTATGCTTTATTCTGACAATAATTCTATAATGAGAATAATGCAAGTAACATTTTCCTAACTTTATAGGCCAAAAAACAAGGTCTGGGAAATACAATGACTTGGCTAAGGTCACACAGCTAAAAACAAAAGAACAGAACAGGTATTCAACACAAGTCTTTGTTCCAACTCCATTTTTCTTTTCACTGTAACATGATGCTACTCCTATGTATGCTGAAAACTCCCAGGCAAATAAAAAGCTTAAGTAATTTTACTTTTATTTCTCTTGATCTTAAAAATAACTTCTTGTGAGAAAAATTCTTTATCTGTTACATGCTACATATGTCTTTTTCTGGCC
>NW_027185655.1:39502186-39505439 GCF_028583685.1 Petaurus breviceps papuanus
GCCCAATCACTCTTATGTTCAGAGGGGAATTCTTGGGTCCAGGAAAGTGGCATGCTCACAACTCTTGGTGGTGCTAATATGTTTTATTGTATAATGTTCTAACTAGCATGTACTATTTATTTTCTTTTACTTATACTTTGCTCAGTTTAACATGTCTTCTGATTCCAGAGTGAGGGCTCTTTTCACTTTGCCAGACTGCCTAATTTCTTCACTTACCATTGATCTTGAAGTTTTTATTGTCTCAAAATGCAAAGCTTCAAAAAGACGGGTTACTACCTTCAGCCTTAACCCACTCCTACTACCTCAAACTCTGGTCTCCCTGCCTAACACAAGGAGATTCTTCATTTCCATTCTCCTTTCCCTTTCTGACTCAGAAACCTGTCATTACCTGATAATATCAGCAGTGGGAAAGGTGGAGAGGTATTTTGTAAGGTCACATTGCCATCTTGTGGTTACTGGGAGTCCATACAGTTATTTCTCATTCACTAGGAGAGAAATTAGTTTTGAAACCTCTCTCTTTCCTTTTATCAATCTAACCTACTAAATGCCTAGGTCTTTCCTGGAGAGAAAATATAAGAATAATTATTTTCAGTGAAGAGATAGAAATAGTAATACAAATCTGAGAAAACAAAATTCATTTCTATATTCAGAGTATCCAAATCCAGTGACAAAGACAAGATCTTAAAAAGAGATAGTAACCTGGAATAATAGATGAAGACATGCTCAGTCAGACTAACCTTGGGTTCAATACTCATTCCTGATAAATACTGACTGAGAGAAAATTCTCTAGTCACAGCTCCTGAATACTCTAGGCAACATTCCAAGACAAATGTACAAGGCAAGTGGCAATCTGCATTGTAGAGGGAGTTTCCCAAATGGGAGGTCCTTAGAAATAAAAACTAAAATAGGCTTGGAGCTGTGCATTCAGTATTGAAAAGAAAATTTCTCAAATGCCCTTTTGAATTCATTAATATTTCCCATTGCATGAACCTCTACTTTTCTCAGTCTGAGACTAATTTGTATTTATAATTTTAAAGAGTTTGTGGAAGGACTTCATTCAGGAGATACTAATATTCCTAAGTAAGGTGACATGTTTGGGACATAGATTGACAGCCCATTTACATCATCAGAAATTAGCCAAAACATATTAAAAACAACAAAGATATTTAAAGGAAAATTGTCACCTGGAATCTGTTCAATTTCTGTTGTCTTCAAAGCTCTTTCCTCCTGATGTATGTATGATTTTGTAACATTGCAATTTAAATCCCACAGATGGGGGATAGGGAGAGGCAAATGAAAAGCCAAAGTATGGATACATTGAATGTATATGAAAGAATTTTGTTTTGAAACCATTTTATTTGAAAGCATCCCCTTCCATTATGAAACAAAAATAAATACATAGCCACTTAAATTTGACACAGGAAAGGATACCTTACATTAGAATCTCAGTTTAAAGGTGTTTTATTCTTGTTATTATTCTTAATATAGCTTGTATATTTGCTAGAAGCTTAGGAGGGGAAAGGATAAAGGTTTCCCCATTTGACATTGAGATCTCTATGTCTTGAGTAGTAACATTTTCTTAAACTATGATTCCTGGTTCTTTCCTCCCTGGATAAGATAATGCACTGGGCCAGAAGGAAAGGAGGGGAGGAAAATCTCAATTGTTTAATAGGGAAAGCCCCACCTGCTGGTGAAAGATGGTGGGAGTAAGGGATCATGGGATCAGCTGCCTGCCAAAGTCTACTCAGATAGGATAGGGCCAATCAACAGAAAACACATATGTCCAGCTAAAAATCTCTACAAGGGTCTCCAGTGCACCATGTGAGCTTCTTAAAAGCAAAATCCAGACAGAATCTGTCTCTCAATAAATCTATTTTTCCCCCTTTCCATTACTAGTTAGGTATTGTTGGCTTTAAGCCACCTGATTTTACTATGATTTATTAACTGCTATGCATTATATATGAGATTCAGGTTTACTGAAGAGTTACCCTTATGGTCATTGTTGCATACAAATCAGCTACTGTTAGAGAGCTTTATTGCATCATTTTACATTGCTAGGACTTTTGTCAGCTCTGGGAGATGTGGCTGGTAAGGGGGGGGGGATCTTCCCATCATTTTTTTTTTGGCCATATAGGTTATAATAGCACATGCCTGGCATGTTGAAAACAATAGTCCTTTGTTCTATTCTATTCTATAACAATAGCTCTCAAGAAATAAAAACCTGTTGTCTAGATCAAGGGATTCTCATCAGTCCTCCATCTCTCCTACCCATCCCCATCATCACTATTGCATTGAAAAAAAGTATAAGTAGCCAAGATTTTTAGTGATTAAAAAAAGACAAGGAAAACACAAGGAATAGGAGTGGGGGAGGAACAAAGGTAAGTCAAGCTCATTTGTACTTCATAGAAGATTGGGAAAGTTGTACCAGGGATCTGAATAACCCTTAGAAATCAGCCACAGCAAAATAATGTTCATGCATTCTTTGACACTGATTGTTCATGAGTAGAATTTCCAGCTCAACACTCCAGCTTGCTGCTTGAAAGATCCCTTTCCCTTCATGCCATGCAGATGCATATATTTCCCAAGTGGCAGTAAATAAGTAAAACAAAAACAGAACATAAAGCAAACTGTCTTGGTTTACCTGCATGGGGAGGGTGTGCAGGGTGGGGTAGTGGTGAAGCGTAGCTGGAGCAGGAGACTATGAACTAAATGAGAAAGGGAAAAGGCATCCTGGGAAATGGGGGGAGCATGAGTGAGGAAAGGAGGAAAAAAGAGAAGGTTCCCTCCACATCTGTAATGTTGCCATGTTACTCCAACCACAAGCACTTCGATCTATCATAGCCTGGCATATGTTATGAAGTGTTTCTAAAGAAGGAAGTTATTGTGAGGTAAAAGCACTTTGTCTGACAGAGAAAGAGTTTGGGAGTTATATTCTTTGTTGAGAACCCCAAATCTAATAGGCAGGAGGATTAAGGTGAATTTGACTAGGGGTGTGTATGTGTATGTGCACTCATGTGTGTGTACACGTGTGTATGTGCACATATGTATGGATACATTCCAAATACCTTAGCAGAATCCAGGAAATGCTTTGATGTTGGGCAAAATACACTTCTCTAAGTCTTAGTTTCCTTAACAATGAAATGGAGAGGTAGGAAAAGATGGACTATGAGGTCTCCTCTAGTGCAAGATCTATGATCCTTTAGGATTATCTATCTATCTATCTATCTATCTATCTATCTATCTATCTATCTAT
>NW_027185655.1:39505449-39521836 GCF_028583685.1 Petaurus breviceps papuanus
TATCTATCTATCTATCTATCTATCTATCTATCTATCTATCTATCTATCTGTCTGTCTGTCTGTCTGTCTGCCGGTGTCTGTCTGTCTATTTGTGTGTCTATCTATGTATGTATCTACCTGTCGGTCTATTTATGTATCTATCTATGTGTCTATTTGTCTATCTATCTATCAGTCTGTCTATCATCTATCTACATAAATATAAGCAATGGATAAGACATATATGTAATAATGACAAGAAAATATAATATAAATGTGTTTTATAATATTCATATATGTATACAATGTATATATATATATGCACGTTTTGGCTGTACTTAGACATTTGTGTGTAAATTTATGTGGGTGTACATGTATGTGTTTATATGTACATACACATGCATTTCAAGGAAATCTTCTAGCATGATGGCTGGATCCTGCAGGGAAGATTTATGGAAGGAGTTTCGTAAAAATGATGGAGATGGATCCTCTGCTGATGAGATCATAGCCCTTATTAGTCATTCCTAGTTTGAATGATCTTTGTTCCCATATGACAGATTCCAGTCATCAGGAAATGCTTAAAAGAAACTGGGAATCGCTGCTTTGAGTTTAACCTCTTTTTAAAATCCCATTTTTACTTCCAAACAATAACAAAATGATTTGGTAATTGGATGAGATCAGTGGTTCTCAGTCTCTCAGAAGTCTCCAGTTTACCCAGAGTTTTTCATTAAATCTTATTTCACCCCATATCAGGCTATGGGATCACAGTGGCATAGGCATAGAGTTTTAAGGGACCTTATAAATAATTGAGTGCTACACGCCTATTTTACAGAGGAAACTGAGGTCCAGAGAGATTAAGTGATTTATGGATTATAGACTTAGAACTAATTATTATTATTATTATGTAATTATAGTATAATAATTCATCACATAATTTAATATTATTATACTATTATATAATAAATTATGTAATAATTAGCTCTTGTAGCTAAAATTCAAAAAGTATTTACTCTGTTCCAGGCACTATGCTAAGTACTCTATAATCATTAGCTAATTAGATACCAGAAGCAACTTTAAAGACCATGTACTCACAGGATCATATGTTCATAAATTTAGAGCTAAAAGGTAACTTTGGAATCAAGTTGAAATCTCTCATTTTACAAATGAGGAAACAGTGGCCCAAAGAGGTAAAGTAATTTGGCCAAAGTCAAACAGGTAGTAAAAGACAGGTTCAGGATACTAAGGTACTATATTTCCACAGGCAGAATTCTTTAGTAGTAGACTGCCTTTCCAACATGCTTGGTCTTAAATGCCCTTTGATTAATCAAATTCCACCTTCCCCAAAGTACAGCAGACTGTTTGTGTTATTGAAGTAAAAGAATGAGGATAATTTCATTCCCTTGTCATACACTTTAGAAATGACTGGGTTTTTACATGAGCCAAAAGATATACTTAGGCAAACTTGGGGATAAGCAGAAAAGAGGAGGACTCTTTAAAACATAGGTGGAGATTAAAAGACCAAGAAACGAAAAGAAAGAACAAAACAACTTAATAATGGGGTATGAGATGGAAGAAATGCTAAAAAAAAAAATCCCACTCGGGATTGTATCCAAAAACCAAACCTGTAACATCCATAAAACTGTCTTAAGATTTCCCAGAGTATCAAAACCATTGGTTTGGAAAATAATAATGGTCTGGACCTAAATACAAAATCACACTTCTTTGGTGTCATGACCTCAAGATATTCTCACTTCATTTCCTGAGTCACACCTGTTTCCAACCCTGGTATTTTCCCATTCAGTAATGTGGTGAATTAGCTTTATACAAGAAACTACTGCTATATTTTGGTAGCATAGAATTGTATATAAAATACTTCATTTTGACTTTGAGCTCCGTTCTTAAATGTTCTTCAAATCAACCAATTCAGACAAAATGCCTCCCCATGCAATTTACATATATTCTGTCTGCTTGTTCTTTTTATTCATTCACATAGAATCTACTACCATGTCGCAGAAGACCAGCATGAATTGGAAATTCTATGAATGCATAATGTTTATGCCAGGTTGTCTGTCTCTGTATGTCTCTTTCTCTTTCACTTCCCCCCCTTCACCCCTCCCTCTCTCTTCCCTTCTCCTCCTTTACTTACATTGTTCAGACTGATAAAATCATTTTGGCCTTGGCAAGCCAGACACTCAGGGCTGTGAATCAAACCTAATTAAACTAAGTGGTACCTGTTCCAAGGACATTCAGCTACCCAAAAGGTTCAAATATCCACAACAAAGCATCATTTTTCAGCTTCCAACTATATAGTGATTAATAGAGAGGAGCATTTTTTTTTTCCCTAAATGGTGACTACTTTCCCATATCCAGCTTACAAAGTGAGACGATACTTACCATGTTTTGGAACAGTCAGTATTCCCCATGAGTCCTTGCTCCTTCCTGGTTTCCTTTTCATTTCTTCCAATTTAACTTGTCTCACAATTAATCAAGGAATTAAAACAGATTAAAGGGCTTGATAATTAAACCAAATATGAATAATTTATAGCAGAGGAATACAATTGTATTTGCTATAGAAATGGCTGTATTTTGAAATCTAAGATTTTTTTTTCTCTTTTCAGTGAAGAAGTAACTAAACTGAAATGGGACAACCATTCTGTGAACTCCTTGACAGCATGAATTGGCTTTTAATTTTCTTTGTATCCTCAACAATTATCACAGTGCCTGGCATATAGGAAGTACATAACAAATGCTTTTTAACTAACCTTACAACATTAGAAATCTCAGAATTATCGAATCTCAGTTTTGGAAGGGGTCTCAAATGATACATAGGTTTCATTATTCTTTCCTTTTCTTTCCATGGTCCTAAGTGGTGGTGGAAAGAGGGAGGGAAGAAATACATTCTTGTTCATAGAAAAAATTTCAAATGGTAATATAGTCTTATCTGTATATGGTTAGAAATAAACATTATCAGATGACAGATCTTAAGTCTAGAAAAGAAAAGACTTTGGGGAAGAATAGTGGGAATAAGATAATTTCCTTCAAGTATTTAGGGAGATGTCAAATAGAAGAGACATTACACTTGCACTGTTTGGTCTCAGAGGACAGAAGCAGAAGCAAATCATGGAAGCTGTAAAGGGGGCAGTGTTAGGTTTGATACAAATGAAACTTTCAAAAATTAGAGCTGAACAAAAGTGAATTGGGCAGCCTTGGAAGTTGATGGGTTCACCTCATCGGAGGGCTGCAAAGCGGGAGACCACTTTCTGGTATGTTAGAGTGGAGATTCATTTTGCATATGATTTAAACTGGATGATCATTAAGTTAAATTCCACTGCTGAATTCTCTGATTCATTACAAGTGACTATATCCCAAATTGAACTGGAGTTTGGGCATAGACCTTTTTAATTCAAACAAAATGAACAACCAATTTTTTTAGTGCTGATTGTGAAGGACTAATAATTAGAATACGAGGATTTGAATACTGTGCAACTATAGGCTCATAGATATAAAGCTAGAAGGAAACTTACAGGCCCCTCATTTTTCAGATAAGGAAATTGAATTTTACAAGGTGAAACAAGTGGCAGAAATGTGATTTAAACATATCTTCTGACTCCAAATCTGCTGTTATTTCTATAACAGCACACTGCCTTAATCTTAGAATGATATGTGGTCTAGTAGATAAAGGGCTGGACTTTTTTTTTCTAAATTAAATTTTATTTTTAAATGAGAAAACATCTATTCCCCCCATCCCCAAATTTGTTGAAAAAAATTTTTAAAGGTGTGACAAATATGCATGATTGAGCAATACAAATTTGCTCACTGGTTGTACTTAAAGTACAGTCTCATTCTTAAAGTACAGAGTCTCATTCTATACCCTGAATCTATCACTTTTTTTTTTTGCTTTGTGCAGGGAAATTGGGGTTAAGTAATTTGCCCAAAGTCACACAGCTAAGTGTGTCAAGTGTCTGAGGCTGGATTTTAACTCAGGTCCTCCTGACTACAGGGCCGGTGCTCTATTCACTGTGCCACATAACTGCCCCTATCACTTCTTTCTCAGGAAATGTATCTGCTTTATTTTCATCATTGGCCTGCTCATCATTGGTCCTCTGGAATCATAGATGGTCATAACATTGATCAGAGTTCTTATATCTTTACAAATTTCTCTTTATTGCTGTTGTTAAGTTGTTTCAGATGTATCTGACTCTTCATGTCTCCATTTGGGGTTTTCTTGGAAAAGACACCAGTTTGTTTTGCCATTTCCTTCTGTAGCATCTTTTGCAGATGAGGAAGCTGAGGCAAACAGGGTTAAGTGACTTGCCCAGGATTACACAGTTAGTAAATGTTTGAGGCTGGTTTTGAACTCAAGAAGATGAGTCTTCCTGATTCCAAACCCAGTGTTCTATCCAGCACACCACCTAGCTGCCCTGGCAGCTATATCTTTACACTGTTGTTTTCATTATATAAATTATTCTTCTGGTTCCGTTTATTTAGTGCTTCATCAGTTGATATAAATTGTCAAAATTTTTCATTTTTATTGCTTTTGTAGTATAAACATTCCTTCTATTTCACCTCAACATATTCTGCATCAGTTCATACAAGTCTTTCCATGATTCTTTGAAGATTCATATCCTGTCTTTGACATGTGTAGATTTGGGCAGATTGACTAATCCCCTAGGTGATTCAAATAATCATGGAGGGCCTTCACTCCATGTATTACAGCTGCCCAGCCTGACATAATTATCAATAATCTTTTGAATATTTATTTGAGGGATTCCTAGGACAGCTACTCCCTGTATCTTGGTGTCTATAAGAGAGAAAGGATAATGCCCGTCTTATCTTCTTCATAGGATTATTGTCCAATAAAATGAGATGACTGCATATGAAAATGCTTTGAAAATTATGAAGTATTATATAAACATGCTATTTGTTAAGTCAAATAACTTATTAGTGAAATTTAAGTAAAGTGATCACCAGAACAAATTAATCATCCTCGTGACTTTTTTTCTATCTATAAAGCAAAGTTCAGGTACAATAGTTTAGCCTTCAAATTCATGATTCAGCTGTCTACATCCATCAACTTCACTGAATAATTACAAATCTCAATTTCATGGGTTGGTTTTTTTTTATGTTTAGATATAAGCAAAATTTGGGTTACAAAAGTCCAGTGGAATTGTGGGGGAAATTCTGTTGTGTGAAAGCCAGAGTCGTGAATTTGAAGACTAAACAAATCCAAAGGCCAAGGGCATCTTTCCTGAGTGTCAGCCTTCATGAGATAAACTGATTAGTTTAGCCGAATACCTTTGTGGAACAAGAATTTCTCTGTGAAAGCATGTGTCCTAAAAAAGTCACATCAGTGTTAGTTTGTTGCAGTGGAATGTATCCCAGATTTGGGATTAAAAACCCTAGGTTCAGCTCCCAGTTTTGCCACTTACTTCCTATGTGACCTTGAGGAACTGCCTTTACCTTTCTAGGCTCCATTTCCTTATCTATAAAGTGAGGGGCATGACTAGATGACCTCAGTGATCCCTTACAATTTTAAAACTAAGATTCTGTTTCTCCTGTGATTCCAGAATCCCCATTGTTAAGCTGTATAAATATATGCTCTTATTTTATAATGATAATGGTTTAACAACTATACATTTTAAGATTTGCAAAGTGCTTTACATATTGTCTCATTTTATCCTCACCACAACCCTGTGAGACATATGCTATTATTCCCCTTCCTTGAATTTTAGATTTGAGGAAACTGAGGCAAACAGAGGCTAAGTGACTTTATCAGCATGTGGGGCAGGATTCAAATTCAGGTCACCCTGACTCCAAGGTTAGCAACTATCCTTTCTGGACTACCTGAAAATCTTGACTAAACTGTCTGCTAAAATCATGGGGCTTGAGCTCATGTTGTTATGGTTGTTGAGTCATTTTGGTTGTGTATTAGTCATTTCAGTCATGTCCTACTCTTCATGACCCCATTCGGGGTTTTCTCATCAGAGATACTGGAGTGGTTTGCCATTTCCATTTCCTGTTCATCTTACAGATGAGGAACTGAGGCCAAGAGGTGACTTGCCCAGGGTCATACAGTTCAGTAAGTATCAGAGTCTGGATTTGACCTCATAAGGATAAGTGTTCCTGATTACAAGCCCAATGCTTTATCTACTGCATGTCCTAGTTGCCCTTAAGTGATGTATACCTTAATGTAGTTCCTAAATAATTGCTTGATAACAAGCAAATTGCTCATAAAATTCAGTCATTGCTATGCAAATTATTCAGACTCCAGGCTTGGGCACTTTATATGCTAACATTAGCCTCTTAAAATCGGAAGACACAGACACATCAAGATTCTGAAATTGAGGAAGGGGCAGGATTGTTTTCAATGTAATTATATTGGCATCTGATATGGTGGCGCTTTGGGCTATATTGACATGAGCAAGGATTCTATGTAGCAACTGTTCGATACCATCCGTTGGACTTCTCTGATAGACCACTTAACTATCTCAGCTTTTCCAGTGATCATCTCATTTATCTAGGATTATTGCACTGAATTTACTGTTTGGTTTTCTTCCAGAACTGAAATGTCAAGTCCAGTGTCATGTATGCAGGAGCTTTGTGCTGTGAGAGCTCAGCAGATCCTCCAAAAGCTGCTAGCGGTTGATCTTTGGATAGAGCTAGAAATAAATAAATCCTCTTTAGCAGATCAATATTCATCCCATTTAATGCTTGATGTGAAACTTGTGGATTTGTGGTGGTAATACTGATGTACAGCTAATCGTTGAAAATGGGCATTAGGGTTTTTATAGCATGGCAACATATTGTCAGACAGGAAGGGAAAGAAGTGGTGAGTGTGGCTAGGAAAGAAAATAGATATATATGGTAAGTGCATGTAAATTTACTGAACATTTGGAATCCATGCAGGGTTCTTCATAATGTGACACTGTTACAGACTAGAAACCAATAATGGAAGTAAGAGATTGTTTTGCCCTGTAGCTATCATTCTTTGCGACGTGGCTTTCTCTAGACGTGGTTTGCCATCATTATGGTAGGGATAGAGATAGACATTAGACCTGTGATTTTCTTGGTAAAGGGATTTCCTAGATGAGAAAACTTTCTCTACTAAGCCCAATGGTTTCCTTCTCTGTAACTTATAATCTGGGGGAGATGTTTATACTCCTGAGGTTAAGTGACTCCCCAAGTCATACATAATTTGTCAGAGGAGGGATTTGAACCTGGGTCTTCCTGGCTTTGAGACAAAGTTGTCTACAAAAGTGCTAATTGGTTTCAGGAACCATTTATAAGCCAATTGTCTTGTTCTATTTCCCCCAGATACTTATTAACCACAAGAATAATGACCCAGTAAAGAGTATTGGGGAAAGAGAGATAATATGGCATATTGGAAAATGTATTGCAGCCAAATATACACTGGCACATTTCCCACCTCTGACACATTGGCTGTATGACCCTAGTCAAGTCAATCTCCCAAAACCCCAAGAAACTTTAAAACTATAATGTATAAAACAATTGTTGATCTATACTGGCAGGAGTTTTCAAGTGAGATCTTTATAGTTGTGAGATTAGTTTCAAACACAACCCACAACCACTCCACACACCGAAGAAAGCAAAATGACAGTAAAATTCAGGGAACAACTGTTGTCTCATCTGAGAAGGAAACATCTAGAAATTCATATCTAAAAGAAAGATAATCAGGGGATTAAAAAAGGAGAATATCTACCAAAAGATAAAAACTAGATAGAAAAAGATATCATCAGGACAGCCTTAACTTAAATGTGAATAGAACTCTATATAATGTATCTGTTTGGTAGGATCCTATATATTTTCATCTATATTGGGAGCTCCTTAAAGCTCCCTCCACCAATGGGAAACATTTTTTGTTTTACAACTTATACACTGTCTTAGAGGGAACAGAAGGCAAGAACAGGATAAATGGAGGCTGGTCAGGGCAACACAGGCAAGGACCATCAGAGGCTAGCCTTGGATGTAGGTTTTCCTGACTCTAAATGAAATTCTGTATCCATACTCCACATGTCTTATGCCTTCAATCAATCAAACCATCAACTAGAGTATATTGAATTTATACTGTGCCCAACCGGGGATACAAAGACAGAAAGGAGATAGCTAAGAAAAAATATGCTGATCAGAATTAGTATGAAAGCACAAGATTAGAACTCCCCAGAAGCTTAAGAGTTAAATATAGAATTTTTATATTGTAGTTTTACTTTGGGTTACAATTATATGATCATTTTGCTCTTATGGTGTTGGTATAAGTATGAGGAGCTTAGTTTTGCCCACAAGCTCTTCTTCCAGCTCAACCACATAAGCTACAATACAGACACTTGTGGTGTCCGCTGGTGCACATATTTTTCAACCATATTTCTAGATTACTTAATACAATGAAAGCAAAACATACATATGATCTCTGTGTGAAAGCTTTGCCTTCTCAACTTATAAATTAAGGCATTCCTGGCAGGGATTTAAAAAAATACCTTTAGCCTTCTCAGTTAAGGAAGTCAAGCAATGAGCATACATTACTGTGTCCATCGATATTTATTGGCACAAAAGGATGCTTTTGTGAATGAGATATGTAAAATATGCATTTATTGTAAGTATTGAAACTAGAGAGCTGGTATTGATTTGTTTTTCCTGGAGAAATTATATCCCTTCTCAAATAAGGGGTTCCCATTTGTTGTTGTTTTTTTTCTTTTCACAAAGGAGAAAGGAGGGAAACATTATAATCTTTGCATGGTAAGAAAGGTCAAGAAGTATACAGAGGAACATCTCTTGGTCCAGGATATTCCATACTTTGGTTAGAGGCATCAGCTTCCTTAGCCTGAAATTCCCCACTTTACCAAATATAAATGATCTTCATTCCACAGGATGGCCAATGCCAGAACTTATCATCCCATTGACTGGCAAGGAGACCAAGAAGGAGGGGCCAGGCCATGATCCTAGGATTATACTTATCTATTGAGCAGTAAATCAGTAAACTGGGAAGTAAAGGTTTGTTTATGCTTCAGGCTGTGAAAGTTGGGCAATAGTCTGCAAGGCCATAGGTTATAACTGGGGGGAAATGCCCTTATGGAAGGCATGTGGCTTCATGTGCACACATGCAGCCATCCATTGGATCATTGTAAGTGTGCAGAGATATGCAGCAAGTCATGAATATACCATATGAATACGTGTTTTAGAAGAGAAGCCACACAGCATTGCCAAATCCTGGGACTTAAAGAGATCTCCTTGAATCCATCAGCCCTCTCCCTAACCAATGTTAGTTTAAATTATTATTGGGGTGTTTTAGGTGTAGAACAAGTCATCAAGACTAAAAGAATATCCTTAAGATGTTATTAGAATTGAAGTGAGAAAACCATGCTCTTTTATAATTAGAAGCATAATATTATGACTAGAGTGCTGGACTTAAGTTAGGAGAGATTGGGTTCAAATTCACCCTTAGAAAATCACTAGACTAGATAGCTCTCAGCAGGTCAATTAATCTGCAGCTATGTTTTTTCATCTGTAAAATAGGGACAATAATCATACCTTTCTCAAAGGTTGTTGTGAATGTTCAAATGCCTTGCAAACCTTTTGTTGGTCAGTCATTCCCAGCTCTTAATGATCCCATTTGGGCTTTTCTTGGCAAAGATACTGCAGTGGTTTACCATTTCCTTCTCCAATTCATTTTATAGGTGAAAACTGAGGGTTAAATGACGTCCCCAGGGTCACACAACTAGTAAGTGTCTGAGAACAGATTTGAACTCAGGAAGATGAAGCTTCCTGGTTCCTGCCCCAGTACTTTATTCATTATGCCACCTCCTTGGCCCTTTTCAAACATTACAGCACTATATAAATGGCAGACACGACTTTTTTTTTTTTATCAGCCCTTGTTACCTCTCTAAGACATAGGATACTGAATTGCATAGATCAGAAAGGCTGGAACATTATTGCAGTGCTCTGGTTCAATTATGATGATTTACTTAGCATAAGGCTTTGCTAAGCACATTTTTAGGGCTTAAAATATTTTATTTATTCATTCATTTGAAATTCTTTATATCATATCCTCTTGCATTTTTATTCCTTTCTATGTATGTTATTTCTCTTAGTTAATCATTGCTATTGAGGATCCAGTTTGTGCACTGGTTTGTCAAACAAAGCCATCTATAAGTAAATAAAAATGGAATGCATGAAGATGTGAACTCCCCTTTTTCATTATGAATAGCTTCAAATATACTCCCCACTAACTGTCTTGAACCACCTCTCACTGAATATTCTTTCCCCCACTTAGGAAAATGCTTGGTCATTGGTTTTTTTTTCTTCTGAAGTTCAATAGCAGTTAAAGGAACTTGTTTATATTTTTGGAACTGATATACAAGATATACTTACTTTTTTTCCAAAATTTTTCAAATTTTCTTCTATTTTTCAATTAACAAGTACTTATATTCTCTTTCCTTCATTGAAAAATACAAAACCTTTTTAGCAAATATACAAAGTCAAACAAAAACAAATCCCCACATGGTTCGTTTACAAAAACATATGTCTCATTCTGAATCTTGAATCCATCCTTTTTTTACTATAGAGAACATATGAAGACAATATCTGCATCCAGAGAAAGAATCAATAAATAGAACTATGTATTGAATGATTTTACATACATATAATATATTTGTATGCATGTATGTATATATGTGTGTGTGTGTTATAGGAATGTAAATTTTTTAAATCTTCCCTGCCCCTAGGTTAAGTGCACCTGGAGCCTGTGGTGGGAGGTTTGTTTTTCAGGAATGCCCACACCTTTGTGGTGCTTTGTGATTGGGCAGTGGATCAAGAGGGTTGTAACATTCTCTGACCCAGGAGAAGGCTATATAATCCCTAATGTGAGACTTTGTTTTGGGGCTCACTTTGCGAAGTGTGTTTTGACCAGATGAGATTCTGGGCAGCCATTGAGAGCCCCCTGGCTTTGAAAACCCAGATGTTGATGCTTCCCTCTCTGGTAACTGTGATTAGGTATGGATGCATGTAATGGTTGGACAGTTTGGAAGCCTGTCTGCTGAAATGTTTCTCTGTCTTGTAACTTCTGCTTGTAACCTCTGTATACTTTGAAGTTTGGGGTGCTGACCTTTTTCCCCTGAACTAGGTAAATGATATATGTTTGATTAAAGCAAGATTGTTAACCCATTTTGAGTTGCTTTCCTTTAGAAAAGCAGATCTAAGAACCTGTGTTAGCAACCACCCTGGGGATGCCGAGGTGCTTGCTGCTACAATGTACATATATACATGTATATACCTATTTGTGTCTAATGCCATTCATTTCTAGGTGGGAGGAGAAAAAAAAGAAATTTGCATGATTATTTTGTTGGATATTTGAAAGAAATAGCAAGTTGTGAATAGCAGATTTGCAGTTTCATGCACAATCATCTTTTAATTATACTATATTATGAAAATATTCATTTTATTCCATAAATTTAAAAAATTACAAACAAGGAATTAGGTAGCATAGTTCATCATGAGTCCTCTGGTGTCACAGATGGTTAATGTACCCATCAGAATTCTTAAATTTTTAAAAGTTGTTTTTCACCACAATGTTGTTAATATAAATTGTTCACCTGGACCTACTCACCTTCTTCTGTGACAGTTGATACAAGTCTTCCCATGTTTCTCTGAACCTATCCCTTTTGTCATTTCTTAAGGCTCATGGCCATATGAATTATGATATATGAATGCTCACTACTTTTACCATAGTGGAGAAGGTAAGGCATTCGAACTGTTGATATAGGAAGGGAGAAGGTAAGGTTGCTTGAATATGGACAAAGGTACAGAATTTCTTTTTGCCCAATCCCCTTCATGGACTGCAGAGTAAGCAACACTCTAATTCCTGACTTATGAAATTTGGTGTTGAAAGATGACATGGGATAGAAGATAGAGGGTTGGAATTATGGAGGATTCTGGGGCCCATTAGAACAGTGTAGCTACATTGGCTTGGGTCACTTTAGCATTTCTTTTCTATTTGTTACTGTGATTACTGATCAGCCATCATCTTTTGGGAAGGTGTCCAGAGTATGAGTGATATTTGTGTCTCACAGGGTGTATAATCTACACCTGTGCTTGTTACACTACCCCAGAATTTAGGCAAAGTCACAGCACAGGGACAAAGATATTTGATGAGTCTGTTCAACTGAAGCTGTCTATTTGTTTAAGCTCTCTGGCACTCCTCTCTTACCCTTTCCCAGAGTGTCTGGTGGGGCTTGGGAGTATCAAAGCTTCCTTGTGCTGATTTGCATTTGTCCACTGAGAAGTTAGTCAAAGTTGCCATAAGATCTCTATCTTTGCCCAGTGCCTGGCTCTTTCTTTATCCACCTTTGGTACACATCAGATCATACTTCCTCCAAGACCTGTATGACAAGTTTCTCATGAAGTGCTTCACCTTTAACATTAGGGAAGAAGTTACTTTCCTTTAAACACTAGAGAGCATATAAATAATCTGAACAATCATTTATATACATATGGTACTATGGAAGGCTGTAAGTTCAGGAGTCAAAGTGCCTGGTTCCCATCCCAGATTTTCTACTTACTGCCTGTGTGACTCTGGACCTCAGATTGGCTCCTTATAAAATGATGCATTCTGCTCAGTGACTTCTTTTTTTTTTTTTATTCCCCCTTTTGGAGGGCAATTGAGGTTAAGTAACTTGCCCAAGATTACATGGCTAGTTGTGTGTGGGGGGGGGGGGGGAAGGGTGTTGTGTCTGAGGCCAGAATTGAACTTGGGTTCTCCTGACTCTGGGGCCGGTGCTTTACTCACTGCGCCACCTAGCGGCCCCTAGCTCAGTGACTTCTAAGGTCCTTTCTAGCCCTAAATCTTTGAACCACTGAATCTATGCAGCAAATATAAATCAAGCATCTGTTCCATGTTTTACATGAGTCCTATTCTAAGAGCCCTAAGATATCCCACTCTACCAAGTTCAAAAGTGCAGAACAGAGCAATTCTATTTTTAAGCACATTTACATATTTTTTAATTTATTTTTGCTGTTGTGGTTTCAAGTCTAAGTCTCTATCTCACCCACACTAAAAATGGAGCAGGACTTCTCTGTTTTTTTTCCAATCTGGACTAGTTTTCCCTGCCTCAGTCACTGTGTGGATCCTCTACTCTCAGAGGAACACTTTATTAATGCTAGGCTTAGTTCATGCAACCACCAAGTTTTAGCTTTAATGAAGGACTGAAGCCCCAAACTCAAGCAATCCACCAGCTTTGGCATCCTCAGTAGTAGGAACTAAACGCAGGCACCACCATACCCAATCACATCTAGACTTTCTAAAGGAAATAGGAACAAATTAGAAATGATAAAATAATAAATATAATAACAACTACCTTTCTGGAGGTAAAAGAAGGAAGAATCTTCCTTGAAAGGGCAAATGAAATCCTTTCTGTATCTCACAGAGCATTGGCAATGCTCCAGGACACAGACAGGGGACATCTTTCCTTCCTTCATCTTCCCATATGCATTCTTGCAAAGAGCCACAGGAAATAACAAAGTCCTTGTTGTTTTCAGTCTATAAAGCTGCTGAAAATGAAGCTGCTTTGGAAGAATTTAAATTATTTGATGAGGAAGATTAAGATGTGCAGGGAGCTCCTTGATGAGGAAATTGCCATGTAAATTAGTAGAGCTGTCAAGGAACTGAAAAGGTAAGAAAGTTGCCTACATAACTATGTATTAATATGCAAAAGGTTATGCTTTCTCATCCAATCAAAAACCTATTATAAAGTTAACAACTTACTATACTATTCATTCATCTGGTGAAATTATTTTACACAGGAAATAAAATTGACTGGTGAATTTCTTACTAATGACACCCTCTACTGAACTTGCCAGAAGAATATTTTTAACTGTGGAACTTTTTGGTTTGGTTTAGTTTGGTTCTTGATTTTTCAGTATGTGATGCTGTAGTGGCAACCACACTGGCATGCCCAGGATGGCTGCTAGCACAGGTTCTTAGATCTGCTTTACTAGGAAAGATAGCTGTTTAAGTGGTCAACAACCTTTTTTAAATTACATTCACTAGTTCAGGGGAAAAGTCAGCACTCTGAACTTCAGAGAAAATACAAACAGAAAATAGAGAAATAATGCAGAGAAATAAAGACCAACAGACAGGGCTTCTAACTGTCTGAGCAATTAGCCCAAATCAACAGACAGATCCAACTGCCTGACCAAAGCCATACATACATAGTCGCCAGAGTTAGAAGCACCAACATCTGAGTTTTTCAAAGCTGGGGGTGGGGAGGTGATCATTAACAGCTACCCAGAGTCCTATCTGATCAAATCACAAGAACACTCTTCTAATGAGCGAGTGAGCCCCAAAGCAAAATGGTAACCTCAGAGTATACACACACACACACACACACACACACACATGTATGTGTGTATATGTGTATGTATGTATATCCTTTTTAGAGCCAGAGGGCATCATAATCCTCTTGACTCAGTGCCTAATTAGAAATTAATAAAAGGTGCCTCCCCTAAGCAAGCCTCCCTTAATGAGCTCCACCCAAAGTCTATAAATGGACAGGGAAGATCTTAAATCACATTAATGTTACAGATGTCCACCCTAACCAGCATCCCCAGAATAATCACCATTAAGATGCAGGTGAAGATATTGGTCAGTTGATAAATCCAAAAACACTGACAGTTTATATAAGGCATAAGTAATATTTTATCTTTAAAATGCAAGGAAATTAAACACTTCACTCTTTAAGACACAGAAAGATCACTTATTTGCCTTATTCCTTCCACTAATCCATGTTAAAACACTATAAACAATTATAGAGAATAAAAATTGCAAAATGATCACCAAAATGCAACATCTAATCTAATGCTACTTTGCAAAATGTTAATATAAAGCCTAATAAGAGATCCATAAAATAAAATCATTTTGGTTTATCTTAATAATCTCTATTTCTTATTCCCTTCTCCCTATCTATAAAAACCTTTGAAGAAGGGCAAATCACATTTTTAATGTATTATTTTTCAGTGGAGACTGAATGAAATCCCCTGGGGTTACCATGTTGATTCTGTAAGAAGCTCTTCTTTCAGGGAAAAGGGTGCTTTCACTTACTTAAATAAATTTTGTTTTCTGTTTCTCTGATTATCCAGACCTTCAGTTTCTTGAAGGAGTTTCTCACTATTTAGGTCTCAAGGTTTATACTAGAAAAGAGCCTTACCCAACTGTGGTGAAACTAAAAAGTGGCTATGAACATTGATACATATTCCATATGTGGCTATAAGCATCTTCGTGCCATTTGTACATATATCTATGAAAATATTTGAGCACTTTCATATTTGAGTTAAATATATATACTAATCAGACATGATTACATATATAACAATGCCCACATCAAAAATACTTACAAGTTAAATCTCTTCAGTAAATGTGTTGACATTCTTCAAAAAGAAAAAAAAATGACTTTTTGCTTAATTTCAGCTTTGTTTTTTTTCACATTTGGAGGCCACAGGTGGGTCTAAGCAGGTGATACAACCTAAAGTGTTGGGCCAGACCTCTGGGATTAGTCACAGCAAGGAGACTTGTTCTGTGATCCTGAGTCACTTTCTTAATAATAAGGCAAAGAAGAAAACACACATAAACATGCCAAAGTACAACTTTGATGCAAAGTAATTCACTTCCAAGATAAAACTATACTACTACCATGATATTCATCACTTTAAAAAAAATTAAACTCTGCATTTCTTTTTGTGTCTATTTTCTCTTCCCTTAAACAGATAGTTTGGGGGATTTTTACAACAAAATTCCATTATAACTATATCCAAGTAGCATAACGCTAACAAAATTAAGCATTTAATTCAGCGTAGTGTTTTTAGTAAATATATTATCAAAATGCTTTATGGAGATTTTTTTGATAAAAAGATAATGGGAGAAGAGACCATTTATTATGTGATGAACATAAAAAAGATTTTCAAATAAATCTCAAAGAAACTAGAAAAAGAAGGAAATACAGAAACCATAATCAATGTTTGCTTCATTATTATGGAACTAAAGAATAAAAAGTATAAGAAAATCTGAATTTATTAATGTATATATTCTTCTGTTCTTCAGAGGCAGCCCAGAATAATGTAAAGTGCTAGACTTGTAGTCAAGAAGACCTCTATCCCAGTTACACCTCTGGATTCAAGGGGGGAATGAGGATAATGATAGCATTAATAATAATAATAATACTAACTGTGGTGGTAACAAGGGTTACCACAATGTCAAAATCATGGGACCTCCAAGAGTTGTTATGATGGTAAAATGAAGTAATATTTGCAGAGAGCTTAGCTCAGTGCTTGATATTTAGTAGGCATTTAATAAATGCTTGCTTGCTTTCTTTGTTCCTACCATAAGGAGGTCATTTAATTTCTCAATATC
>NW_027185655.1:39536836-39537980 GCF_028583685.1 Petaurus breviceps papuanus
AGAAAGAAAGAAAGAAAGAAAGAAAGAAAGAAAGAAAGAAAGAAAAGAAAGAAAGAAAGAAAGGAGGAAGGGAGGAAGGAAGGAAGGAATAAGAGAGGGAGGAAAGGAAGAAGAAATAAAAGGATGGAAAGAGGAAGGAAAGGAAGCTCAGTGGAAGAGAGAAAAGAAAGGGAGCAAAGAAAGAAAAGAGGAAGAAAAAAAGGAATGAAGGACAGAAGCAAGGAAGGAAGGAAAATTACATTTTTTTTCATTACTTATAATGAATGGAATTCTCATAGGGTAGAAACTAAATGCTGAGACCTCTTCAGAATCTGCATGGTGTTAGTAGAGTCACTTAACTACTTGGAGCCTCAATTAGCTCTACCATAAGATGGTTACATAGATTAGTTGATCTCTAAGAGTGCTTCCAGCACTAAATCAATGATAATCCTACAGATAGATTTATTAATTCCATTGATTATGTCTTAAGAAAGCAATTAAAGTATTTTCTTCACACTTTGGCTGTTTCTTTATTAATAAAATACTATTGGGTAAGGAAAACATCTGTGATTTCATTGCTATTTGGAATTACCAAGTGAAAAAAAAACATGCCAGCTTCTCTATAACTTAGTGTCTTAAAGAACTTCCTGAGTCACATCACTGGTCACATTGTTTGTATGTGTCAAGGAGGCAGGGATGGAAGTGGTATTGGGGAGAGGGGAATGCCTCTGAAATACTGCTGAACAAAAGAAAATCCTCAGATTCAAACTGGTGAATTTGGAGGAAAAAAAACTAATAAAATAGCTATAAAGCAGTCTCAAACTTCAACCCTGGCTTACTCCTAACATTAGGTCACTTTGACTCCTACTCACAAAGCAGTTGAGCAAAACTGGAAGAAATCAAGCAACAGGGCTACTTTTGTTCCCCATTATGCTATCATTATGATATCTAACCTCAATTAGATTCTCACTACAGCAATCCTCCTTCCCAGTCAGTTCTCTTTTCATACCATCCACATTGTCTGTGCCAAAACTCTACTTCCTTCCTAAAGCTTCTTACATCTTCCAGTTCCCTCACCTTCTCAGCAGAAGACTTTGCTTCAAATTTTAATGTAAAGTGTGCTTGTGTGTGTGTGTGAGTGAGTGAGAGAGAGAGAGAGAGAAAG
>NW_027185655.1:39538080-39544405 GCF_028583685.1 Petaurus breviceps papuanus
AGAGAGAGAGAGAGAGAGAGAGAGAGAGAGAGAGAGAGAGGAATGATATATGTTGTGAGCTCTCTCACAGAGACAAGGAGGGGAAGAATTAGAGAAATAAGGAATAGCCAGGGATAGCATACAGAATCAGGATATGAAGTGTCTGATTAAGTGGCCAATGAATGTGTTTGACCCTGTATTGTTTATTATTTTTATCAGTGATGTATATAAAGGCATAGATAGCCTTCTCATCACATTTCCAGGTTTTATAACCTGGCAAAAATAATTAACGAATGGGGTAATTGAGTCAAGGTATAGAAAGGTTTTGACAGTATTGGACTAAATCTAATAAGATGTAATTCAATAGAGGTAGATATAAAATCTTACACCTAGGTTTAAAAAAAACCTTCACAAATACATTACTGTGTAAACTTAGTAACTACCAATTTTCAAGGAAGAGATTAGTGGGGGTAGGGTAGGAAGGTATAGGTAGATTGCAAACATGATTCAAGAGTATGGTTTGGAAGCCCAAACAGTTCACTTGTTTTGGGGCTCCATAAAGAGAGTCCAGCAATGAAGAAGGATCTCTCTTTATTCTGTCCTAATCATACTATATCTAGAGTACCATGGGCAATTTTGCCTATATCATAGTTTAAGAAGGGTTCAACAAACTGGAAAGTATTTATGGGAGGGCAGCCAGGATGGTGAATACCTCTAAGCCCCTCACATATGAAGAACTAGGCATGTTTTGCCTTGAAGAGAGAAGGTTTTAGGGGAAAGGGGGAAGGACGCATTACTGTTGTTTTCAAGTATAAAGACTGTCATACTGAAATGTGATTAGACTTGTACTCTGATCCTAGGGGGCAGAACCAGATGGAAAATACAAAGGAACAAATTTAGGGTAGTAGTTAGCAAAAAATTTTGCAACAATGTGATCTCTCCAAAAATGGAATATAATATCTCTGGATGAATGTCCCTAGTTTAAGGTTTTCAGGTGCAGGTTAAATGAAAATGTACTTATCAGGCATAGTGTAGATTCCTTCCAAAACATGAATCAGATTATATGTTCAGTAAGGTGACCTTGAATTCTAGAATTTCAATTATTCTTTGATATTTCAGTCAGGGACAAATAAAATGGTAATTATCCTGCCACTTCACACCTTTGAAACTGACAGAAAGCAGACTTGGCTTTGGATCTTGCCAATATGCCTAAGAAGCCTTTCTACATTAGGATAATGGAAAGGGGGATTGTATTGGAAGTAAGGTCTGTAAGGTTGATTCAAGCTCTAAATTGGTGATCCTGCAATATTGTAATGATAGTCAGCTGTGAAAGACTTAGCTACTCTGATCAATACAATGATTTACAACAATTCTAAAGGACTCATGATGAAAAGGGAGTGAACTGGTGAACCCAGTAACACATTAAAGCATATTTTTATCACTTCCTTTTTCACCTGTTCTTATAGAAATGTTTTGCATAACTTCATATGTATAATGAGTATCATATCATTTGCCTTCTCAATGGGTGGGAGAAGGGCAGAAAGGAGAGTGAGGATTTGGGACTTAAAATTTTTAAATGAATGTTAAAAAAAAATATGATCCTAAAATTAATTAGCATCTCTGTACTTCAATCCACTGGAGAAGGAAATGGCAAGCCAATCCAGTATCTTTGCCAAGAAAGCCCCATGGACAAATTCCATGGGGTCATGAAGTGTCTGATGTGACTGAAGCTACTGAGCAACCACTTCAGCTTATGGCAGTTACATGGTCCAATGGATAGAACAGGAGGCCTGGGGTCAGGAAAGCCTGAATCAAATCCAACCTCAGACACTTAAAAAGGTGACAGCCTCTGTCTGCTTTAATTTCAAATGAGGATCAAGTGAGATAATATTTGTAAAGTACTTAACAAAATACTCAATTCATAGTAGATGTTTAATAAATACTTGCTTCCTTTCCTTTCCCTTCCCTTTCAATTCCCTCTCTAGAAAAGTGAGTATAATAAAACTTGCCTTCTTGGAGAGCTATTGCAAGGATAAAGATCAGTCAATCAATTAAACAGCAAGCATGTATGAAGAATCTACTCTGCCCAGGACACTGTGCTTGGCACTGCAGGAAACTGAGGGCACTAAGAGATTAAGCCACTTGCTCCTGGTCACATAGTCAATATGTGTCAGAGGCAAAGTTTGTACCTATATCTTCTTTCTGCTTCTTTAATATTTATGCTGTGCTGTTTAAAGTTCTTTTCCCAGCAACAACCCTGTCAGATAAGCACTAAAACTATTTAAATCCCCATTTTAAAGATGAGGAAACTAATTCAGAGAAGTTACTTGTTTGTGGTCACACAGGTAGTGTGGGAGTCAGTTTTTAAAACTAAGTGTTCCAACTTTAAATCCAATGCTATTTCCATCATATATATATATATATATGATATGTGACAATATATGAAATGAGACTTGGCTTTATGTTTATTAGATTATTTGCATGATATATGATAATTATGTATATTTTATATATTTAAAACATATTTTGTATATATAGTATGATGTAATATATTTAAGGAGTCTGACAGCAGAAGAGAAGAAATGAAATATGGGTCAAAGAAACCAAGTAAATATAAGCAGGAAATCATAGAATAATTATAATTTAGAACTGAAATTGATTGTAGAGTAGAGGTTCTTAACCTGGTATACACTGAACTCCTTCCAAAGGGGTCCATGGATAGATGTCAGGAGGTCCATGAATTTGGTTGGAAAATAAAATTACATTTTTATTTTAATTATCCTTAATCTGAAAATTATAATTTATTAAATTATAAATGTAAGTTAAAAAAAAAACATTTGAGAAGAGCTCCATAGGCTTTACCAAATAGACAGAGGAGTCTAAGACGCATAAAAAAAGTTCAGAATCCTTGATTTAGAAAATGAGGAAGCAAACACTCAATAAAATAAAAAAGATTTGCTTAAGGCCCCAGAGGTTGTAAGTTATGGAACCAACATGAACTCCTTGAGTATAGAGGCTGTCTTGACTTTCTTTGTGTCCCCAGCATTTAAGCAGCGCCTGGCACATAATGGGAGCTTAAGAAAAGCTGGTTGACTTATTTTTTTTTTTATTTTTAAGCAATTGGGGTTAAGTAACTTGCTCAAGGTTACACGGCCAGGTGTTTCTGGGTGGCTTGTTGACTTCTTAGTAATTTTTTAGGAAATATGGCAGGCCATAGAAATAGGACTAGAGCATCATTGTTGTTCCCACTTTGTATGAAGATGCATACAAGCTACATAGACAGAAAGGGTATCACAGATGAGGAAAAATTTTTCAAAAGAATGGAGAAGCATAAGGTCATCAAAGCCTTGGGAGAAATAGATATGTTTCCCAAAGTAGTGAAGAATTAAAGTTCCAAGGGAGAGTACTGGCTTTTATTTTGTCTTATGCTGTCGGCCAAGTTTTAACTATAAAATCTTCATGACTAATGGTGATGTAAGAGAAAAAAGCAGCTTAATTTTCAGATTCCAGATGGAGGTAATAGTGATGCCAGAGAGAAAAATCATCTTTTGACTTATAGACTGAGGAGATACAGTACGGAAGTTCTTTGAGATATATCTGGCATGTTTTAATGTAATTTTATCTTTCAAATATTTGACTGTATTTTGAAATCTCTAGGGAATTATGAGGATAGAGGCTTTCACTGATGAAAAACATTGCTTAATATTAATCAGGATAAAATAATTAGCCAGATTTATTTAATGGGACTACCTTCCAGTCTTCATTAGTTTACTCATGACTGATGAATATGAATTTAAACCTTAGGTCATGCTTTCATATGATGGTGAAATATCATATTTATGAATATCTTATGATGACTGGTTTTCTTTTACTGATTAAACTGAAATATCCCTATGTCACCTTCTTCCTGAGAAAGTTAGCCAAAAATGTTTTTGAATATCTTCCACCTTCCCTCTTACTATCTCTACTTTTAATATATATGTGTGTGTGTGTGTGTATGTATGTGTGTGCATTTAAATATTATGTATTATATTGATTTTAAGCTAAAGTTTCTTCCTATAGTTTTATTTCTAAGAAAACTCATTGATTTTTTTTTTCATTTCCTCCTTCTCTGGTGCTTGAATGAGCTTTTTCTTTCTTTCTTTTTTTTTTTCCAGAAGACTAACATAGGCATATAGTTCTTTTTATATCTGGAAGTTTATACATGGTTATACAGAAGAACTTTTTTTCCTAGTAATACATCCCAATAAAAGCTCTCCTATATTTTGCTATCACAAAAGCTACAAAGTACTCCAGGTACCCTTTATTTTGGAGAGTATGGGTCCCAACAACATTGGCTATAGAACAAATTTCTGTCCAAGAAATCTTCTCTTTCCAATAAATAAAATTGGAATGTTTTTTCCAAGGAGAAATCTTCAGAATGCTAACTTGAAAACTATCTCTGTAGGAGAGGTGAAGATGATGAGGGTCTCCAGAATTTAGAATATGGCAGTAAACCAGTGGTGCCTTAATTTATAACGATGTTTTATAGTACATTTCTGTTCCTGAGATTCTTTCATGAATCATGCACTTGATGAAGGCATTCATTTAGCAAACATTTATTGAGTGTCTACTATGTGCAGATAATCTTGATAAACATTGTGGGGAATACAGAGAGGCCCAAACAAGATTCAGACCTTCTCTTCTAGGTGCTTACAATTAAGGTAAAATTGTGGTGCTTGAATATAATTGCTAGAATAGCCTATGGAATTCCTTGTAAATATTACATCCCGAGAGCATGTGAGTTCAAATGGAAAGGAATAAGAATTTCTTAGCTTCTGAGAAAGTATTGATTATAGAGAGCTTACCTGTTAATGAGGTCATGGGATATCTAGGAAACTATAGTACCCCTCTTTTAAAATGCTCTTTAGGAAATTTTTTAAAAGTGCATAACCTTTGACCCAGCAATACCACTTCTAGGGCTGTATCCCAAAGAGATCATACAAGTGGGAAAAGGACCTGTATGTATAAAAATATTCATAGCAGCACTTTTTGTGTTGGCAAAGAATTGGAAATCAAGAGGATGCCCATCAACTGGGGAATGGCTAAACAAGTTGCGGTATATGAATGCAATGGAATACTATTGTGCTATAAGAAATGAGGAGCAGACAGACTTCATAATAACCTGGAGAGGCTTATATAAACTGATGCTGAATGAGGAGAGCAGAACCAGGAAAACTATATACACAATTACAGACACATCGTATCTGTGATGACTAACCTTGATGGACTGGGCTCCTCTCACCAATGCAAGGTTAGAAGGCAACTCCAAAAGACTCATGATGGAAAGGGGTATCCACATCCAGAGAAAGAACTGCAGAGCCTGAGTGCAGATTGAAGCAAACTACTTGCTCTCTCTCTTTTGTGTTTTGTCTTTTTCCTTCTTTCTCATTGTTCACTCCATTGGTTATAATTCTTCTTTACAACTTGCTTAATGTTTAATGTGAAGGTATTTGTAGAACCTATATTGGATTACATGACACCATGGGGGGGGGGAGGAGAAGGAGAAGGAACAGGAGAAAATTTGGAACTGAATTTTGCAAACAAAAAGTTAATTTTGTAAACTGAGTTAATAAATATTTTTTTTAATTAAATGTCCTTTAGGGTAGTTGAAAACTTGAGTATGGGTAAAGTTTCTTCCCCTGCCCTTGGAATTCATATGTTTTTCATTTTTAGTTTTTTTCTAGACCTGATTTTAAGTAAATTAATTTGTAGATTTTATGACTCCTTGGGTACAGAGACTTTGTTATATCCCTAAAATGTGTACCATAATGACATATTAGGGGCTAATTAGTATTTGTCAAATTGAATTGTATTTCCTTACAGATCAATATCAAAAAAATCATCAATATTTAAACTAACATAATTAAGCTCTGCTCTGCCAGCTAGAAGGGAGAGGGAGAGAAAGGCATAAAGACTTATGTAGCATCTACTATGTATGTCTCATGAAGGTAGGACTTTATTCAAATTAAAATTGACGTTCTTGCATGGGCTTTTCCCCCCACAATTTTATAAGAAACTTTTAACCTCAAGGATGGTGTAGCTATCAAGCTTAGACCCTAAAATCTCACTCCTAGATTATTTTCTTTTCCTATAACTAGTACCAAAGCAAACAAAGACAGGCAAAGCAGCTAGATTGAAACAAGTGTTTAGAGGAGATGCCTGATGGCAGTAATACAACTCAATCTAGTTTGAAAGATAAATTCACAAGGTGTCTTGTGAAAAGGTGGGGTGGCAGGGAAGGAAATACTAAAGGTCTTTTGAATGCTTAAAAGAGGAGTTCAAGAGAACAACTTCTCTCAGAGAT
>NW_027185655.1:39544505-39552141 GCF_028583685.1 Petaurus breviceps papuanus
GAGAGAGAGAGAGAGAGAGAGAGAGAGAGAGAGACAGAGAGAGAGAGAGACAGAGAGAGAGACAGAGAGAGAGAGAGACAGAGAGAGAGACAGAGAGAGACAGAGAGAGAGAGAGAGAGAGAGAGAGAGAGAGAGAGAGAGAGAGAGAGAGAGAGAGAGAGAGAGAGAGAGATGATAGATAGAAAGACAGTTGATGGTCTCAATCTAGTAATTTGATGCCCTGCTATATGCTAAAATTGTACAGCATTTCATACGGAGGAAATTTCTTTTTTGATCCCTATTTTCATAGAATTAGCGTTAAATAGTCTAGAGGACCAGCCTTCTTTATTTAAGCCTGAGCACTTTTGTTCCTGAGGGACACGTTGGACTCAAGGTTTTTGTTTGTTTGGTTGTTTTTTTTCGAGGGGGGGTTATGTCTTTTATTGTTGTTGTCATCATGAATTCTTGAATTATTTAATTTTGGCCAGTGATTCTCCTTTTACCTCATTGTTCAACGATCTGAAGAAGATTCCTCTTCTCTTTTCATGAACTTTCAGTTATTCTTCACTTACCACTGCCACTTCCCATAGTCTAGGGTTTATAGACATTTTTCACCTTTGTTTATCTGTATTTTGATTGGTCTGGGTTTCAGCATCATCTAGTAGGTAGAGTGCTGGCTTTGAAAGGAGAAAATTATTGGATCAAATCCTACCTGTGGGATTTCCAACTTATGTAACTATCGACAAGCCACTTAAGAAGAGAAGGGAAAAAGCATTTATTAAGCATGTGCTATATTCCAGGCACAATGCTAAGTGTTTTACAAATATGCCATTTGACCCTCACAACTGTTGGAGATAGGCGCTCATATGATCTCCATTTTACAGTTAAGGGAACTGAGGCAAGTAGCTGTTTAAATATCTCACTAGCAATCACAAAGCTAAGTGTCTGAGATTTGAATTGAACTTAGGTCTTCCTGACTCCTAAGACCAACACTTTAGCCACTTCATTCCCTCATATTATTGTAAACATCATGTTATTATAATTAATGATGATATTAATATAATTTTCATCTTTTTCCATGGAATTTTGATAGAAATGGTGACATCCTGGAAGCTTCTATTATATTAGTATAAATATGTTTGGTTTTTTTCTGCAAATTGTGTTGTTATTATTTTCAAATAACTTGTCTTACATGTATTTTTAAAACCCTCTTTCATGCTTCCATAATATATTACTTACATGTATTATTATAATTTGGACAATGTGGAATGACAGTGAGAGACAGTGGCATGAACACTGAATTAAGAGACCCTTAGATTATTATCTTGACCTTGCCACCAATGACTTGAATAAGCATGTTCACAATACTTATATTCTCTGATTCTCAGTTTACATTTCCATAGAACGGGGCCAATTTCCCAGCTCTTCCCAATAAGCTCAGTGAGGATTTTATGGAGAACAAATTAGATCATTCAATTCAAACACTTATTAAGGGCCTACTGTGTGCAGAGCACCATTCAAGACCAGGCTCAGGAAAGATACGATGTCATTTGAGACCAGGCCTAAGGAGAGATACAATATTGAGATGTGATTCAATTCTTGTAACATATAGTCAACTAATAAGAGAAGCCACAATTCCACATAATTGCAAACACAGCAAAACAAAGTACACTAGAGAAATACATATTGATATTCTATGTGAAATCCTGAGGGAAAGGTTATTATCAAGATGATGAGAAATCATTTTGAAAAGTTCACAGAAGTATAAATAATATTTGATGTTATCTTGTTAAAGAGTTGTGCCTAAGGCACTCATGTCAATATAGGGAAAAACAAAATTTTCAGTTTTCCCAAGATTTTAATTTCCTTCACTATAATGTTGGCCCAGGAAGGCTATGTTAAAGACTTAAATCTTCTGGAAAAATGTCATGGAATTTTTTAAATGCCTAGGCAGAGTAAACAGAGCTTTGGGACTTATATGAAAAAGAGCCACAGATAGTAAGCTGTAGAGAACACAATTTATCTAACTCACAAAGATGAAAGGATGAGTAGACCCTGATGAGTAATAAAACTTACTCTTTATTTGGCCTCAGGAGGTTGTCTTAGAGAATCTGGAAGCACTGGATCTGTAATCTCAAGGAAAACACTAAATATTGTCAAGGCAAAATATTCTGAATGCCTTTCAAAATATTCCACTCAACTTCTCTATGCCTTATGCATAATTAGGGCATCTTTCCCACTTTCCATATCTCATTTAAAACCAAGTTTAGCTACTGGGCAGGATTTTAGTGTCTCAATTATATAATAATAAATCCTCAAACTAATTAAGTTACCTTGGTAATTACAATTTACTAAGGTCAGGAAGACTGATTAGCAAGAGACAGAATGGTTCTTTTATTAGAAATATTTGGGCTTAATTAATTAAGCTGAACCCTCCAGAATCCTGAGGTCACTGGTTAAAAGAAGACCTCTCCTCTTCTCCTTGCCTCCCGCCACTAATGGAGCATGATTTATACAAGAATGAGAGGAAGGAGAGACACTTGGATTTTTAGATTATTTGCTAATGAAATTTGTATTGTGAAATAAGATGAAATCCTGAAGATTTAAGGAAACAAGATTAATAACGGTCACAAAAAATAAGAGAGAAAGGGGTTATATGAAGGAAGTCAAGGAAGAATTGAAAGAAGGTAATAGGATGAACAAAAGACAGTGGGGAAGAAAGAGAGTAGAGAAGTATGGATTTGGAGTCAGAGGACCTGGTTCAAATTCTGACTTGGCTGCTTACTGCACGTGTGACCCCAGACAAGTGATGTAACCCCATTTGACCTTAGTTTCCCCATATGTAAATCAAAGGATTGTACTATATGACCTCTGAGGTTCCTTCTAGCTCTAAATCTGTGATTGTAAGATATAGTGAGGCACTGATAATGAGATCGAAAGACAGACAGATATGCAGATATCCTTTCCATCCTGTCAGTTGCTATTCTGCTTGAATTGGTCATTAAGATCAAAACAGTGAACCAGAATGAACAGTTTATGCCTTTTCTAACATATGTCTGAATCTTTTTCAAAAACCTACCCCCCAGGTCACAGGCATTCAATAGTCTAATGGAATGAGAATAGCCAGGAAGGCTATGACACTTTCATCCAATTTCAAAACAAAATATGAAGCCATCAATAAACAAATTTAAAATGATGAAAGGTCTAGCAATATAATTAGGAAGCCTGATAAACTTTCCCCTACCAAATAGCTGCTAAGAGGTATATTTTATTTATACTTATATCCATATTCAAATTAAATAATATTGTCAAGTGCTTTGCATATCTGAAAGCTCCTTTCAAATGTTTATTGTTGTTGTTAATGACAGTGATAGGGACTGGATCTGTGATTTCACTACTGTGAACTATTTTAATATTGTGAACATTATTATGGTATGGGAATTGCCAGATGAGAAAACATTCTTGAGGTGGAACCAAGATGGTGGAGTAAAGGCAGGGCCTGACCTGAGCTCTCCCCCAAACCCCTTCAAATACCCTTAAATAATGACTCTAAACAAAATCCAGAGCAGTAGAAGCAAGAAAAAGATGCAGTGAAACAAATTTTGTAGCCAAAGACAACTTAGAACATTGTCATGAAAGATCTATTGCACCAGTGAGAGAGGAGCACAGTCCAGCACAGTCTATGGCAGTGTAGACCAAGCCCCAGAAAACTATGACAGAAAAGTAAAATGATAAATGTTGGAGGGGATGTGGGAAAAGTTAAAACACTAATGCACCACTGATAAGGTTGTATACTGATTCAAACATTCTAGAGAGTAGACTTTGGAATACGCCCAAAGGGTTATAAAATCATGAACACCCCTTGACTAACCAATACCAGTAGTAGGTCTATATCCCAAAGAGATTTTTAAAAAGGAAAAGGACCTATGTGTACAAAAATATTTACAGTAGTTCTTTTAGTGGTGGCAAAGATTTGAAAACTGAGGAGATGTCCATCAGTTGGGGAATGGCTGAACAAGTTGTTGTATATTATTGTGATGGAAGATTATTGTGCTTTAAGAAACTATGAGCAGGATGCTAACAGAAAAACCTGGATTTACATGAACTGATGCAAAGTGAAATGAGCAGAACCACGAGAACACTGTACATAGTAACGGGAATGCTGTATGATGGTCTTCTATGAATAATTGAGCTATTCTCAGCAATACAACGATACAAGACAATTCTGTAGAAATCATGATGACTGGGGGTTTCCATTTCCAAAGAAAGAACTGGTAAAGCCCAAATGTAGATCAAAGATACTTTTTCTTTACTTTATTTCTCTTGGGGGTTTTTGTCTGTGTTTTCTTTCAAAGAATGATTTACATGGAAATGGTCTATGTTTTCTTTTAACAACATGACTAAGGTGGAAATATGTTTTGCATGACTATACATGTGTAAACTATAACAAATGGCTTGCCTTCTCAATGATGTGGGGTAGAGAGAAAGGGAGAGAATTTGAAACTCAAATTTTGAAAAAAAATGTCAAAATTATTTCACATTATAATTGGGAAAATATTAAATAGGATAAAAAAGAAGAAAAGACATCTTTGAAGATCAGTACCTTCTCTATGACATAATATTCTCAGTTAACTAAAAATGTTAAGTGACCTGCCTAGTATCCCAGAGCTGGTATATATATGTATGTATATATGTATGTATGTATATGTATATATGTGTGCATATATGTATGTATGTATGCATATATATACACACACGTGTGTGTGTGTATCTCAGAGATGAAACTTGAACTCAGGCCTTCCTTTCAAGGCTGGCTCTCTATCAAATGTTCCATGCTGCTTCTCATTGTTTTAGTAGTTGCTCTATGTGTGTGTTATTTTCTCTGACAATGTAAAGTCCTTGAAGGCCTGGATTATTTTTTTTTCAGGGTTTATATTCCCAACACCTAGCAAAATGCCTAGCAACTAGCAGAATCAATAAAGACATTGAATAATTGATCAATGAGACCATTTAATTCTTTGGAAGCTTGACATTAAATAATCATGTTTCATTCTTTAGATTGAGAAGGATATCAATTGCTCCACAGATAGGAATCATTAGGATCACTGGATTATAGATTTTGAGCTGGAAATTACTTCCAGATGATTGAGTTTAGATAGTTCAATTTACAGATATGGAAAGTGAGATCATAGGATTTGTTCAAGGTCAAAGAACTAGTAAGTTTCAGATATGATACTTGAACCTAAGTCTTTAATCCATGCCCAATGCCCTATCCAGAGCAGGTAGGTGGTTCAGTAGATAGAATACTAGGCTTCGAGCCAAGAAGGCTCATCTTCCTGAGTACAAATCTGACCTCAGACATTTCCTAGCTGTGTGACTGGGCAAACCACTTAACCCTGTTTGCCTGTTACCTCATCTACAAAGTGAGCTGAATAAAGAGGTGGCAAACCACTCCAGTATCCTTGCCAGAAAAAAAATTAAATCTCAAATGGATCTCAAAGAGTTAGTCATTACTAAAAATGACAACAAATGTCCTATCCACTAATGCTACCAACGGTACCAATAGCACACTATAATGTATACAGTGGGAGATCAGATCCACTAATATAGGACTTCAGATTTTTGCTCATACTCATATTACTTATATAACTTTGGGAAGTCACTTAATCCCTCCATTTGCACATCTGTAAAACTCATGATGCCTTCATTGCCTTGGTCACAGGGTTATTAGGACCCTTGAGATAATACATGCGCCTTGCAAATTTCAAGGTGCTATACACCAGTGGTTGTTATCATTCTTTTTTTTTTTTCCTTTTTGGAGAGGGGAAGGGAGGGCAATTGGGATTAAGTGATTTGCCCAAGGTCACATGACTAGTAAGTGTTAAGTGTCTGAGGCTGGATTTGAACTCTGGTTCTCCTGTCTCTAGGGCCAATGCTCTATTCACTGCGCCACCTAGCTACCCCTGTTGTTATCATTCTGCACTTGTAATTTTATGGGCACAGGGATTTCCTAGTGTGGAATCCATCAACCAATGCATAAGAGAAACTGCTCTACAAGTTACATTATTGGAAGCTCACCTAGGGCACTGAAAAGTCAAATGTCAATCCCGCGGTCATAGCTGGATGGCACCTAGGTGGCACAGTGGATAGAGCACTGGGCCTGGAATCAGGAAAACCTGAGTTCAAATCCAATACTAGCTGCATTACTGTGGACAAGTCATTTAACCTCTCCTTGCCTCAATTTCCCCATCTATAAAATGAGGATCATTTCTAAATTGCTACTTATGATATGTGTGATGCTAAACCAGTTATATAACCCCCCCAACCCAACCTCAGTTTCCCCATTTATAAAGCAGAGGATTGAACTAGATGGGCTCCAAGGTAACTTTTAGTTCTAAATCTATGACCCGAGGTTATAGTGAGGCAATAATAACAATAAGAAGAGATGGATGATACAAAGATATTTTTTATGTGTCCCTACATTCCCCAGGGTTAATCTGAGGATAAAACGAGGTTATAATTATTAAAGGTCTTAGCACAGTATGTGGCACATAGTAAGCACTATACAAATGTTAGCTGTTCAGTAGTAGTAGTAGTAGTAGTAGTAGTAGTAGCAGCAGCAGCAGCAGCAGTAGTAGTAGCAGCAGCAGCAGCAGCAGCAGTAGCAGTAGTAGTAGTAGTAGCAGCAGTAGTAGTAGTAGTAACAGCAGCAGCAACAGTAGCAGTAGTAGTAGTAGTAGCAGCAGCAGCAGTAGTAGTAGTAATAGTAGAGGTTGTACTTAACCTCCTTTCTCACCCCCAGCCTATGCACTGGGCTATGCTATTTCTCCATTGCTACTGCTACCCATTTGACTTTATTTGCTATTAATAGAGCTTTCCTAAAGTAACTGATATGGCACACTACCATGCAGCCTGCTATGGTGGAAGAAGTTTGGCAGTAGGGTATGGGAGAGGGGAAATAGTCCTAGAGAATGTGTCTTGGCCAATTTGAAGGTACTCCTAAATATTGTGGCATTATGGACCAACTGGGATCCCTTGATTAGGATTAAAATTAGGGAATGCTGGAAAAGCATCCTCATAGGGAGCTCAGTATATCCTCTGACAATTAACAAACCCCCAGAACATTAAAAGAAATCAAGAGAATATAGGCCTGCAAGGAATTTAGCAAGCATAGCTTCTTCTGGTTTGCTTCTTAGAAGACATGTTGAGAATTTGCTTTGAGGACAGTGAAAACAGAGTGGGCAGAGGAACATTTTAGCTTATAATCAGAGGTTGAGATTGTGTCTACCAGATTGCACCTGAAGAATGTTTCATTGAAGCAGGCTTCGTAAATCCTCTCATTGGATGCTAGGTCACCCCCAGCCTTTTTACTCTTCCATTCCTGTTTCATATGCTGATTTTGGTCTTTCTTTATAGTCTTTCTCTTTAAGGCCTATCTCCCTTTCTTATAGAAAGGTGTTAGTGTTGACTGCCTCTCCATGCTCTAAAGGATAACTTGCAGATGAAAACAGCTGCACTGGAACACATGGCAGAACATTTGGTTTGGGTATTGTGCCTGTCTCTCTCTCTGTCTCTCTCTCTCTCTCTCTGTCTCTCTCTCTCTCTCTCTCTCTCTCTCTGTCTCTCTCTGTCTCTCTCTCTCTCTCTCTCTCTCTCT
>NW_027185655.1:39562141-39565873 GCF_028583685.1 Petaurus breviceps papuanus
AAAGAAAGAAAGAAAGAAAGAAAGAAAGAAAGAAAGAAAGAAAGAAAGAAAGAAAGAAAGAAAGAAAGAAAGAAAGAAAGAAAGAAAGAAAGAAAGAGGAAGGAAGGAAGGAAGGAAGGAAGGAAGGAAGGAAGGAAGGAAGGAAGGAAGGAAGGAAGGAAGGAAGGAAAAGAAAACCGTATCTATTTTTTACAATGAATCATTGAATACTATAATCACTGAGGAATCAGAATTTGGGGTCATCCAAAGGGCAATGGGTGGAAGAGTGGTGAACAAACACAATTTATGCAGTTATGCATTATACGGTTATGAAGGTTATACAGTGATAAACTTTATGTATAAAGTAGTATAAAATATGTAATCTAAGAGATTCATGTCTACAAAAGGTTTAGCAGTCATTTAGGAAGAGTGAAGGTTAATAGATGAGCAAGTCTGCTTCCTGTATGTGTCCTTATGATGTAAGAGATCCAGAGGATAGTCTCTAGCATGTTGGGTGATCATTGCTCAAGTAATTTACCATTGCTGACCTTTAGCTTCTTCATTTGAAATATGAGGGGTTAGAATAGATGATATTTAAGGTCCACTGCAGTTCAAGTCATGTGATTCTGCAATCTATGATCAATCAGGTGGAAACCTGGTACAGGGGAAAAACCTTTGACCCTGAAATCCAAGGACTTGAGGCCAATTCTCACTTCTCATGCCATCTGTGAGATTTTGGTCAAATCACTTAAACACTCTAGACCTCCCTCATTTCTTGAATTATGAAATAAGAGGGCACTAGATGACCAAAGAGGTCTTTTCTAATTCAAGATCTATGATCCTATGATCTTCAAAAAGTAAATGGTAGGGCATGGGAAAAAGCAGGTAAGATAGGAAAGAATGGATATTTTACCAAAATAATAATAATTAAGCTTTATATAGTGTTTTAAAAATTTAAACCCATTTTACATAGGTTATCTCATTTAAACCTCCCAACTCTGTAAGGCAGAATCTATGGATATGCAGGGAATCTGTGATTTTTTTTTTTCAGTATGGGGTACTCTTAGTGTGGGACCTGGGTTCAAATCTTGTCTCCTACACTTATTATATGTTACTTAGAGAGTTTCATTTAATCTCTCTAGGTTGCAGTTTCCTTAACTATAACCTAAGTGAGGTTGGACTAGATGGCTACACAGATTCCTTCCAATTCTGTGTCTCAGTATATGAATGTTCTTCCATACCAATACAGATCACAAACCATAATAAGCATTGTTGACTCTACTAGGAAGATACTATAGATCTTGTTATCTTCATTTTGTACATCAGAAAATCAAAGCTCAAAAGATTCATTTACTTACCTAGGGTCTAATAGTAAATACGTCACAGTATTTGAACCTAAGCTTTCCTAAGTACAAATCCAATGCTACCACATGTTATATTGCTTTTCTCGTACCAATTAAGGGTATGTTCTTCATTGAATAATATCATGGATTCTTTGAAGTATTAAGATGGAAGTAGAATTGCAGGAATAGATTTTCTGTTACTTATTAAAAAAAATACTTGTTCCAGTGATTATTAAATTTCACACAACTTAAAATCTTCTCTAAATTCAACTGGTTTTATTGTATTTGTGGCCATTAATTCCTTATGATGCCTTCCTTCCCAAAAGTATCATGAAGATCCACCTCCTTATAGGTACTTATTAAATTATTCTGACATATGTCAAGTAGCTTTCAATTGTTCCACATTTCTTCAAGCTTCTCAAAATTTGGAGAAGGAATTTGTCTTCTATTTTCTTCCTACAAGCATTTTGAGCCTTTTTGTGACCTTCAATTATGCATAGTATCCTCTATGAGATGTACTTCTACTGTTTATCCCACTATACTTCCTGGAAATGGGCATTGGTGCATAAATGAATTTAACCTTGTTAAGTTCACTGTTTCATTATGGGTGGGTGGTAACAAATTCCATAGAAGTCAAGAATGTGACTAGCTAAGAATGTCTATGTCTGTCTAATTCTCAGACTATTTTGTTATGATTGCTGTTGTTTATCTGTTTTTACTGTATAGAGCTTCTTTGGACATTTTCAACAGGAAAATATGTCTTCATACTTCTTTTTTTCATGTGAGTAAACTTGAATAAATTAAAGAATGGTCCAATGGTCCACTGCTGTTTTAAATCAAATATATAATTTTTGTAATTCCAGTGAATAACATATGTGTATATGTATATGTACATACATATGGCTAGAAAATATATATTTATAGCATACAGCTAACAGAAAATTTTGATTTCTAATTTGTTACTTTTATTCATCTTAATTTTTTAACCAGCGATATTTGCTTTTTGAAAGAAATAAAAGACAAATTGTCTTGTGGGAAAATACTCTTAACTGCATCATTTGAAAATTGGCATAAAAATATCAGATCTCATGGACAACTGTATTTCCCAGATCCTTATGAAATCAGGAGGACAGGGGTATTAACTAGAATTTCCTTAGTGTTTGCTGTGTTCAGAGAATCACGCAGGGGCATTTTATCTTGAGGTCACAGTATGAAAGTCATGGTCACCCTAGAAATAGCAGAAAAAAATGGATATATATTCTCTTCACTTCACACACCAGTGAACTAAAGTAATGATTGGTCTGAAGTCTTTAAGATTTCCCTCAAATGTTTAAAACATGTGAGATCTTGTATCCCTTGCTTGACCCTGGTTAAGGCTACATGTTGTAGCATCTGAAGTAACTCCAGTGGTTTAAAGCCCATCTCAACTATCCTAAAAATAGGAACAGACAATTGGGTGCAAAGTAAGAACAGATAATTACACTTAAAAAAATTCAAGGTAGGAGGTCCCACCTCCCACTAACTTTTCTAATGCATGGAGCTGCCTACTCAAGCCTGTTATTTCCTCATGGCAAGGTGCCTTCTCACACATCATTTGTCTTCTTCTGATAGGAGATACATGGCAGACAATGATAACTTTTATACTCAAGCATTCTTAATGCTGAGACAGGGCCAGCACAGCATGCCTTACTTTAAGAGATCACAGCAATTGGCACCTTGTAGGCTCAAACAGAATGCAATAATTGAACGGTAGAATAAAGGAGAATAAATCTTGAAATCCATCTGGCTTCCTACTGTGGTATACAAGACAGGTAGCAAAATGTTACATGTTTCAAGAAAAATATACCAAAATGTTGTTGGTTCACTTCTTGTCCTTGACAGAAAAACAGAACAGAACAATGCCCCCCCCCAAAAAAAAACACCCTGACATGGGTTAGAAACTTTTATTTGGTCCACATTTCTTTGTGTTTCTCAAAATATTGAATGGGGATTTGTCCTCTATTTTCTTCCTGCAAGCATTTTAAAGCTTTTTGCGACTTTCCCTTCTGCCTAGTATCCTCTATGAGATGTATTTCTGTTTATTCCACTTTACTACCTGGAAATGGAAATTGGTACATAAATTACTTTAATCTCGTTGAGTTAAGTTCACTGTTTCATGGTAGGGGAGGGTAATGAATTCCATAGATGTCAAGAATATGGCTAGCTAAGAATGGCTATGTATAATTCTCAGCCAATTTTGTTATGATTGTTGTTTATTTGTTTTTAATATATGTTACCGATCATAGTATCTTGCCTCATGACCTGAAATGGTAGGAGTTTTCACATCTAGGAATTCCTTATAGTAATTCCTCAGCAACTTTCTGTTCCTTCCTTCCTTCCTTCCTTCCTTCCTTCCTTCCTTCCTTCCTTC
>NW_027185655.1:39565883-39627008 GCF_028583685.1 Petaurus breviceps papuanus
CCTTCCTTCCTTCCTTCCTCCCTTCCTTCCTTCCTTCCTTCCTTCCTCCCTTTCTCCCTCCCTCCCTCCTTCCCTCTCTCCCTCCCTTCCTTCCTTCTTTTTTGCTGTTTCTTGCTACACACTATTGGTCTATCATCTATCCTTTTAATATCTATGATTATGCATACTATTGACTATGACATGTATGTATACATAACCCTATGATGAGCATACAAATACATAACAATATAATTTACTTAAGATTATTGTGAATATGAGATATAACATGTAAAAGACATTTGCTTCTGTTTTGACCAGAAACCCTGAGGGGTTGCCCCTCCCAGACTGATTTTTTTAACTAGGTAAAGACGTCGTTTTTTCTGCCTCATTTCTTACCTAGCCTTAATCACTGAACGAGCATTGCATCAGTCAAACTGAAACCTGTTAAAACCTTAGTTTAATAAGGACAAGGTCTCCCATTGCATCCAGGGCCATCTCCAGACATCCTGATCTATATCTTGCCACTGGACCCAGATGGCTCTGGAGAAGAAAGTGAGACTGGGGGGCTGCACAGCCTTCCCTGACGTAAATCCAATTCACTTGTCTGTCACAGCATCACCTCCCTCATATCATTGTCCTTTTTGAGAACAAAGGACAAACAACAATAATATAAGATTATCTATAGGATACATAATAATTGATAGATGACAGAGAGAAGAGATAAAGACAGAGAGTACAGACTGGAATAGGATTGGACCCTTGTTTTTACTGGTCTAGAGAATTCTTAAATAAGACAATCATTACAAACATATTGTTGTTGTTCAGACTTTTTAGTCATTTCCCACTCTTTGTGACCCCATTTCATGTTTTCTGGGCAAAGATACTAGAGTGGTTTGTCATTTCTTTCTCCACCTCATTTTATAGAGGAGAAAACTGAAGCAAGCAAGGTTAAGTGACTTGTCCATTGTCACGCAGCTAATAAGTATCTAAGACTGAATGTGAACTCAGGTCTTGGTTCATAACAAAAAGCATTCCAAAGAAAAAGTAGAGCAAGAAACAAAATGGCTGCCTCATGGGTCTTTACAAATAGCTGGGAAAGGAAGTGCTGTGGTTTATGGCTTTTCCTTCATTCTAAAGAAGGATCATGTCATCAGAAAGATGATGCCATGACTTGCAAGTTAATTGGATTACAGTGAGGAAGGGCTGTGAAAAGTCACCAGCCTCACTTTCTCCTCCAGACCCATCTGAGTTCAGTGGCCAGATATAGATCAGGATGACTGGAGATGACCCAGGATGCAGTGGTAGACTTTGATCTTTTTAATTTTAGGTCTTTCTGACTTCTCACTCTGTCTGAGGCAACTCCCATTCAGTGATTAGTGCTATATAAGAAGTGAGTCAAGGTATGGAACCTTTAATTAAAAAAATCAAACTGGAAAACCTCAGGGTTTTTTTTCTGGCAAAAAGAAAAACAATTACTATTTATATTCACTCTGAACCATCAGGACGCAAAAAATAACCATTCAGTGGCATTGAGCAGGAACTGATTGTTGGTCAACCAATGAACACCAGAGTGAAATAGGTTTCTGGAGAGGTCTCTAAGAAAGAAATCTATAGCCAATAACCATGATATCAAGGTAGGCTTCTGCCATCAAAATTTACTTTCCTTTATGCAGAGTACCTTCAGATAAGGGCATGACAAGGGGAGGATAAAAAGAAAAGAGGGGAGGGGAGGAGAAGAGGAATTGAGTTACCCAACTGGAACGGGCCATTTGGGTGCCCATTGGGCAGCTCTGACTACCAACAGGTTGTGGTTTGTCCTATGCTCTCAAAGAAGACCATGACATCAGAAAGACGGTGCCATGAGTAGTAAATGAATTGGATTATATTGGGGGAGAGCTGTGCAAAGTCATTAGCTTCCTCACTTTTTCCTCCAGAGCCATGTTGGTCCAATGGCCAGATATAGATCGGGACAACTGGAGATGGCCCAGCATGCAGTGGGAGACCTTGGCCTTTTTAAGCTAAGATCTTTCCAAATTCTCACTTTATCTGAGGCAACACCCCCTCAGTGATTAGGGCTGGGAAAGGAGAAAATGAAAGATATACCCAACTGAATGCAGAATTCCAGAGAATAGCAAGGAGAGATAAGGTTTTCTTAAATGAGCAATGCAAAGAGATAGAAGTAGATAATAGAATGGGAAAGACAAGAGAGAGACCTCTTCAAGAAAATTAGAGATATTAAAAGAATGTTTCATGTAAAAATGAGCATGATAAAAGACAAAAATTATAGGGACTTAACAGAAGAGATTAAGAAAGGGTGTCAATAAATCACAGAGAAACTATACAAGAAAGATTTTGATATCATCAATAACCATAATGCTGTGGTTACTGATCGGGAACCAGACATCCTGGAAAAAAGAAGTCCAATGGGGCCTAGGAAGCACTGCTGACAACAAGGTCAGTGGAGATAGTGTAATTCTAGTAAAGCTATTTCAAAATTTAAAAAGATAAAGCATTTAAAGTGTTGCACTGATTATTTTAGCTAATCTCGAAAACTCAACAGTGGCTACTAGATTGGAAAAGATCAGTTTTCTTCCCAATCCTAAAGAAAAGCAATGCCCCCCCCCAAAAATTCAAATTACCAAACAATTGTGCTCATTTCACATGCCAGCAAAGCTATGCTTAAGATTCTGCAAGTTAGGCTTCAGAAATATGTGAATTGAGAATTAATAAAAGAGCAGAATGGTTTTCAAAGAAATAGAACTAGAGACCAAGTTACCAACATTTGCTGGTTTGTGGAGAGAATAAAGGAGTTCCAGAAAAAAATCTACTTTTTCATTGACTACAGTAAAATCTTTGACCGTGTGTATCACAACAAAAAGTGGCCTCAAAGAGATAGGAGTATAAGGTCATCTTACTTGTCTCCTGAGGAAACTATATGAGGTCAAGAAGCAACAGAACAAAACTCAGAACAGCTGATTGGTTTCAGATTGGAAAAGGATTATAGCAAGGCTGTACATTGTCACCTTATTTATTTAACTTATAGACAGAGTACATCATGTGAAATGCCAGTTGGATGAAACAAAGTCTGGAATTAAGGTTATCAGGAAAATATTAACAATTTCAGATCTTCAGATGATGCCATTTTGATCACAGAAAGTGAAGAAGAATTAAGAAATATCTTGATGAGGATGGATGAGGATGAAAGAGGAGAGTATAAAATCTGACTTAAAACTTAGTCAAAAAAACTAAAATGATGACATGTCCCATCACTTCTGGTAAATAGAGGGAAAAGAAATGAAAGCAGTGTCATATTTAATATTCTTGGGTTTAAAGATCACTGCAGATCTATAGCTTTGAAATTAAAAGACACTTGCTTCTTGGAAAGAAAGCTATGGCAAATCTGGACAGTTTACTAAAAATCAGAGACATCACCTTGTCAAAAGAGGTTCATAAAGTCAAAGCTCTGGTTTTTCTAGTAGCAACATATAGATATAATAGTTGAACTATAAGGAAAACTGAGCACCACAGAATTGATGCTTTCAAATTGTGGTTCTGGAGAAGACTTGAGAGTCCCTTGAACCATAAGGAGATCAAATCGGTCAATACTTAAAGAAATTAATTCAGGCTATTCACTGGAAGATCAAATTCTAAAGGTAAACCTTAAATACTTCGGGCACATACTGAAAAGACAGGACTTACTAGAAAAGACACTGATGTTGGGAAATAGTGAAAGCAAAAGATAAAGGGTATGGCAGAGGATGAAATTAATAGATAGCGCCATGTAAACAGTAAACATGAACTTAGACTTCAAGAGATAGTGGAGGATATGGATTATGGATAGTAGAGGCATGGCATGCTATGGTCAATGGGCCCATGAAGAGTTAGACATGACTAAATTACTGAAAAACAAAACTTTCAGACTCCAGGCCTAGTGTGCTATCCACTGCACCATATAGCTGCTGATTTCTACATATTCTCTGTTATTAAGAGAGTGTATAACACATAGAAAATGAGTCCTAAACATGACTTTACTTGGGAATAGGTTGCATGGTGATCCATATACTTTTAAACTATTTTTCTTTTTGTTTCTGGCAGCTATTTTGATATGTGAGTTTTACAATGATTGAGCAGTAGACTCAGAGTAACAATGAATCTGTGTTCAAATCACCCCTTAAATACTGATGACCTATGAGACCCATGGAAAGTGTTTCACATTCCTCATCTGTAAAACGAAGGGATTGCACTTAATGCCCTCTAAGGTTCCATTCCGTTCTTGAATGCTGGTTCCATGAAACGTGCATTTGTAACTATTTTGTTATAACTTGTTTAAAAGTCAATACTAAAAATACTCATTCTTTTTAAGGGATTTTGGTCCATGGTGATCTGAATTTGCCATGAATGATATTCAGGAATAATATTTATTTATTCTCAAAAACTCAAATGGATTCCAAATCTTATTGATGTGGAAAGTCCCTCCTTTGATATCAATAGTAGCCGGTATATGCTGTACATCCTGGATAACTCTCATCAATGCTTTCCCATAAATTCATCAGAGAAAGTCCACCCAACCTTCTAGAGACTTTTCTTTCCTTCTCTTGACATCAAGAGTACATTGTCCATGATTCATTCCTGTTCTTCTGTTTTGGTCATATCTTTCTTTGCCAATATCCTTCACTCCATTTCTCTCACATAACTGATTTTTTTTTAAATATGTAGTGACCTGTTACCATTTACCATGAACTCTGGGGTATTTCCATTGCCCACAAAAAAAAGATAAAAATAAATATATCTGAGCACAATGTTTAGAATTTAGACAATATATTTTAAGAGATTAAAGATGTGGGAAAAGTCATATTTAATCTCTAAATATTTGTCCATAATGAAAAATTCAATTCACAAAAGACTAAGATAACATGTTTCTCAACAGTTAAGTTTCCTTGAGTAAACCATTTAGCAAAGATTCCTATCATCTTGACTGTTACATATTTAGTAAGATAACTGAGATAGTCATGCAATGACTAGAGCACTAAACATCCAGTCAAGAAGAACAGGGTTCAAGTCCAGCCTCATACACTAGCCATGACCATTGTGACCCTTGGTAAGTCACTTAAACTCTGTTTCACTCAGTTTCCTCAATGACTAAATGGAAATAATAGCATCTACCACCCAGTATCATTGTGAGGATCAAATAAGAGATAATATTTGTAAAGTGTTTAGAGCTTTTGTAGCACATAATAGGCACTTAATAAATGTGTTGCCTTTCATATTCTTTTGCACAATGCTTTGATTGAACTGAGTCTTTTCACATTGATAAGGGTACTCCCCTTAAATAATAACCAAGCCCATTGTATACCATCCCTTTCCACTCACCCAGATTTTCTAACTTCCTTAGCAGTCCATCCATGTACACAAATATCTCCATTTATATAGGCCTAAAATTTTATAGTGCTGTGCCTCTAAAATTCCCAAATTTGTTATTTTCATAAATAGGCCTGGCACATAGACATATCTTATGTCATATATTCATAGAGAAAGTGGAAAAAAATTGCCTAGTTCTCATCTTTACATTCTGGATGGCCCTGATTCAGCACAAGAACATTTAGTGCTGGGTAGTTCATATCCAAACATCCCATTAGTGCATGATTTAGGAAGTAAACAATGGTTGAAAATAAAATCCTCTTGGATCTTCTGTTGTTTTAAAATCTAAAGGGCCAAGTAATCCTTTAAACCTGTAATCACTAAAAAGAAAACCATTGTCACTAAATCATGCATAGCTCTGCAGAAATAGCATGTTGCAAAGTTCCCCAGTGAATAATTTTCTCTAAAGATGATTATGAAATAATAGGAGTATTTTATGAGGACACTTGTATGTTGATATTATTTACTTTGGCATTCCTGAAGACTCTATTCTTTTCTTTTTTTAGAGTTGGGTTTATTTCCAGCTGAATTGTGATAATACACTTGATCAAGGTGAAAAAGATGCTGGAAGAAATGGCTATAGCCTGTTACATTCATTATTTTTTTAAAGACATTGCTTAATTTTTTTAAAGGAAAAAAAAATGAAAGGGACAATAGCTCTGATGATCCAGATGTTCCATGACTAGTACAAATCGAAGAAGGATGATAAGGTAGAAACAATCACCCTTGTCCAATTGTTAGCCTATTGAACTTTAAAATGAAAGGTGAGTGCAACAATTGTCTGGTGAACCTGTGATCTCATCAATCTGAATATTCTTTCTAAGGATACACTTCATAACCCATGCATTATTGCCCATTCTCTGTGAACCTTAGAGAAGTTATTTTATGTTTGCCCTGGGGGTAACTACCCAATATTTTGAGAAGCCTTCTTTAATTTTCTTTAAATTATCTGTAAAGATATGCATCAAATTGAAATATTAATTTATGTAAATGCAAGCTTTACATAGGTTTTATTACAGTCCCAAAACTCTGATGTATAAATTTGATCATATTTCTTCATAACTTTTTGGTGAGATATACACTCCAATTCCATACAAGAAAAAGACTTCTTAGCATCTTGAATTGTTCCAAAGTGAGATGGATTGCTTCATCAGGTAATTAATTTTTCATCACTAGAGGCTTTTAAAAGGAAGTGGTATTATCACTTGTTGAAAATTATGTAAAGGAGATTCCATTGCAGATATGGATTAGACCTACTTAATGTTTAATGTCCTCTCTAACTCTTAAAGTTCTGTTATTATGCATTTACACAGTATATTTTCTCCACATGTTACCAAGAATTTTTCTATCTCACAAGAATTGCACTTATGATTTTTATTTAGAAAAAAAGTGCATTGCAAGATTTTAGACATGCAACTGGAAGGGACATCAGATGACATTTTCATGCAGAAGACCAGTGATGAGACACTCACTACTTCCTTAAGTTTTCCATTCTATTTTGGGACCGCCCAAATTGCTAGGAAGTTGTACTTTATATGGATTCAAAATCCTCCTCCATGTAATAGAGTATTAATATATTAAAACCAAAATTTTACTGCGTATATAGTTTTTGTGATGAGAGTAGCAAAGTGTCATGAAGGTTATATGACTTCATCAAAAATCTCACTCCTAATAAATAACAGAACAAGATGTCAAACCAAGTTCTTTTGACTCCACATCTTTTCTTCTCATTGCACACCATGCTGATTCCTATTTTATGTGTAATAACTGTTCATAAGCTAATGATAAGTTATTACACATGTGCATTTATTCCACTTTAAAGTGTTGTTTCTGATTACCCCCAGTTTCCTTCAAGTATCAGCTAACACCCACCTTCCACAGAGAGCCTTTCCCTATCTCTCTTATTTCTGATTCCTTCCCTCTGTTGGTTATCTACAATTTAAATTACATATTTCTTGTTTGCAGTTGTTTCTATACTGACTACCCCATATACGGTGAGTTCCTTGAATGCAGGGACTGTCTTTTGGCCTTTATTGTGTCCATAGTTCTTGCACAGAGACTGGAACATGTCAGTTGTGCAATGAATGCTTCCTAACTATCTGACTATGACTCTCCACTTTCTTTATATAGTTAATTTTTTACATGTATTCATTTAAAAATGCTCTGTAAGGTTTCTTTACTACTTTTCCTTTTTGAGTCTTTTTTTAAGTCTTATTCTATTTGTGGGGTTGGTTCCTGTATTTTTCCTTACTACCAAACTTCAAAAAAAAATACTGGAGCTATGTGTATGTAAAACTATTTTAATGCTAATTTTTTATTCAGATTCAACTAGGATACAGTATTGCATTAAATATAGATTATGACATAAAGTACACTAGCTGTAATTATGGTGATGACTACTTTATAGAAACAGGCATTTGTATTTCACTGGAGATATCTATGTTTTCCCTCCTGGCATTTCTGTTCTTTTTTTCCCCAAATATTTTTATTTATTTCATTAAATATTTCTCAATTACATGTAAAATGTTTTCATATATATTTTAATTTTGAGTTCCAAATTCTCTCTCACTTCCTGGGAAAGGCAAGCAATTTGATATAGCTTATACATTTGAAATCATGCAAAACATATTTCTATATAAGTCATGTACCAAAAGAAAACACAGGCCAAAAAACATAGAGAAAGAAAAAATAAAGAAATGTAAACATGTGTGCTTTGATCTGCATTTAGATTCCCTCAGTTCTTTCTCTGGAGGTGGATAGTATTTTTCCTCACAAATCCTTAAAAAATTATCATTGTCAATATTCTCCACTTTCTGTTCACTTTATATCAGTTCATGCATCTTTCCAGGTTTTTCTGAATGCATCCTGTTTGTCATTTCTTATGACACAATATAGTATTCCATCACAATCATATGCCACAACTTGTTCAGCCATTCACCTATTGATGGGCTTCCCCTCAATTTCTTTTTTTTTTTAATTTTTGGAGGGAGGAAGGCAGGGCAATTGAAGTTAAGTGACTTGCCCAAGATCACACAGCTAGCTAAGTGCCAAGTGTCTGAGGTCAGATTTGAACTCAGGTCCTTTGCTTTATTTACTATGCCACCTAGCTGCCCCTACCTCCTCAATTTCTAATTCTTTGCCATCACACCAAAAAAGCTACTGTAAATGTTTTTCTACACAGTTTTTTTTTCCTTTTTCTTTAATCTCTTTGGAACATAGGCCTAGTAGTGATATTGATGGGTCAAAGGATATGGACAGTTTTATAGCCATTAGGGCATAGTTCTAAGTTGCTCTGAAGAATAGTTAGATTAGTTGACAAGTCCACCAATAATGCACTAGTGTCCCAATTATCCCATTTGTCATTTTACTTTTCTGTCATATTATCCAGTCTGCTAGGTATGTATGTTTCCTCTTTGTTGTCATTCTCTTTAATGAAATTATTGATTCTTTCTATGATTTGTTCTTTGTCTAACTCATTCTTTAGGATTAGATTTTTTAGTTTCCAATTATATAATGAATTTTGCATTATGATCTGAAGAAGATGCACTTAATATTTCTTTTCTGCTTTTGTTTACAAGGTTTTTATGCCCTACTATATGGTTAACTTTTGTTAAGGTGCTACATACAACTGAGAATAAAACGTATATGCCTTCCAATTTCTACTCAGTTTTCTCCAGAGATTTATCATATCTAACTTTTATAAAATGCTTATCATCTCCTTAGCTTCTTTATTATTTGTTTTAGTGTTAGGTTTATCTAGTTCTAAAATGGGAAAGGTAAGGCCCCTCACTATTATAGTTTTACCATCGATTTCCTATTATAACTCATTTAACTTTTTCTTTAAGAGTTTGGGTATGATGCCATTTGGTTACAGGAGAAATTAAAGCATATAAAGTCATGATAATGTAAAAGAAGAGGAATGAAGGAAGTAAGGAAATTAGAAATTAGCAGTGAAGTGAATTTATGAAGTCCTGTGACACAGTAAGTAGAATGCTGGATTTGGTGTCAGGAAGTCCTAATTTCAAACCCTACCTCAAGTACTTACTAGCTGTCACCCAAGACAAGTTACTTAACCTTTTTCAAACTCAATTACCTTCTCTAAAAAAATGAGGATAATAATAGCACCAAACTCATAAGATCATGGAGAGAATGAACTCAGATAACATATAAAATGTTTCCCAAAGTGCTCTATAAATGCTAATGTATTATTATTATTAATTTCATTTTATTTTATTTTATCAAAGCTGGAGCAGTCTTGAGTCTTGATATGTTCTGAAATATGACCATCCCAGTGAGTGTCTGAAGTGGAGATAAGGTAGAGGTTTTAGGATTTACCTCTCTCAAGAAATTAAGGAGAGGATTTTAGAGGGATCTTTATTATGGGTACTGTTGATGGCAGAAGCATATGAATTTAATTTCTTTAAAAGTTTAAAAATTAAGTGAAAAAGTATATAGCAAAAAAAATTTTAAAATTTGGCAAAATCTGCAAAGTTTAATTTCTTAATTCATAATCCTGAAACCAAAACACCTCAATGGCCTCCCAATACTACCAGAATTTTTGAAAGAGCACTGAATTTGGGGTTGAAAGACCTGGGTTTGAGTCCTAGGCTTAACTCACTAATTTTGTGAAGAAGAAAAATCATCTAAGTCCTCTCAGTCTCTTTTTCTTTATCTGAAAAAAATGATGGAGATTATACTTTTAATGTATATCTCACAAGATTTTTGTAGAAATTGATATTTGTGAGCTTTGAACTGCTAAATAAATGTGTCACTTTTTAAACAATTTTTTTATTTCATTGCTTTAGGATATTCTCTTAATGTAGATCTATACCTGGCTGGTAACCTATAGCCTTAGAGACAAAAATAAAATGGTCCCTACCCACAGGGAGGATAAATTGAATGCCATTTGACATTATGACCAATTTGAGATTGAAATCCCATAAACACTAATTTATTCCACTCTTTTCCATGTTCAGAAGAAATCAGACCTCAAAGAAGTAAGTTGTGAATACCTGCCTTGATTAAAGGGGCCTAAAACAGACTATTTAACTAGCCAAAATCCATAAACAATACTAAAAGATGACCCCAAGGATACATCCCATTCATGGAAGTTCCTTGTATACAAAAGTCAGCATGAAGCAGTAGCTATGGAGCACTTAGGGTTTGGTTATACAAGAAGGTCATCCACTGCATCCTGGGCCATCACCAATCATCCTGACTTGTCTTGCCATTGGACTTTGATGACTTAGGAAGAGAATGGGGATGATGTCATTGTGCAACTCTGACTCACTTTAATCCACTTCATGTGCAAGTCAACAAACAGGATACTGTTGGTCTTCTTCAAAAAAAGGATAAACAACAACATTATACATAGTGAGTGTTCAATAAATGTTTGTCATTTTATCTTTCTATGCCCTAATCATCTTTTGGATGCTGCAGTGATGGCAAAGGGCCAGACTTTTTCTTCTACTATAAATTGATAATTCTTCATTATTTAGTGCCATGACTTTACCTCATTGTTAATTTATGATGGCCAAACAATATCATGGGACCATAGGTGTAGAGATAAAAAGGAATTCAGAGACCATCTTGTACAGCTTATCAGTTTATCAATAAACTGGGGATCAGGGAAGTAAAAAGATTTACCCCAGGTCATATGACTACTGAGTGACTGAGTCAGTATTTTAAGCCAAATCCTCTGACTCCAGAACCAATGCCCTCTCAACTTGATGAGTAAATGAAGTATGTAGAGAAAATCTATATTTTGATACCTTGTTGTAGAGTGGAGGTGAAGTTGGGTTGTCAAAGCTTATGGCAGAAAAAGTAAGTTTGGATGATCTCTGCTTAGGTGGATGTCTCAGCAATAGATTGTGCCTATTGCCCAAGGAACTGCCCCATGAGGTTGACCACCACTGGTTCATTTAATTCTTTGATCATAGCGACCCAAGAAATAAGCCAAAATACAAAATGGCCCTTGGGCCTAGGCAATTCATTTTACTTCTGCAGTAACAGTAGCAGAGTAACAGAAAAAAGAAAGATATCAAGAATCATAACAACTTTAAATAGTCCAAAGACATTAATTTAAGTGTTGTATAACTCTAGATTTGAATACCCCACCCCCCCCCAAAAAAAGTCAACATTCTCATTATAAATGATAGTAGAAGAAATAAAACTGTGGGCAAATGAGACGAAGGTTCAGAATACTGGAAAAGCAAGTAGAAGAGTTAGCGGAACAGGTTTTATTGCATAACCAGAGACAAGAAAGACAATTGCACGGACATGTGGTTATCTTGCCTTGCAGCGTTCATAATGAGCCTCAGAGGACCGCAAGGAAGGAAACCGTAAGGAAGGAGTATGCCAACATCTGCTGCAGAAGATGAAGTGGAGAAGTTCTCTTAAGGATCTGATAATCTCCAAATAAAATCATCATCTGCTCTGATATCAATGCCTTCTATTTAAAGGTGTACTCAGAGAAGAGCTAAAATATGTTTTTAAAGATAAGGCTCAAGATTAAAAAATTAATGAAAGAATTTCTTAAAAGATTTATATTATGTTCTCTGAGCACTGGGGATAGAAATAGAAAAGTGTACACAGTTTCTGTCCTCAAGGAATTTACATTCTAATGCAAAAGATGACACACAATAGGACCTTTTGGATGCTAGTCAAATGGAAAGGTGAAAGGTCTTGTGGATTTTAGGGTGCAGCAGCAGTACAGATGATAATGCATCATCCTATGTATTTCTGATTTACTACCACCTAAGAGTGTTAAGGATTTTGGTAATGAGAAGCTACCTTTCTTGGTCTTCAGTAGCAGTTGTTGTTCAATTGGAGACTACAACATCTACAGGAGCAGTTTCCAGGTCACATTTTCATAGGGTTTGGTTCCTGGGATGACAGCTATAGAAGCTGATCTAGAAACATGATTCAGAGAAAATGTTCAGAGAAAATTCAAGAAGAGAAGAACACTTTCATCTAGACTGGGGTAGGGGGATGGCATTGTTGGAGAGGCTTAAGCTGATCCCTGAAGGATTTCAGAGGAATTCTGAAATGTGGAGATGAGGAGCAACACCTGGGTTCAAATCTAAGGTCTGATACTTACTAGCCATGTGACTCTTGAAAAGTCATCTAGATTCTGTCTGTCATCATTTTCTCATCTGCCCAGTGAGCATGATAAATATCACTAACCAGGCAAACTTATTGTGAGGATAAAATGAGACAATATTTGGAAAATGCTTTTCAATCTTCAAAAACTTATGGATGATGAGATTCAAATAGAGTAGTCAATGAGAAACACATTATCTTAAGTACCACTTAAAGCCACTTTAGGAGACAACAAGATTCAAGTAGGTTGGTCAAGGAAATACTGAAACTAACTGGGGCCCCACTGCCACTCCACCCTGGGCTGAACAATGGAACAATCATAATACTGGAAAACTCTGAACTACTGTCCCCAGTTACCTCATCCTCTTGATCAGGACAAGTTTTACTCTATAAGAGTCTTTAGCCTTTCCCAGCTGGGGGGTGGGGAGGTTCCTTAAGCAGAGGGTGCCCCCTTAGTAGGGGGCATCCTCCTTTCCCAAGCATCTTCCTTTAGCAAGAGGTGGCTCCTTGAAGCAGCTGTCTCCCTTGGAGGGGGGAGGCTGCCCCCTCTCTCTTGGGGGGAGGGCTCCCCCTCTCTTTTAATTAGGGGTTGCTGCCACTCCTCTTAAGCTAGGGTCACCCTTAAACATCATCTCCCTTAAGGGGGCAGAGGATCCTGCTTGGTGTGTTGGGCTTTGTATGTGGTGTGTTATCCACAGTAAATGCCTTTATTTGATTTGAAGACAACCTGAGTGAATTAGTTTGAGATGACCTTGCACCCCAACATTTTGGGGCACCCCTGAATGCCATCAATGAATGCTGACTATCATTATTTCATGCAAAGGAGGTGATCGGTACAAAGCATTTTCCTTACAGAAGTCCCGTGAAATGGTAACATAAGTATTATTATGCCCCTTTACAGAGGAGTTAAACTAAAGCCCAGAGAGCATGAGCACCTTCAATCTCATAAGTTCAATTGCACACAAGTGATAAGCTGCATGCTAGGGACAATCAAATCAGAGATTAATTTTTAACATTTAGCAGAGGGAGAAAAACAAAAGAATGAAAAGTGTCATGGATGGCATTGAATATGAGGTACTTCTCTATCCTGATTGCCCTTCTCTAGTCACTCCCCAATTTCCTTGTATACATCCCCTACCCCCACCCATGATGTTTAATATATTACCCTGAGTACTCCATCACTCTTCCAGACTAGCTGGGAGGGTCTCTGAAATACAAGCTACACATAAATATAGTTTGTATATTTATTCCTAGCAGTTTTTACTATCTTTGAAAATTATTATTTTATCTGCATTGTTGAGAGCTGGAAATGATTCTTAAGAAAAGAGCGGTATGATTTAGCCTTCAAGCCATATTTTGCTAACCTTAAAAACAAATAAAATCATGGTTCTGTATGTATGGTTTATAAAATGCCAGTTCCTGTGGTCAATACTCCTTATAAAATAGCTCAATGCATGAGCTGTATCTCTGTATAGGGCAGATGCCTCATGCTCTACTTTCTGAGCAAGATGAAAGGTGAGAAACTAACAATCCATTTTTCTTGGCAAAAAAGCTATAGCGGTTTCCAAAGTCCAAGGTTAGTTGAGATAGACATTCTAATCTCTTTATATCAGAGGTACTGTGAACTTTGTCCTATTGTAGTCTGTAATTTTAAATTCATTAATAAGATACAGAGCCCCTGAGATTATTTTTGTGAGGATATTTTTGTTTGATTTGTAAAATCAATTACATTTGTCAAGTGTTTCTCCCCCACCTCCCCAAAAGTGCACTCCCACCCACAAAGTACAAGGATATGGCCATGAGTAATAAAGGTTAGAGGGCCTGAAAATATCCATAGACACTTTTCTTTGCCTTATCTAGAGTTCTCCTCTGTTCATTGGGATCAATGTTTAGATTATTTTCAGAGAGGGGACAGACCCTTTTTCAATGACTGGAAAATGTCAAGGGGTCATCTGAGCATGAATCCACCATTGGAGCCTGGGAGGAATGCATTTGCCCTTAACAGGCTACACTTGTAGACTGTGAAAAATTATAGTGTCAAGAAATAGCCATTAAAAGAGCGTTAGACGTAAAGGTGCCCACATTAGGATGACTGAAGGTAACCATGGTGGAATACATCTAAAACAAAGAAGCAAACCTGAGCCTCTAATGGAATCCTCAAAATAGGAAAGTTAATGACAGTAACAATAAAAATATATAGAATTGTGTTTTTATAATTGTCTTGAAGATTAAAAAAGTACTACCTTTTCTAAAATATTTTACAAATTCAAAAATTTATTATATCTTAATTAAAATGTAGATGCACAAAATCTCCCTTAAGAGCCATTCCACCACATGAATGTTCTGGTTTTTCATATTCTGAACCATATAGACATCCAGGCCCTCCTCAAATAGATTTCCATTGTTAATCTGGAAGAGGTCATTGATTTGAACATGTCTGTAGAAGCAACCACAATGGCATACCCATGATGGCTGCTAGTACAGGTTCTTCGATCTTCTTTACTAGGAAACATAGCTGCTCAAGGGGTCAACAATCTTTTTTTTTTTAACTACATTCCTAAGTTGAAGGAAAAAATAAGCACACTGAACTTCAGAGAAAACCCAAGCAAAGAAAATAGAGAAAATACAAGCAGAGAAATAAAGACCAACAGATGGGTTTCTAACTGTCTGAGAAATTAGCACAAATCAACAGACAGACCCAACTATCTGACCAAGGAAATACATAAACAGTTACCAGAGAGAGAAGAATCAATATCTGAGTTTTTTCAAATTGGGGGTAGGGTGCTCCTTACCTTAAGGAATACCCAGCATCTTATCTTGCCAAATCACTGGATCAGTCCTCCAATGAGTGAGCCCCAAAGTAAAACGCTAACATCAGAGTATAAATACTCCTTTTAGAGCCAGAGAGCATCACAATTCACATGATTCAGTGTCTAATTAGAAATTCACAAAAGGTATGAAAGTCTTCCTATAAGGGAGTCTCCCCTAAGCAAGCTTCCCTTAATGGGTTCAATGTGAGATCTGTTCATGGTTGGAGAAAATCGTCTATCCCATTAACATTACAATGCCCTATGTAACAAAATGAAGGTCTGTTTCTGTGCTAAGTTTTTGTGGCACAGTGAAAAAAAAAAACCAACAACATTCTTTTGGAGTCTGAGGACTTACATTCAAGTGTTGATTTTGCTACTTTTTACCTATGTAATTTGGGGTTATGTCATCTACCCTACCAGGGCCTTAGTTTTAGGTGAGGTCTGATGTAGTAAAGTACTGTGCTTGGAGTCAGAAAGACTTGGGTTCAAATCCTTCCTCTAATGCTCTGGGCAATTCACTTACTATCCTTTTTTACTAGCTTTGGTTGCCTCATCTAGAAAATGAAAGGTTAGATTCATTAAGTCTAGGACCCATTTTAACTCTAAATTGATGATCTTATGGAACCAAATTAAATGATCAATAATATTTCAGCACTAAGAAAGATTAATTCAGTATGGACAGTATAGGACCAAAAAAAAAAGATAGCTTTATTGAGTGTGAACAATCATTACATTTATGGAAAAAGGGAAAGTTATGAATGCTGAAAGCAAAGTGGTGCTTCCCTGAAATGGTAAGGTAAAACAGCCAAGAGTTTTGTTGAATGTTTTTCTATACTCACTCTTCCTCAATAGCAAAACACCTAATAGTGACCTTATAAAAATAAATAATGTTATCATTGGTCTTTATTTAGTAAGCCGAGTCCTTAGAACAACATGCATTCCACATACCCCATCATGTTTTTATTAGAATCCAGCACTCTCAATTTTACAAACCAATAAACATTCATTTATTGCTTATTATTCTTGTCAGTGGGGCTCTTGCTACTTTCCAAAGACAGATATGTGATGGGAACTTCTTTGCTGAAAAACTTTAATAAACTCTTGAGTTTTCCAAAGATCTCAAGCCATGGATGATCAAAGAAATTAACCAAGCTGAAGTGCTGCTTTCTCAAGATAAATCTGTATCTCAGTACATGCCATTGTGGAAACAGGAAAAGTGAAGAATGTTAATAATATTCCATGAGCTTACCAATCACTTGATAATACCCAAAAGGTTTAACTATGATATTAATTATTGTCATCATGGTCACCTGATACATATTCTATTTCTTCCTATGTAAGAGATGAAAATAAATATTTTCTTTGTTGTCTAGAAACTTAGGATCCGAGTTTTATAGTTGTCACTGTAAATATTATACAATATGACCAGGAACTTTATGTTGTTGTCATTATTAGCACTGTAGCCCCTTTCAAGATGCTTCATCTTGTTTTTGTTCTCTGTTAAGGAAAGTAAAGTATTCATTGTCCCTGGCCTTCAGAAGCTTACAATCTAAATATGACACAATTTCCACTCTCAATATTTTCCACTGGCTTTAGAGGTTAAGGAAAAAAAAGAGTTTAGAGCCAATGAGATGGTGTAGGAACTTTTTGACATATAAGTCACTTTTGGAAACACAGAATCTGCTGTGATTTTATGGTACCTTGTCATCACTTCTTGCTCATCCCAAATAAATGCATGCCCTTGCATGAACACGGAACAAGGGGAAGTGAAATTGATTTGCAAGAAGAGAGACTGCAATTCAATACTGACAGGAACTTGCTGAGGTGTTGGTGGGATGCTGGAATGTGTTTCTGAAAGAACTGTGAACTATAAGAAAAGTTTAGATAATTCCCTAATTCTTTTCCTGAAAAAGTTTAAGGATCTGTCTTATTTAATTATGAACTTAATAACATTCAGCCAATATCCCAAGCTCAGAATGAAATGAAGTTGGCAAGGAAAGCAGAAAATAACTATAAAGGGTTGTGGTGGCTGTTTGTCTAGGTGATTGTTGTTGATGTTTTTTTTTTAACTTTTTAAAAATAATCTGTTAGGAAGCAGAGAAGGAACAAAGAAAGGATAGGACCACTATGTACAACAGTTGGCACTCTGATTACTGAAGATAGAGAAACAGCAGAAACACTCAATTATTACATTTTTTTCTCTCTATGTCAAGGAAAATGATCTTTGAATTGGAAAAGATAGAACAAATTTGGCTGATAGGGAATTGGTACCCACCTTGCAGAGAAGGTAAGAGAACATCTGGTTTCCCTTGATGAGTTCAAGTCACCTGACTCAAGGAAACTATACCATCAGGTACCAAAAGGACAAAAGGATATAATTTTTGATCTTCAGTCACTGGACTTTGAAAGATCATGGAAAGTAGGCAAAATATCACAGGATTAGAAAATAATAGGTGTTTGCCTGTTTTAAATTGGGGAGGTAAAGAAAAGAATGGAGTTTACAAAGCATGGGACAATCAATATGATTTCAATCTTGATAGAATGTTATAACTTATTTTTAAAGAAATGGCTAATGAACCCCTAGAAATAGAGGCAGTGATCACATAATGGCCACATCAAGGACAGGTCATGCCAGAATGCCTCCTCTTTGACGAGGCTGTCAAACTGGTAAATAAGGGGACTATTATATAGTTTACTTGTGTTTTACACCCTTTCTCAAGCTATTATTGTGAGAAAGACAGAAAACTAAGCCATACAGGTGGATAAATTTGGTATTTATTGAATGCCCAAAACCAAACAGTATTGTAATTGTTTGATGTCAGCTTGGAAAGGGGCATCCATTGGAGTGATATAGGTCCATGCTTTGACCTGTCCTGCTATAATTTTACCAATGACCTCCATTAAGGAATATTTACCACACATTATTTGTCAAATCTATACACACCACTAAGTTGGGAGGGGAAATAATTGCATGATACAAATAGTCATGATGTACAAGGATTTTTTGAGACTAGATTATTGGACTGAATAAAATAATAAGTATTATCATTATTTTCATTGTTTTTCAGTTACATCTTTTTGTGACCTCATTTGGGGTTTTCTTGGCAAAGATACAGAAGTGATTTGACATTTCATTTTCCAGTTCATTTTATAGATGAGGAACTGAGGTAAACTGGGTTAAGAGACTTGCCTAGGGTCACACAGCTAGTAAGTGTCTGAGGCCAAATTTGAACACACAAAGATTATTAGCAGTAGCAGTAGTAGAAGTAGTTGTTGTCATCATTGTCGTATTTATTAGTGCTCTAAGTTTTATAAATTATTTCACATATATAAACTCATTTGATTTCCACAATAACTATGTGAGTTAGGTGCTATTATTTGTTATCCCCATTTTATATATGAGAAAAGTGAGATGATTAAGAAAACTTTTTCAGGTTCACACAGAAAGCAAATGACTGAAGCAGAATTCCAACTCAGCTTTTCCTGACTCCAAGTCCCACAATATATCCACTGTACCACCTAGCTGCCTAAACCAGCAAGATTGAATTTAATCTAATCAGATTCAATTTATCAAGAATTAATATTTTCACACTGAGGGTGGCTAGGTGGCACAGTGAATATAGTACTGGCTCTGGAGTCAGGAGGACCTGAGTTCAAATCTGACCTCAGACACTTAACACAAAAACTAACCATGCGACCTTGAACAAGTCACTTAACCCCAATTGCCCTCCAAAAAAAGAAAAAAAATTATTTTCACACTGAGCTAAAAAAAATCAAAATCACAAGGACAAAATGGCAGAGGTGCGATTAGATGAAGTTCATTTGAAATAGTCTCAGAGTTTTAATGATCTGCAACCTCAGTGAGTCAACAATGTGATATGGAATACAAAAAAGTTGGAGTGAACTTGGCCTGCATTAAGAGACATACAACTTCTAGGAATAATCAGTTAATAGTCTTAAGAATTCCCCCAAAATGTGAATAATGAGTTAATGAACTTACAGTATTCTGCCCTAGTTAGACCACATACATGGTATTGTGTTGTGACAGATGTTAAGGAGGACTTTGTTGAATTGGAGACTATCCAGAGAAAGGAGACCAGAATGAAGAGGCCTGAATCTGTCAGATAAGGATTGTCCAAGGGAAATGGTGATGCTTAGCCAAGAAAAGAGAAAATATAATAGCTATCTTCAATTATATGGAGTTTTATAATGTGTGTAAAGGGAGCAGATTTTTTTTTTGTCTTGTCCCATGAAGCAGAAAACCAGGAGCACTGAATGGAAGTCACACAGTGACAAATTTTGGCCTGATGTCAGGAAAAGTTTCCTACTAACTGAATCTGTCCAAAAGTAGAATGAGCTGCCTTGAGAAGGAGGCAGGTTCCCTGTCATTGGAGGTCTTCCAACAAAATCTGGATGATCCCTTACCAGAATGTTAGAATGGGAATTCTTTTCTGGTACAGGGTGAATTACATTGCTACTGACATTCCTTCCAAGACTAACATTCCACAATTCTGTGGTTCTTCACAGCCCTTAGGGCAGAACTAACAGCAATAAGTAGAAGCTGTAAAGATAAATATTTAGGGTTTCAAGTAAGGGAAATATCTAATGATTAAAGTGTCCAGAAATTATGTGGGCTGCCTTGGAGAGGCTGTAGATTTATCTCCTATTGGAGCTCTTCAAACAACATAAAGATAGAATATTGATGTTTTCTCAAAGTAACATATTGAATGAATGCCATCCTCCTTTCAATTAATGTATTACTAACATTTTATCAGTCATAATATTCTCTCCTTTGTAACTACAACCTAATAATTTGGGGGAAGATGTAGACCTTGAACCCAGTGCTCCTTGATTACAAGGCTGGGTCTCTAAGTCACTACTCTATATAAGCCATCAGAAGGAGGAACATTCAAAAAGGGAGGGAGGGAGGGAGGAAGGAAGGAAGGAAGGAAGGAAGGAAGGAAGGAAGGAAGGAAGGAAGGAAGGAAGGAAGGAAGGAAGGAGAAAAGCATATTACTGATTCATATTTTGATTGTGTTACACCCATATCCAGTTTCTTCATCTGGTAAATGGGAATTATGATAATGTTTACACTGCGACTTACCTTATGGTATTGTCAGGAAAGTGTTTTCTTTGTCAACCTATATAAATTTGAGTTAATATCAGGAAAATATATTGTAAACATTTACCAACCAGATCTAGAGGGGGAAAATGTGTGCATGATACTTTCACGTTTAATTTGCATTATTAACATTTTCTCCACCATTTTCCAAAGTAAGATATAAACTATCAAACTGCATCTGCCACTTTCCAAGGTGTAAATTCTCACACTGAAAACTTATCAATGGGTTCTCATGAGCTTGCACAAACTAGTTCCAGTACACCCCTGCTTATGACTATTTTTGCTGCTATTATTTTGTTATTGATCCTGCATACAATGGGAACATATTGGAGATTTCTGAGCAAGGGAGGCTATGAAGAATGGAATGTTAACATTTTCCAAAGGATTGCTGTGAATGTGAGTGGGGGATCAGTCAGATTGGTAGAAGTGGCAATCAGGGATCATCTGAGTGGGAAAGCCTGAACACAGAGAATAGTTTCAAACACATTAGGATGCTCTCTATGTGAAAGATATGAGAAGTTTAATGATGTAGGTTAAAGAATTGTATCTACCTGAGTTCAAATATGGCCTCAGACACTTAACACTTACTAACTGTGTGACCTTGGGCAAGTCACATAACCCCAATTGCCCTGCCTTCTCCCCTAAAAAAAAGCAAAAAATAATTGCATCTAAAGCTAAAGGAGCTTCACACAAGAACACATTTTGCTTACTTCTTTTTCCATGCTCTAAATAACTCAGTGTTTTCTTGGCATCTATGTTGGCAAGGTGGGAAAAACATCCCTATTATAGGAATTAATGTTTCTCCTGAAAGAAGTCCCTTGCATCCACACTTGTGAAATTTCACAAACTGTCACCGACCACATCCTCACAAGTTACACCATCTGGTCCAACTTGCCTCAGTCCTCTAGAATTTGGCAGCAAGCTTAATACAGCTGTTAGGCTAATTGTCCTTATTAGGACCATGGAAAATCCCAAAGAAATTGGAATCAACTATTGGAACCAATCAAACAATTACATGGAAGAGGCAAGAGATCTCTGTACTGGGAGGCAAAGAATCTAGATGATAATTTTGTGTCTGCCATTAAACTACTTGTACATCCCAGTCACTCAATTAAAAAGTATTTATTAGATATCTACTGTGTGCAAAGCACTATTAAAGATACTGACAATATAAAGGCAAAATATGTCTCTGACATCAAGGAGTTACATGTTATCAGAGGAAATGACGTACACACAGAAGGAAAAATGAACATGGCATAGACCAAGTAACTTCATGAGGGGGTCATCAGCTAATAAATTAGCAGGTAACCACTTGAACTCAGCTTTGAGGGAATCTAGGGATTCTGAAAGGTAGAAATGCAGAGAGAATACATTCTTGGCATTTAAGAACAGCTGGTAAAAAGGCCCAGAGATAAGTAATGGAGAGTTTTGCCTGAGGAATGACCTCAAGTCCAGTTTAGCTGAATTTAAGAATTCATGAAGGGGGCAGCTAGGTGGTGCAGTGAATGGGGCACTGGCCCTGGAGTCAGGAGGACCTGAGTTCAAATCCAATCTTAGACACTTTCTACTTACTAGCCATGTAACCTTGGGCAAGTCACTTAACCCCAATTGTCCCTCCAAAAAAAAAAAAGAATTTATGAAGGAGAATAATGTACAATTGTGCTAGGTGGCACAGTGGATAGAGTGCTGAACCTGGAGTCAGGAAGACTGATCTCCTGAGTTCAAATGCAGGCTCAAATTCTTAACTAGTTCTTTTACTCTGGACAAGTCACTTAGCTCTGTTGTCTCAGTTTCCCCATCTGTAAAATAACCTGGAGAAAGAAATTACAAACCAGTCCAGTGTCTTTGCCAAGAAAACCCCAAAAGGGGTCAAAAAGAATTGGACTGACTGAAACAATTGAAGCACATAAATAAATGAATAATAATCCTAGAAAGGTAAGTGGGAATGAGATCATGATAAACACTAAACAAAGGCATTAGTATCCTGCCCTAGAGGTACATAATATAACTACACATATCTACACATATTCATGTCCATATGTACTGATGTGAGTAACAAAGGACTAGAAGATATATGGTATATGTTTTACAAATCTCATTTTAAAAACATGAACATAGAGACGCATAAACATGACCTGCCCAAGATAAGTGAATTGATATAAATTTTCCTTTAACATTCCTTTCAGTTTTAAAATACAACAATTACATTAAGTAACACAAAGAGTTTGCATAACTTTCCTTTTAGAAATAATTATCCTCTACTGAGCTTTGGAAAGGCAATGAATAAAATAAAGTATGAGTTTGCAATGTCTTTTTTCCCCTGAAGAATTACTCATGCAATATATTTTCTCATCAATAAAGAGATCATTTATGTTTGTAATTTTTCCCATCTCTATTTGGCTACATTTAAAACTATGACAGATCCCTCAAACATTAACAATTACCTATATCTTAAAAAAATGGATACCATAAGAGGTCATAAATTAGTAATATTAAAAAAAAAACAACCTTTCCACTGTTTCATTTTATCTTATCCTTTTTCTCTGTTTTCTCAAACCATTTTTGATTTGTATAAAAAAAAAATCAACCCAAGAGCTTCTGAACAGTATTCTAGATCCCGGTTGGAAATCATGTTCAGGACTCCAAGCTATTATTGCAGTGACTTGTATCTCAGTGGGATGCCCCAGGAAGAGGATTAACTTTGCTCTAAGCATCACTGGGGATAAACAACAGGAAACTGACCCTACAAGAGGTTGTCAGTAGTTTAGCATGAGCCCCCTAAAGAGCTCTAGGCAAGCACTGCTCCTAATAAATATGCTGATACTGAATCTGAGGGACTCCAAACTTGGTTTGCAAGATTGCCAACACATGTTGCAATCTTTTTTTGGGGGGGTGGGGTGGAGTGTGGGGGAGCTGGCTCAACCACAGCATCATTCTACAGAAAGCAAACAGTAGTGGGCTAAGAGAAGAGCTTTAAATCTGGATTTCATTTCTCATAAATGAAAGAAATGTGTCTTTTTAAAAGTGTTCCTTGTGAAGACTGACAAAGAAGGAACAAGGCAGGTTTACAGGGTTGGGGAAATGAAGATTGGCCCCATATCCTTTGTTTTAGAGCAAGCTCAAGGTAAAGGACAAATTGACTTTTTCTCACTACACAGATCCATCTAGATCAGAGGTTCTTAACCCTATTTGCTGTTCTGGACCATGTTGGCAGTGAAGCGAATCCCAAGGACCCTTTCTCAGAAACATGCTCTTAAATGCATAAAATACATAGAATTACAAAGAAAAGCAATTACATCAAAATACACTTATCAAAGTTATTTTTGTCTATTAAGTTTGCAGAAACCAGATTGTCTAATTTAATTATTAGCATTAACAATTATTATGATGAATCTTACTAAATGTTAACTTTAATTATTGACATTAATACCATTTCAAATATATAAAATAGATGAGATAACATTTAAAAAGAAAACCAATTATATTGAATTACAGTTATCAAAATGTTAGAAGATCATAGACCTGAGATTAAAAGCCCTTTTTAAGGGAATATTGATATACCATGATTTCAAAGCATTCTATATCTCAAGTTTCTGCCTTTTTTCTTATTCCTTTGTAACTGAGGTGGACTCTGAATTTTCATTATTCTTATTGGCTGCTTCTTCCAGTGATTCTATAGCACAGGAAAACTATTACAGCCAGACAAGAGTGTTACTCCTCCCAAGAAATATTATCTAATTATGTTCCTCTAATAAGTACCTCTTATCTGAATATTTTATGTGGGATACATAGGGTGAGAAAGCAAAATACTTGTCATCATTCTAGTAAGTCAGTACCGTCGCATGGCAAAGAGAAAAGAAGACTTTGGAGTCAGGATGATCTGTTTGTCTTGCCTCTGAAACATGCTGACTACATGACTGGGGATAAGGCATTTCATCTCTCTGTGCCCCTGACAATACTCTGTATATGACAGATGACTTACTGACCAATACTGATGGAAAGAATTTTTGAGGAGTTTTGTAAACCAATAAAATCACAGATCCAGGCTTTTAAAACAAAGCACTAAACTTCTTTTCAGTTCATAAGTTTACGTGAGAACTATTTTCTGATACTACATTTTTATCTGTCTTAGTTAACCAAGCCTTATACATATTATTTCCTGCAAATATTTATTAATTCTTCTTTTATGGACTATAGAATTAAGCTAAGTACTACCAACAATAACAATATTTTAAAGTATAAACACTTGGCTACCTACATTATTGACTTAGTTAACTGCAAAGTCATTCTATGAGCTAGGATAATGGGAATTTCTCCAAAGCAGGGGAATCAAAAACAGACAACTTTGATTTCAAGCACAGGTCTACATCAAAGGTTTATTTGTTTGTTTGCTTTAAGTCAAAGTCAGAGCTCCCCTATCTCAATTACCTTCAATTAATCAATTAATAAAATAAGGTTTTTTAAATATTTACTATGTGTTGAGTACTTTCTTTCATAACTAGGTTCACCACGTTCCTGATTTGTCCATCGTCCCAGAAGTTATTTCTAAACTTTGAACAATTCGAGTTACAAAAGTATTCTGTGAAAGTATTACCTAATAATTAATCAGCATTTAATGATAGTATACTCTGTGCTAGAAAGTGCTGCTAAGTGCTGTGGAGACAAAGACCAAAACAAAACTGTCCCTGACACCAAGAAGCTTATAGTCCACTGGCACAGAGGCCAGGAGACTTGGACACGTGAACTTGGAGTCAACAAGATCCTTGAATTCCTACCTCAGATATTCACTAGCTGTGCAACCGGAGACAAGTTACTTAATTTTTTTTAGCCTCAGTTTTCTCATCTACAAAATGGGGATACTAAAACATCTACCCCCCAGGATACTGTGAGGATCAAATGAGATGACATGTAGAAAGTGTTTTGCAAATTTTAAAGCATCAATAAAATGATAGCTTTTATTGTTGTTCCTGTTAAGTACATACAAACTAAATGCAAGGTCCTTTTAGAGGGGGGTAAAAGGAGCATCTGGAGAGACAGGGTGAAAATAGGTTAACTGGCATATAAGAGGTGGCACATGAGCTGAACATTGAAGGAAACTAGGAAATCTAAGACAGGTAAGCAAGAGAAAACGTATATTCCAGGCTTGGGAGTGGAGGGAATGAAATGTCATGTGTGAAAGAAAGGGCAGGAAATAGAATTCAAATTTGGTAAGTGTTACTTTATTATGGTAGTGGTGGCTTGTCTTAGTTTTAAACTATACATGCATTGAATCATAATTGTGAAAATGGTGAAGGGTCTTTTCATCTCAACTAGTATATAAAGAACTGGAAAAGTCCATTTAATAATATTACCAAGAAAAAATATTGCCAATAGCATTTCCATATTAGCAAGAAAAGTAATTGATTGCTCAGAAGTTTTAGCTGTTTTCACGTCGTACCTAGAAACCGTCCAAAAAAGAAAGGAAGAAGAAACAAAGGAAGGAATGAAGGAAGTTAAGAAAAGAGAGAAAGAGAAAAGAAGGAAGGAAGGAAGGAAGGAAGGAAGGAAGGAAGGAAGGAAGGAAGGAAGGAAGGAAGGAAGGAAGGAAGGAAGGAAGGAAGGAAGGAAAGAAAGAAAAGAGAAAGAAACAGAAAAAAGAAAGAAAATTTGCTTTGAAATTTTCATGCAATTTTAACAAGACAAAAAATAGCCTAGTAAACAATTTCTGTCCAGCATGCAGGATTCCTTGCTGCTGAAAAACAAATAGTAACCACACCAAATACATTATAGACATTACACTAACCTAGCATGACAGTACAGGGCTGGTGAATCAGACTAATCTTATTATTTGGCTGATGTTTGGACAGCTTCTAGGCACAACATGAAAACAGAATTTAAAAGATTACTTTCCAAAATAGTATCTTCTCATTCAAGCTTCTGTTTTCAATTTGTATTCTCTCTCTCACCCCATTCTTTTCTTTCCTCTCCTCCTCCCTGCAACCTCTCTCCCCACTCTCTGTCTCCTCCTCTCTGCCCTTCATGATGCTACCATTTGTGAAATGGGAATACTATTTTTGGGGGATTTCCTGGTTGCCATTAATGAACTCAATGGGACTTTATCTGATCAACATACTAACTCTGAAAGAAGGAAGAGGGAGCAGAGTCCTGTAGACTGGGTCCTTCACATGTCAGAGCCTTGCTGTGAAATAGTATTTTGATGAAGAGTCAGATTATATTCTTAAATGAATTTACCAAAGGCTGTTATCAAGGAGCTAGATCTTTGGAAACATTTATACAAACATGGTGATAGTGGGAAACAGATGCTTCAGTTTCTATTGCAATTTTTGCTGGTGGGGAGGGGATCTTTTTTGTTGTTCTTTCTGGAAGACTATGTTTCCATGACTTTAGCATAGGCCTATTGCAGTAAACTATCACAGTTTGCCTCTACTAATCTGTGACTGTTATTTATATCAACAGAGAAGAGCTATAAATTCAGCCCAGACACAGTTTCAATGGTGTGAACCTCCCAATCTTCTCTAAGCTCTAGATTAGATACTGAAGTGCCACTTCAATTGGGCGGTATTATCCTGTCCTATCACTTGGCCCCGTTTCAAACTGGAGCATTTATTGACAATACTTTCAAAGCTGTTGCTAAGTTGTGAGCACTCATTTTTATCTGCTTCTTCTTTTACAGCTTTAACTAACTAGCTAGACTTTCTTGGAGGAAGTGCTATGTTAATAATAGCACCAGACAGAGTGATGCTTTGTTGACACCGCCATCCCCACACCTTCTTTGCAAAAAATTAGGCACCCTTGAGTCACTTGCTTTGCTTTAGGAATTGGGTCATGAGCTTTTTATTTTTCCATAAACTCTCATTTCCAACCTTGTTTTCTTCTTATTATTAAAAGTAATAATAATGACAACTAACATTTATATCATTACTCATTCATGTCTGATTCTCCATGACCCCTTTTGGGATTTTCTTGGCAAAGACACTGGAGTGGTTTACATTTTCCCTCTGCAGATCATTTTACAATTTGAGGAAACTGAGGAAAACAGGGATAAGTGACTTGTCCAGGCTCATATAGCTAGGAAGTGGAAGAAGCCAGATTTGAAGCTAGGAAGAAGATTCTTCCTGATTTCAGGCCCAGTACTGTGCCACCTTGCTGCCCAACATTTATATAGTGCTTACTATGTGCTGGATGCTTTACAAATATTACCACATTTGATCCTCACAGCAAACCTGGGAAGGAGGTAGCATTATTATACCCATGTTACTGAGGCAAACAGAGGTCAAATTATTTGCCTAAGGCCATACGATCAGTAAGTGTCTGCCGCTGGATTTTAATTCATATCTTTATGACTCTGGCTTTGACCCTTATTGATCTTAAAAACTCAATAGAGTTTGCTTTGCTCTATCCTATACATTGGAAAGAGAATGGCATATAGAGTCAAATTCAGCCTCTGTCAGTTAATCCCTGTGTAAACTTGAACAAGTCATTTCACTTCTCTAGATCTTGGTTCACTCATTGGGGCTAGACTAGCTGGCTTATGAGGTCCCTCCTTCCTCTAGATTTATGACCATGATACCTGAAGTCAGAATTCCTGGGTTTGAGTCACATTTCATCCATGTTACTGCTTCTATGTCTTTAGAAGAATAACTTTATATCATTGAGGGAATCTATATAAGATAAACTTAGACTGCAAATGACCTCTATGGTCCATTCCAGTCCTAAACTATGATCCTGTCAATGAAAACTCTTTTCACCATCTATAACTTCAGTAAAGATTAGTAAATTCAGTATTATACTTGATAAAATAGTTCAATCATATCTGACTATTCATGATGCCATAGATGGTTTTCTTGCAAAGATACTGGAGTGGTTTGCCATTTCCTTCTCCAATGGATTAAGGCAAACAAGGTTAAATGACTTGCCCAGGGTCACACAACTAGTGAGTATCTGAGGCCAGATTTTAATTCAGGTCTTCCTGACTCCAGCCCAGTGCTCTATCCAATGAGATACCTAGCTGCCACATTATAAAAGACATGGGTTCAAATCCCACCCCTGTCACTTGCTACATATGTGACATTTGACAAGTCACTTAACCTCCCTTAAGCATAAGTCTCCTTAGCATCAGGGAGTTATAGTAGATGGCTTTTAATGTCCCTTGGACCTCTAAATTTATATTCCTATGGGAAAATAGGAGCAATCTTTTCTTGCCACCAACCTTATAATCAGTCAATAAATATTTAAGTGACTATTTTGTGCCAGCACTTTGGGGAAGCACTAGAGACTGAAAGTCACACTCAAGCTTTGCCTAAGAATGTCTTCTAAAAGTGTCAAGTCATCTTTATGAATCCCTGTGATCAAAAACAAAGTTTTCTTTATATCTCATAGAGCCATTAATTTCCACTTGCCCAATTCTAATTTTTAAGGAATTATTTTCTTCAGTGAGTTTTTGCACCTCCTTTTCCATTTGGCCAATTGTACTTTTAAAAGAGTTGTTTGCTTCAGTGGATTCCCTCCCTCCCCCCACCCAATTTGGTCAGTTCTATTTTTTAAAGAGTTATTTTCTTCAGTCAATTTTTGTGCTTCCTTTTCTAATTTTCTTTTCATAATTCTCCTGCATATCTTTCATTTCTTTTCCCAATTTTTTCTCTATCTCTCTTGAGTTTTAAAATCCTTTTTGAACTCTTCCAAGAGGACTTTTGGAGCTTGAGACCAATTCATATTCCCCTTTGAGGCTTCACATGTAGGCATTTTCACATTGTTAGCCTCTTCTGAGTCTGTGTTTTGATCTTCTCTGTCACCATAGTAGCTATCTATGATCAGGGCTCATTTTGGGTTTTTCCTATTTTTTTTAAGTTGAGTTCTGTTCCTTGTCCACAGGAGGCACTATCTCAAGCTTCTTGTGCTAGGAGCCAGGGATCTGGTCACTGGCTTTCTATGCTGGGTTCTCAGTCACTGACAGCTTGCCCATTGCTGTGGTGGCCAGGTCTAGTCAGCCTGTTGTGCCTGGGTTCCAGGGCTAAAAGTTTGCCTTCTGCACTGAGGCCAGAGGTCTCACTGCTGGTCTGCTGAGCCAGGATGGAGGGTCCTTAGCTGCTGGTCTGTGTTATGGCTAAGAATTCCCAATGACTTTTCCAGAACACTGGGCTGCACTCCCCTTTTCCCCAAGTGAGACAGACCTTTCCTTAAGTCCTGAGTTATCTTAAGCTGGAATATTGTTTCACTCGTTTTGTGGGTTCTGTCACTCCATTTAGAGTCTTGATTTAATATTGCATCCAAGGGAAACTGCAGAGAACTCAGGCAACTTCTTGGCTTCTCTGACATCTTGGCTGTGTTTCTCTCCCACTTAGTAACTTTAGAAAATTAAATGATTCTTCCAAGACAACATTCCTTGCTTTGGTGGCAGAAGTTACAAGTATGGATGAGCCAATAATTTAAAAAGTGATGCTGTTGTTGTTGCTTAGTGGTGGTTTACCATTTCCTTCTCCAAGTTATTTTATACATGAGGAGATGAGGTAAACAGGTTTAAGTGACTTGCCCAGGGTCACATAGTTAGTAAGTGTCTGTGTCCAGATTTGAATCCATGAAGATGAGTTTTCATAACTCCAGGCAGGGCACTTTACCCACTGTATCACCTAGCTATCCTAAAAACAAACAAATTAATTAATAAATTGATTAATAAATGAAAGAATGACTAAATAAAAATAGTGATACTATGTAGTAAAAAAAAGTAATAATGTAAACTGAAGATTTCTTTTTTTCAGAATTCAAAGGAGTCATATCCAATATGATTTAAAGCCCCTATGCTCCTTATAGATTAAGTGAATTCATAATCCAATCTAATCAAAAAAGCATTTGTACAACACAGTTTGCAGTGTACTATCCTAGGTGCTGGGGATAGAAAACAAAAATTAATATGTAAAATAAATAGTTTCTGCCCATAGAAGGAACTTACTTTCTATGAGATTTCTTTAGATTAGTATCAAGGGAGATGGAGAGCTTACAAATATGCAGTGGATCAGACTATTAAGATACACCAATATGGATTGTTTATGCCCCAAATACTTAGAACTTTTAATTAAATAATGAACTAGGGTATAATATGGAGGATTTCTTTAAATGACCCAGGTAACTGAATCTAAAAACCTAGATTTTTAATCACTGAGGAGAGCAATTAATAAAAGAAAAGTAACCAAGACCCAGAAGGAAAAAATTACTTTGTTCCAATAAATGTATTGAAAGTCAAAAGCCTCAATCCAAATGCTCATTAGTGTGATACAGTGAAAAGCGTTCTGAATTGGGACTCAAAGGACTTGGTTTTGAATCCTGAAATCTGGTATTTACTACATGTGTGATCTTGGATAAGTTACTGAGCCTCTCTGGGCCTTACTTTCCTCCTCTATAAAATAAAGGGGGGAATATTAGATGGCTTATAAATCCCTCCCCAATTTTCAACCTATAATCTTATGGTCTGTGAAATGACTTACTTGGTAGAAACTTTACTATTGAGAATGCATTGACTTTTACCACATTTGAATGATCACTCCTCTTTTATTGGGAAGAAAAAAAATGCATTAAATTTAAATTCTCCTGACAATAGTTTAATTGTTTAAATAAAAAATAAGTTAAGAACACAAGTAATGTTTAAGATCAAAGCAAACATTTCATACCATTCATTCTGGACTCACCCAAATGCAACATCCAAAAAATCTATGCTATAGATGTATTTGTTATCAAAGCCTTTGTTCTCATATGATATATTCTGTCAGTGACCTAAGATTTGGCAGTTTAGCAAGGGATAGTCTATATTTAGAATCAAGAACCATGGGATCATGTGAGCATTGATAGAGCTGGAAGAGAGAGGTCAACTCGTCCAATCCCCTTGTGTTGCTGTTATTGTTATTTGTCGATCAACTTTCATTCTCCAAGAGGATCAAAATGATATAATGATATTGGGGTCAAGGCACAATGTGCTCAACTGTGACTGATGAGTTCAATATGAACTTGGAAGACCCCACCACAGGTCAAGCACAGATAGTCCATTTGAATATTTGGGATGGAGATCTCTCCAGATTTGCACATTCCCCCATTTTCTCTGTGCTACTGCAATTCCACTTTGCTCATGGAGCATGGCTTCTTCTTTAATGCAAGCATGCTCATACTGGGTGGTCCCATGCCAGTGCCTCCCATGCCTTACAATTGATTTTAAAGTTCTTTAGAGAGACCTTGAGAGTGCCCTTGCACTGCTTCTCCTGCCCTCTGTGTGAGTGCTTGCTTTGGATTTGTTCTTTGTAAATGGGCATTTGACATCTGGGCTATATGGCCAGCCCATCAGAGTTGCACTTTCTACAGTAGAGTTTCAGTGTTTGCCAATTCAGCTTAAGAGAGAACTTCAGTGTCTGGTACCTTCATATTACAAATAAGGAGACTGAGTCTCAGAGATAAAATAAAAATTTGTGGGGGTTAAGTTCCATCTTCTAACACATATGTTCTTAATAACTTTAGAAAAAAGTAAATGTCCAAAAGACTCATGATGGAAAACGCTATCCACATCCCAAGAAAGAACTACAGAGTCTGAATGCACATCAAAACATACTATTTTCCCTTTTGTTATTTTTGTTGTGTTTTTCTTTCTCATGGTTTTTCTCTTTCACAATATGACTAATGTGACTGTGGAAATCTGTTTAATATGATTGGACATATATGGCCTACATCAGATTGCATGGTGTCTTGGGGAAGGAGAACGGGGGGAGGGGGGAAATTTAGAACTCAGAATCTTATAAAAGTGAATATCGAAAACTAAAAATAAATAATTTTTTGAAAAAGAAAAAGTAAGTGATTTTCTCAAGGAAACACTTTTTCTTTTGGTTGTTATGAGCATAAATGAGCTAAGACTCATAAAGATCCTTAAAGATAAAACCATCAATCACATGCTGTTTCTCTTAATATAGCTTGCATGATATAATTTTAATAATCACATGGCTGATCAATCTAGTATTTCCATTACTCATTAGGTATGTCAAAGTAACTTTTCCTGGTACATGTTTGTTTTCTTCACATCTTCTTTGATATTAATTTTCATCATTGGACTTCATTATGAAACATGAATAATTTTATTTCTTCAGGAGGAAATGAAAATAGTTATATATATATATATGTGTGTGTGTGTGTATTTCTATGCATACATAGATAAAAATCCATATACATGGATATGTACATATCATAAATGGATAGAATATACACATTTTATGCATATAATGAATGTACTATAGATTTACCTTCTTTTCTTTTTCTACCTTTGAACAGAGATGACAAAACTTCCATACTTCACAGGAAAATTATGAAAGAAAATGACCTCATATAAAAAAACACTTTTTTTGCATTTTTTTTTTTGGCGGGCAGTTGGGGTTAAGTGACTTGCTCAAGGTCACATGGCTAGTTTTTGTGTTAAGTGTCTGAGGATGGATTTGAACTCAGATCCTCCTGACTAAAGGGCTGGTGCTCTATTCACTGTGCCACCTAGCTGCCCCCCCAAAAAAAACACTTTCAAGAAACTTAGTGCCCCAATAATGTTCGAGTTCTATTACTGATAATTTACTGGATTCTGCTCTGATTGTTCTGTGATTATTATTTATCATTTCCTTTCCCCTATGAGAATAAGCTACTTGTTTCATACCTGATCAAAATCACATATTGGGTCCTTTTTTAATTATTTCCCACTTTGTGAATTAGGATCCCGGAGTAGAACCAAAGATGAACTAGTTCCTCAGAAATACAAGGTGGGTATGGAAAGGAACACTTGGATGCCCAGTCAGGCAATCCAAAGAAATGATCCCAGGACAAATGCCAGGATGAGAAAAGTATAACATTTTGCACAGGATGTTAGCCTCAATGATTTCACCCAAGATGTCCCTTGCTAGCCATAGTAGTAGAGGGATATGCAGTTATCCAGAAATAGAATATATAGGGACTTGATATTATTCTCTTTATATATACATATATAGTTAGATATGAGCATATCTAAAACTTATCAGTTAGAACACACATATGACACCTATATAAACAAAATGTATTTGCAAATATATATGGTTATATATGTGTGTAATATGGATGGATGGGATAATCTATCTCCAGATAATTGAGAGTATCATACATATCAATATATTATATACATGCATTGTTTTGCAATTAATAAATTTATATAGAACTAAGAACTTACAACAATTCAAATAAATATGTGTTTCTGTGAGGTACCATGCTCAAGTAGATAGAAGTGTTGTACTTGGAGTCGAGAAGAACCAAGTTCAAATCCTACCTCAGACACTACTTGTGCAACCCTGGACAAGTTATTTAACCTCTCATGGTTGGTTTCCTCATGAGTAAAATTGTGATATTATAACACGTACCTTACATGGTTATTTTGAGCATCAACTGAAATTATATTTATAAAGTACTTTTGAAACTATTAAGCACCATATTAGGTGCCAAATTCAAAGGTATAAAACACAGAGCTTATATAAAGACACAGTGAATTATGTATCTAACATCAGCTAGATATCAAGGCATATAAATCATGATTTTTTTCAATTGGTGAAATCATCACCAACAATAAAATGGAGTCACTTTGTCAGTAGAACTGACAAATGAATCTTTATTACCAAAGCAAAGGGTTGTGAATTATACTAATGCTTTCTCTGTCAAACTTTTAAGAATTTGATCCTAAATAAAATCAGCTAATATCACTGTCAACGCTCAGACCAGTGGCTATGTCCTAACAGGGATTAGGGCTAAGAGACGTAGCCAGACTGTCTGTGTCCCAAGATAACCTTACACCCTGCCTCTCTCATGAGGCTGAAAGATACGGGCAGACTCTCTAGGAGGGTCATGCATTATATGGCTTACTCCATCAGAGAGAGCATACAACATCCTGGAAACCAAACTGAAGGTTTGACTTTTAGAAATAACCCAAAAGTCCTCAAAATCCAGTCTGGTACATAAGACTGGTAGTCAAACTGGATATATCCATTTGGAATTTAAAAACAAGGTGTTACTCTAAAGTCATCAATATTTTTTTCTTTAGTCTTTGTGCATTTGTGTCTTATTCTGTCCAATTCTGGGCAGTTGGGAATGAGATTTGCATGTGCTTGGAATGACGTCTTGATTCCAACTGAGCCCTTCTGAGTCATTGAGCAAGAAAACCCCACGACTAGAAGTTTTCTAAAATCGAGGGTGAGAAGTAAACTGGCAAGTATGCAAGTTGCCTGCGCTGTAGTGAACACTTGATCAATTCTTGTTGTTGTTACTGTTGTTCTGGAATGAATGAAGATGTGTTTATTAACCACTAGGCATGAACCAAGCCCTGTGCTAAGGGCTAGAAATACAAATACAAAAGAAACATGTGGGTCTTACCCTCAAGGACCTTGTATTCTAATGGGAAAGAACAAAATTAGGGGAGCAGCAACCAGTAAGAATACTTTTCAACTGGAAAGTTATAGGAATGGTGAGTGGAGCCCTAACGGATTAGACTGAGGCAGATTTTTCAGGAACAATGAAAAAGTTTTAGATATAAATTCTGTGGAATGGGATAGAATTAAGCCCATTGGCTCAATGAAGAAGATGATATTTAAACAGAAGCATGGGCATGTAACATCTTTCATCTATAGCCCCTTCTCTCCTCTGACAAGCTCACCACCTGGTGCAGACCATCATCACTTCAAGCCTGGACTATTGCAAAAGCCTTCTGGTTGATCCCCCCGCCTCAATTCTCTCCTCACTTCAATTCATCCTCCATTCAACTCTTAAACTGTTCTTCCTAAAGTGTAGATCTAACCATATCACACACACCCTCCCCATTACCATTGAGAAAACTCTAGTGGTTACCTATTAATTACAGGATGAAATGTAAAATCCTTCATTTGGCTTTCAAATATCTTTAAAACCTGACCCCTGCCAACCTTTTCAGGCTTCTTACACCTACTCCCCTCCATCATTCCGCAATCCAGTGACACGGACCTCCTTACCATTCCTCACACACAACACTCTGCCTCCCAAATCCCAGCTTTTCACCAACTGTCTCTATACCAGGAATTGTCTCCCTCCTTAATTCAGACTTTTAGCTTCCCTGTTTTCCTTCAAGTCAGCTAAGGTTTCATCTTCCATAAGAAACCTTTCCCAATCCCTTTTAATCTTAGTATTTCCCTCTGAGACTACCTGCAATTTATCTTCTTTTTCTACAGTTACTTGCATCTTGTCTCCCCCAATAATCTTTGAGCTACCTGAGAGTAGGGAAATTTTTTGTGCCTTTCTATCCTTAGGTCTTATCCCAGCACCCATCATGCAACAGACCTGAATGAATACTGATTATCGATGACTGACGTACTAAGCAGTGTGTACGCTCAGCAAAATAGTTTGCACAGAGGAAGCAAAGCAAAATTTCAGAGGGCAAATAGATTATCACAGCCAAATTGGAGAATTGACTTTTTGCTAATGAATTATTGCAGTTTCCCTTGCCTTGGTTGGTAAAATTCACTAAAGCAACCTGCAAAATAGAGAGATAATGATAATAGCAGTTTGACATACTTTAGTTGAGAAATACCTACCTGAAGAACTGTGGAACGAAATTTCGAAAATTGATTGTTGGCAAAGTTGTAAACTATGGTTGCAACAAGAAATTGAATAATTAAGACTGAAAGAGAAAGCAAAATATATTGGCTTTCCTGTCTTTGGATGAGGAAAGAGGTCTAGGAAATAAAAGAAAATATCCAGGATTACCTGTGTCAGCTGTAGAAGGAAAGATTCAACACCTAACTTTGTATGAGCTTGTAGTTTATTTGATATTTTTTTCATGGAAGGGACAAGGTTTTTTTTTTTAATCTCAGTCTATCAGCTTACTGCCTTTATATAGAAAAGCATGGAAATAAAAATTTGAAAATAGATTTTTCCTTCTGAGGAAAATACCACAATTCCTTTTGTTACTGCTCTCCTTCCCATATGTTTTCCTTTTAACATAAGAATAGTCTTAGTTTTCAATGAGAATAAACAACTTTACCCCATGTGAAATTCAGGAATTTTACTAAATATTTAGTTCCCAAATCTTCATGATAAATGTTATATGAGAAAATGGGAGAAGGGGATAAAATAGTTGTATTTAAGCTACTTTTCTCCTTTTATTGGACAAAAGTATCACAATACTCTGATTTGAGAATATTAGAAATAATTCTGAATTTTTACTATTTCTTCACAGACTCAGCGAGGCAGAAAATGTAAACAATTATCCAAACAATGGAATAAAAAACCCACTATATTATATGATTTTAAAATTTATTTTGCAATATTAGAGGCACAAAACCTTATCACAATGAATGTAGAAAGGATAAAAGGCAACCACGATACTGAGTCTTTAACATATTTTTACATGGAAGAAGAGATGGTGGGAAGGAGAGAAAAGAAATACTGATTAATTGAAAAAACGTTTCATAATACTAATATTTTGTTATTTTCCTGAGAGGCAAAAATATTTTAAACCTTACTTATAGATTTAATATACCTAAAAAAAAATGAGAAATCTCAAGAACAGTTGCTTACATTGAATAGGTAGATGCTATGATTACTCTCCAGTAGCTTTTTTTTCAGTGCCTGCTCAGGTGTTAGGCAATGCTCACATTGGAAGTTCTGAATTGAGGCAAAGGCCCTATATTTTTCTGTCTTGCAACTTTATCCAGATGATTTGGGACCATCCTTATTTAACACTGCCCAGGGTGCAATAATTCCTCTTGTATGCACAAAATTCTCAAAACTAAAAAAAAAAAAAGTTTTATTGGTAATTTGAAAAAAAAATCACATCAGAACTCGTATAAAATGAAGACAGCTACCAGTGACCAACCCATTTTCCCCAAAACTGACTAGTGTCCAGAACTTAAAATCATGCAGTAGAGTTACTATCACAAATCACATTTTTTAGAACTGGAAGGGAATTCAAAGTTCATATAATCCAATTGCCTCCTTTTTACAAGTGAGAACATTATGACCTAAAAAGGGTCAGTGCCTGCATAGGGTCATAGAAAGAGTAAGTGGTATAGGCAGTATTTGAACCCAGGACCTAAGACTCCAAATATAAATGTCACCTCTTCCTTCCTTTGATTCTGAAAATTCTTTTTTAACGTGACCAAGAGACTCATTCTAGGTCAGGGTATTTGAATTCAAAGAGACCTTCATTTTAAGTGACTCCAAGTCCTAATAGCTTCCCTACTTAGAGGAACATTGCATGGGTATTCTCTACTCCTCAAACAATTGGACAAAGCATCTCTCAAATCCTTCAGTTCTAGCAGGGGCAATTGGGTGGAATTATTTAAATTACTTCTAGACATCTTTTAGACACACCTTTATTAGTGGTTAGGTGGGATGAGCAGTTCACTGAAAGAAAAATGAGAAAATGTACCTAATTAATAAATCTTGTTTGCTACTATTTTTAAAACACATTTAAAATTTTATATCTAAAGGCATATCTTCGATGTTTTATCTCTGCTTGCAGAAAGAATTGTTAACAAAGTAATGAGAATGTTATTATGCATAAAATTTTGTAAGCATAGATGTATGTTAAGTGAGAATATATATGTGTATGTGTGCATATAGACACATATACATATCTACAACACATATATGTATGTGTATAATGTATACACATACATGTATATGCATATCATTCATACATATTATATATGCATGTGTATCTATTACATATATATATAATTTCTAACTATCATGGCATAATAGAGTTAATGATGGACTTGAAGTACGGAACACCTGGGTTCAAAGTCAACATCTTACACTTACTAGTGGCTTGACTATGGCCATCACCTTCCCTCTCTGAGTCTCAAGTTCTTGTCCTATAAAATGTGGATAAAACAATTGTAAAGATAAATCAGATCATGTATGCAAAAGTGTTATGCAAACTTTGAAGTGATATGTGTGTGACTGTGTATGTGTTTTGTTTACAACCATAATCTGAATAGAATTGTTTTACAACCACCATTTTAAGGCCTTTCTCCTATTTTATATCTCACTATTTTGAAAATGCATGTGATATATAGATAGATAAATACATACATACACATATACATATACGTATATATGTGAGTATATACACATACACATATATAAACATGTGCTTTAGCTGAAGTATAGAATTACTACACAGTGAAACATTTGATCCTTCTACACATAATTATGTAAACACCTAACACCAAGCTTTGGTGAAGGGTTTCCTTCCTGAAAGCTATTTCAAAGTCATTTGAAACACTGCATTGCTTTTTTAGATTAACTGAGTAACTTTAGCTCTGAAATTACAAATTGATTTTTAAGACTCCTTCTATGTCCATTTGTGTATTTTAAAGTATAACATAAGCCTTCACCTGGGTGATATAAATTGATAAGTAACCTACTTACTCTTTAACTTTATTATTAAAAAAGAAAAGAATGCTGTATTTCCTTCTGTGGGATGTTTCCCAACATGACTCCCTTGGATGATGATTTATAACTTTGACTTGCTAAAGTGTTCTGGTCAAGCTCAGCCTAGGACTGCTGTTTTCTATCAGCAGCTCTCCACCATATTTATTATCAATACATAAGGCATCAAATAGCTGTTTGGAGTCTCCTTAAAAATATGTGAATAGTTTTACATGAAGATATTGAAAAGAATTATTTTCATCATGCATTGATAAAATAGGGACTGACTTGTGCTCTTTGGAAATATACACTCCTTGTCTTTAAATACAGCTTTTCTGTCAAGTTATGCCAAAAGCATTCAAGAACTAACCTTCAGCATCTATCTATAGTGTCCTAGCCACTCTGACTGTAGGAAAATATATTAGTCTCCTTTACAAAATCTAGTACTGTCAACTCAATGCTATAATTGATCACTATCAATAGCAGTCCAACTATCTCAAAAGGCATTTCTATATTTATGTGAGTGCAGTGGTACAGGGGGGGGCTAGGGATTTTCCTGGACTATGAACTTTTTTAGCATGATTTCAAGTCAACAAGATTTGAGTTTAAATGCTGCATCAGATGTCTCCTGTGACTTAAGTGACCTTAAGTTAAGTGACCTTAAGCTTGTCACTTAACACATCTCATATTCAATTTCTTCATCTGTAAAATGGGAATAATAATAATAATACATTCCTCAAACAGTATTTGTGAATACAAATGAGATAAAATGAGGTATTAAGTGTCTTAGTACAGTTTAGAGGTATTAAAACTCAAAATTGCACTAAAACTTTTAGGAAAGTTTGCACATGAAAAGCACTCTACAAACCTTAAAGTGTATATAAATGTTAGCCATCATCATCACCATCATCATTAATTTGGACAGGGAGAAATGGTGGTTTGCAACCCTGGGAAAGTTAGTCATTATGAGATGCCTCCTTTGCTGTGCGATTCTAATAGCTCATTTTTTCTATCTGCTTGATAGAGCAGTGATGTCCTCAAGATAATTTACAAATCAAGACATAAAATTTCAACAAAGTAGAAGACTCACTCAAAGATCAATCATCAATAAATAATAACAAATAAAATTTCAACAACTTAATATAGGGCTTCTGGTTTAAAATTTATAAAATTAAAACTCTGGCTAAGAAAAAAATTGAGAAGTATCTTTCAAGCTTGCAAAAACTTCTTTTGAAATTAACAAAATTGGTGGCTAAGTGGCACAGTGAATACAGCACCAGCCCTGGAGTCAAGATGACCTGAGTTCAAATCTGGCCTCAGACATTTGACATACTAGCCGTGTGACTTTGGGCAAGTCACTTAACCCCAATTGCCCCCATACACACACAAAAAGAAATTAACTTAAGGTCATCAGAATTCAGACTAACCAGGAGGACCATTCTTGACTATAGAGAACTGATGATGATACATATTTTGCTCTTATCTACAGAAAAGTGACCAACTGACAATGTGGAACTTCACTTTCACTATCAGATGTGCTCCCTGGATGACTTCCTTTGCATACCTGGTTTTCTTTGTTACAAGGAATGGTTTCATTGGGCTTATTGGAACAGTAGTAATAGTAATTTTAAAAATTAGAAAGTGTAATTAAAACAATTAAAACCTAATGTTATATGAACTAGTTTTTATTCATCTTATTTTATTTTGGGACTTTATTCAGTAAATGTCATATTATTTTAAAAAGTAAATCAGGTAGAATGTCATCAATGGCTTTCCAATGTAGCTCCCCATTTGAATAAAAGCAATTATATCTACATGAGAGTTAATGAAAAAGTCTTTCAAATGAACAGATTATTTAGGACATCATCATATCTGCCTCATGCTGTAAGTACAAGTTTAGCACTGGTGCCTTAGAGGAGAAAACACCATGTAGCTCCAAACTTAGTCAAATGAAATATTATGCAAGTTGTTATGAACAATGACACTCCAAGGTGCTCAAGATTGTACCATCTTGAAATATCCATGTGTGATATTTCCAAGGGATTCTCACATTGATCTGACACCAGGCATGAAAAAAATAATGTAACTTTGGATTTCTGCCCGAGTTTACGTGAATCGAAATAGCCTTTTTTTATAAATAACAATTAGAACTAATATATGCCTATCCAAGCACAATAAAAATGTTCATTTTCTTCAGTAAAGTCCTTCATATTTTTATGTAGGTTTACATCACAATTAGCATTGTCAAAAATGTTCACGATGGTGGCAATAGAAAGGACAGCCATACTAATAGAAGAAAACTAAATATAGAGAGTTGCTTCTCACTTTTCCTACAGAACTACTTCTTTAGTCCCCCCTCCATGGGCAGCAGACCAGCTATTGTAAAGTATAATTTCATTTACAGTCATATCGCAAAGTAAGATTACTTTAGTTGACTATGAGATTAGAGCCTTGCCCGCAAATGTGTGTTTTATAGCTACTGTTAGAAGTAAGCAATCATAGCTTAAAACTGGAGGCAAACATACAGAAATCATCCAGTTGATTCAGACTAGAGCCTCTTAGACAAGTCACTCTTCATTTGCCATGTCAAGATAAGCAGTGTTAACATTCTCATTATTCATCAATAAAACAGGAAGGATGAAAAGAGTGGGAGTTGAATATAATAAATGCCAAACAAAATGTTTAGGAAAAGGGAATGCAGCATTCTAGAGAGACTTCACCCATACACATACACACATGCACAATACACATGCACACACATGCACACATGTGCACACACACATACACATGCCTTGGTCACATAGTTAAAAGTCCTGAAGTGCATTCTTTGAGGAATTCTGTGTTGTTTGACATACATGTTAATTATGGAGCTTGGGCTATCCTGCTTGACATAGATAATTTAAACAGCCAGAGTTTTATCATATATCATCTCCATGTATTGTAAACTAGCCCCAGGAAAACCTTTACCCAAAATGAGACAAAAAAAAAAAAGTTGAGATCTGAGGTCATGGTACCTGCCTGATTTGGAAAAATGGGTATCTTTGGTTTCATTCTTCCCCTCTCTGCCTTATACAGAGCATAACCTGAAAAGGTGGTAGTTGGTTTTTTTCCCCACATTTTTATAGTTCAAAAATAAAGATAATAGATCTTATCTTTCTTTCTCATGTCTCAGGAGATTAGATAGATGATCTGAACAACTTAACTTTTTTCATCCCTCTTTGATTGACTTGTTACTTGGGAGTTTATGTATCTCATTGACCAGCATTTCCAAAATAAATTTCTGCCCCACAAGTCTAGCATGCATGATGCCTGGAGCTTCGAGGCCACATGTGGCCCTCTAGGTCCTCAAGTACTGTCCTTGAAGACCTAGAGGGCCATATGTGGCCTCAAAGCCACAGGTTGCCCACCCCTGCCTTATACCAACAAAAGTATAAAGCACAACATTTAAAAGGAATAGATTTAGATATGTATGCATGTATTTTCTGAGGGTCTAATTGTTAAACATCTACAACCACCTTCCTGTATTGCTCTATCAGCATTGCTTGAGTTCAATATGAGTTCGATAGAAGACTAAGGGCATTAAGTTACCACCAGATCAGAGGCCTAGTAACTATAGGCTACTCCTACTAGAACCACTCACTCCTCCTCCCCCTACGACTACTAGTTGTTTTTGTTAGGTCATTTTCAGTTATGCCCAACTCCTTGTGACCCCATTTGGAGATGTCTTGGTAAAGATACTGGAATGCTTTGCAATTCCCATCTCCAGTTCATTTTAGGATGAGAAACGGAGGCATAGAGGGTGAAGTGACTTGCCCAAAAACACATAGCTAGTAAAGGAGACCAGATTTGAATTCAGGAAGATTTCAGACTGGACACTCTATCTACTGTGTTGCCTAGCTACCTACTACTACTACTGCTACTACTACTACTGCTACTATTACTACTACTACTACCACTACTTTTATTAATAATAATAACAATAATGAATAATAATAATAATTGACATTTATATAGCACTTTAAGGTTTGCAATATATTTCACATATATTATTTAACTTCAGTCTTACTATATCTCCAACCATCGAAGTTCTAATGACAGAAAGAGATCACATTCTGTCAGAAACTCTGAGAAATTTTTGTGGAGGCATCAAGGTTAGACTTTGTTGGGGGAAGTTTCCAATTGAAGAATTATGAAGCGAAGAGTATTATAGACAGAGAGAAAAACATGAGCAAACAGTTGGGGATGGGAAAGTAAAGACTTATTTTAGGATACCCAAGTAATCCTGTTTTCATCTGGAGTATCAAATACATGTAAGAGATTAATGCTTATTAAGTCCAAAAGAAATAAGAGATTAGATTTATATTATGGATGTTCCATCATGGCACACTGACACATTTAGTTTTTAATTAGTAGGGAGTAGATAACCACTAAAGTTTTCTGAGCATGGAAATTCTAGGGCATTATGCTTTAAATAGATTAATAAATTATTCTGATAACAATGCATAGAATAAATTAGAGAGGAGGAAGTAGATACAAAGAATTAGAAGAAACATAATATGGGTCTAATTAAGGAAGGTAACAGCAGTGATGGAAACAAAGGTATGTATATCAAATATTGTGGGGATAGAATCAATAGGACTTACCAATAGGTTGTGTCTCAAAAACAAGGAAGAAGCTAATGAAGGCGGCATGCTTTCCAATTATAGTGATTAGGAAAATTGGATACCTTAATAAAATGGAGGAGCTATAAGGAGGAAGTGGGCTGGAGAGAAAGAACGGTCAGTTTGGGGCATGCTGAGTGGCAGCTTTCAGTGGTTCAGCTAATTGATAGAGAGAACAGGAGATGAAAATGCAGAAATAGAGCTTGGGATGGAAGTTCAGGGCCAGATAAAGAAGCTAAGGCACCATATGCATAGTGGTAATATCAAAGTCATGGGAGTTGATGAGATTTCACAAGAAGAGCTCCCTCCAGGTCTCTACACTCTATATCATAATGACTGCATGTTTGATCTTGATAATAGACCTGGAGGTTAGAAGCTATTTTCATCTTCATTGTGCAGATTAGGGAATTAATGTTGAGAGAGGTTAAAAAAAATCTAGGTTCACATAGCTAGTAAGTATCTAAGGCTGAATTCAAATTCAAGTCCAGATCCACCATATGACTCAGTGTCTCCTCTCTTCAATCTGACCTACATAGAGATATGAGACAGTTAGGTGGAGCACCAGGCTTGGAATCAGAAAGACTCATCTTCTTGAGTTCAAATCTAGCCTCAGAGACTTACTAAATGTATGACCTTGAGCAAGTAACTTAACTCTATTTGCCTCAGTTTCCTTATCTATAAAATTACCTGGAGAAGGAAATGTCAAACCACTTCACTATCTTTGCCAAGAAAACCCCAAATGGGGTAATAAAGAGTCAGACAAAGCTGAAAGGACTAAACAATAACAACTCACTTAATAAATTCTAGCTGATAAATTGATCAATTGATTATCTCCTAAAGATTGATAATCTCTCCTTAAAATTAGCCTCTATTTATCTGTTTAAGGCAGGGGTTTTGTTTATTTTTTGGTCTTTTTATCCCTATCACCCAGCAACACATGATAGGTGCTTCTTACCTGAACATGATTTACCAAGAATACTTAACACCAAGAAAAGAACAAAAGAAAAAGATGAAATTTAGAAAACTAGAGATAGATTTCTTCATTTGTACAGGATTATATATCAATGGGAAAAAAAAACTGAGGAGAAACCAAGACATGTAGAAGAAAATATAAAAACAGATTATAGGTACAAAAAGCTATTTTTAGATTTCTTTTTTTCCAAAAAAAAATCAGCCATCTGATACTTTCTATATAACAAGAATTATGGATTTATGGATTTAGATCTGGAGTGAAGCTTAAAGGTCATATAGTCCAACTCTCTGATTAAAAAAGAAGGAAAGAGAGACCTAGAGAAGTTAGCTTAATTACAATAGGTCATAAGGGTAATGAGTACAAAACTTAAGATTCAAACCTAGATCTTCTGGCACCAAATCCAGATTTATTTCTACTACATCATGCAGAATAGTTTTAAGCTTAAGCTCACATCTTTGAGCTAAAACAAGACATTTAATGGTCAACGTACATAAATACTTTTTAAGATGGGTCAGAGGATGGCACTGTGGCTGCGGCAGACTGATTACCATTTAAAAATTTTGTCAGATTAAAAAAATAGTCAACAGTCTAAAGGGCTGATGGTAAGTACTTCTAAGTAGTGGCAGAAAAATATACAGGATAGAGAGAAGGAAGTTTTATTTTATTTTATTTTAATGGAAAAAACCATGTTTTCCTAAAAGACTTTGCTGTCAGGGGTAAAATCAGACATCTGGCATGCAGAAGCCCCTTCTGTCCTCTTTACTGTTATCAGCATTATCTTTCAGAATATACAGATACCCAAGGGTGCAAGGAGTAGGATCTGACTGGAGCTACTTTTGAGTTCATTGTGAATATCAATGTTTGCATAGAGAATGATCCGTATTACATTAAATCCTAGAACAGAATCTGGATGGAATCCTTGACCACAAGGCAAAACATGATTTCATCATTTTTTCCTTTTCATTTCCTTGCTTTCCAATCCCTGAAATGGGAAGAGGTTAAACCCCAGGTGGAATGTAGGTAGCTCTTCCCTAGTGGCAGCCCCCAGTACACCTGTGAAACTTGTACTGGGGCCACAAACCTGACTGGACTGTGTCCACTGCAGCTTAGAACACATGGAAACAGTACAATCAAAAATGATTTCTTATTCTAACTCAATGAATTTAAACTTGTCTGATGTTGTCTGAGGGTGATTTGGAATCAATTCAGCTACACCCCTGCAAAAAAAGAAAAAAAAAACCTACATCATTTGGACTTTAGCATGATCTTGTCTGGTTATAATTTAAAGTTGATAATGAGCCAGAGCTCCAGGATTTTGGCCACACCCACTCTTTTTTTATAATCAGTACAGAGAGATATGCATTGATCATAAATTAAAGTCATTGGTTTATTGGTGTCCTGCCATTTCTGTTTTATACCAACAGTTTATATTTTTTCAACAAAGAGAAAAATACTAGTTACAAATTTATTTTTTTTCCAGTTACAGAGCTCTTACCCCCCATTTAGTTTTTTGGTGGTTGACTTTCCTGCAGTTTTGTTTTTGGAAAGGAGAAGAAATGTGAAGCTATCTGTGGCTCAAAAAAGCCCCATGCATAGTATAATGAAATTTGGGGAGTAAACAGATGGAAACCATTTACTATCAACCATAATTTATTCCATGGTAAATAAAAAAATTAAAAGCCATTCTCATTTCAATATAACTAAAACCAAATGCCCTAGGCAGCATAGCAGATAGAGTGCTGGCCTTGGAATTAGCAAGACCTGAGTTCAAATCCTGCCTCATACACTTATTAGATGTGTGAAGCATTGGCAAATCAGTTAATTTCTCTCAGTTATGGGGTGGCTAGGTGGCACAGTGAATAGAGCACCGGCCCTGGAGTCAGGAGTACCTGAGTTCAAATCCAGCCTCAGACACTGAAAAAAAAAAACTAGCCGTGTGACCTTGGGCAAGTCACTTAACCCCAATTGCCCTCCAAAAACAAATCAAAAAATTTCTCTCAGTTTCAGTTTACTCATCTATACAATGGGATATAATAATAATGCCCATCTAACAAGGTTGCTGAGAGGACCTAATGAGATAATATATATAAAGAGCTTTGCAATACCTAAAGGACTATATAAATGCTGGATTTTATAATTAATATTCATTGGTGGGTTTGTCATCTCTCTAAAAAGATATCATACATCTAAGAAACTGTTCAAAGTGTGTTGTATCCTAAATAGCAAGGTAATCTGACCCTCTATTACTTAGATACCAGGCATCCCGAGAAGATATAGTTCAACTAATAGATTCATAAGTCTTTATCATTCCTGAGTCACCTCTTTGACACTGGGACTTATAGAACAGTATGAATTGTACTGAATTTAGAGACAGAGGACTTACGTTAAACTTCAGACTTCTATTTGCTACTTCCATGACCTTGGACAAATTGGCTCATATTTGGGGGTTTTGGTTTCCTCATCTGTAAAATGAGGGGATTGGTCTATATCAGAGGTATCAAACAAGCTGCCTGTGGGCCAGATATGGCACTCCCTGTGTGGTACAGATCAGAATAAAACATAATTGAGATATCAAATAAAATGAATAAAAATAAAATAGAACATAGATAAAGATCATATCTTGCTTTGTAAGTGAATATGCAGTCATGTAGGGATCCTTATGTATTGATCAGTGGCTTCATTCATTGTATATGCCTGGTCCAGATCAGAAAATTATATATTAACATTATCTGCATTGAGTTGCACTTTGTTGTTGTTGTTGTTAGACATCTCCCAAGTATTTGTAATCTGGTTCTTGCCAGACTCAGGAGCTTGCAGTGGGGCTGCCATGAGTTGCATACCTTTAGTCTACATGATCTCCAAACTTCCTTCCAGATCTAAATTTGTGATCCTACAAACAATCCAATGTGTTAGATCAAATATATGAGCCACCTCTCAAGGATCATAGAACTGGAAAGGACATCAGGGATAGAATTATCATCAAAAGCAATTTAAAATGTCAGCAATAATGAAAGTCTTTGAAGCTAGGGTAGACCTCCTGGAAGTATTCATCTAGAAAATAAAGAGTTCAACCAAAATGATCCTGAGGGTCCCTTATAGTGCTACCATTGCTCTGATTCTACATGGCCATCTACAATTCTGTAATTCCATCTAATTTCTTTGACAATTTCATGACACTCTTCATTAAATCAAATAACTGCCAGAAATGCTGCATATTCAAGACACAAACCACTGATACAGTATGAAGTTTGTATTTGTACTTAGTCTCCGGAAAGAAAGACTATCTAGGATGATCTTAAAAAAAAATGTTTAATGGTAAAGATGGTACCCCTTACGTTATGTTTAAGGCAGATTAAGAAAATTGTTCTTTGAAATATGGAATATGATATTGAGGAGAAATCAAAGAAATGAGTTGATTCACCAAAATTTTATTCTTGGACTTAAAACTAAATTAGAGGAAAATATTTGATACATTAATATAAATACATGTTTGAATAACAACCATAAAATTTCTTGGAAAATGTCTCATGTCCACTAGAAATATTATATTTAGATTAAAATGACTCATTTTAAAAACTTGTGCATATTTTAAATCCATTCAAAAGGTGAACCATTATTTATTAAGAAATACAAAATGCAATAATTAGCATAGAGAAGCATGGTCCAAATTATGACATCTTCCATAGCATGCAGATGCAAAATAAATTTTTCAGTTGAGAATAAAGAGGTTTTCCAGATCTTGGATTTTTGGTGTGTGTGTTTTTTTATTTGAATAATAATGGGGATAATATATATATGTATATGTATGTATGTGTGATTCATATATGTTCATATATGCATATATATTTGTGTGCCTGTGAGTATGTGTTATAGAAAGGATTATGAGGGCCGGGGGGTCTAGCTTATTTTCTTTTGTTTCACATTAGGAAGAAAGTTCTAAGTGAACTTTATCTGTATGAGGAATTGTATTTACTTTGTCATTAACAAAACTCACTTAAATAGAAGGAAGTGCTATTCTATACCTAGAGTGAATGCTTAAGCATGGATGTAGCATACATAACTATTTTGAGACTACTGTCTAGTCTTAAGAAAAACAGAATAAAGGGTTGGAAAGAAGCCATAGATTCAAGCCATTGTGGCAACCTCATGAGTTAAAGTGCTCTCTGTCAGTTTCCCTTACCACCACCCTGGAGTCTTAGAAATTGATTGCTCTGGGCTTTTTGGTCCTTTGTGTCATGGCTATCATCATGACATCTAAAGGAAAAATCACTCACTGTTTACTTAAAGACAATGTGATAATTGTTTAAATAAAAGTCCATCTAGTAAAGTCAATTTATCATCCTTTCCATAAAGTTTACACCCTGAGGGAGAAAGTTTTCCTAAGAGAACAGGAGAAAACTGTGATTTTGGAGCTAGGGGAAAAAGGTTTTATTAAATGAACAGGGAGAGGGGGTATGGCCTCTTGACTGTACACTTCTGTTCTCAATTTAAAAAAAAAAAAACATTGAATGTGGAAAACCAGGAGTAGAACTCTTCAATAGAGGTGCTCCAACTTTCCTGGCATTTTCAACTTTTACCAAAACTTCTCTTTTTCTTTTTTTTACTTATTCATTCATGCAACAAGCATTTTTGGAGCACCTACTATGTACCAGACACTATGCTAATTTTTGAGGAGGCAAATCAAAGCAGGAGATAGTACCTGCTCTCAAGGAGCTCAGTCTACTGGAAGAGACAACATGCAAATAATTATACACAAATAAATTGGAAGTAATCCCAGAGGAAAGACATTTAGATTAAGGAAGACTAGGAAAAGGCTTTTTGAAGAAGGTGAAACTTTAGCTGAGACGTGAATTTAGCCAGGAATGCTGAGAAAGATGAGGAGAGATTTCCAAGCATGGGGTGCAGCCAGTGAAAATACCTGGAGTTGTGAGATGGAGTACAGTTGGCGAGGATGAGTAAGGAGGTCAGTTTTACTGAATTTCAGTGTATGTAAAGGAGAATAAGGGATCAGAAGCCAGGAAAGGTAGGAAGGTACCAAGTTATGAAGTCAAAGGATAGTATGGTTTATTTTGGAGGTGATAGGGAATCATTAGAGTTTACTGAATAAGGGTAGGGTGGTGATATAGTCAGACCTACACTTCAAGAAAATCAACTTGATAGCTCAATTGAAGATAGACTGGAGTAGGAAGACATTTGAGCAATGGAGACTAACTAGCAGGCTCCTCTTTTTTTTTTTGAGGGGCAGAGGCAGGGCAATTGGGGTTAAGTGACTTGCCCAAGGTCACATGGCTAGTTTTTGCATTAAGTGTCTGAGGCTGGAAATGAACTCAGGTGCTTCTGACTCCAGGGCTGATGCTCTATTTACTGAACCACCTAGCCACTCCTAGAAGGCTCTTCTAATACTCTAGATGTGAAATGGTACAGGCCTGCACCATGATGGTGACATTGTCAGAGGAGAAGGGGGGAGGGGAGCATATTAAAATGATTCTACAAAGATAAAATCAATAGGCCTTAACAATTGATTTGAAATGAGGGAAGGAGGAAGCAGGACTGAGAGAAAGTAAAGAACAAAAGATGAAGTCTAGGCTGTGAACCCGGAAGATTAGGCATATGGTGCAACCCTATCAGAGGTGTTGAGTTCTATGCCAACAATTTTTTTAATGCAATAAATCATTGATAATGTTAATTTGTGACTTTCTAAGTCAATATGCTTCCAACATAAAAAAAAAAAACTTAATTCCATTGAATTTAACATTACTGCCCTAGATAACAATAAGTTGGGGAAAGGGAGGTATTTGAGGAGGGGGGAACATAATGAATTCAGTTTTGTACATCTTGAATTTTTTTTAAGCAACCAGGGTTAAGTAATTTGCTCAGGGTTACACAGCCAGTTATTTCTGGGTGTGGTGCTAAGTATCTGAGCCCGGATTTGATCCCCAGGTCATCCCGACACTGGGGTGGGTGTTCTTACTCCCTGAGCCACCTGGCCATCCCTTACATCTTGAATTTAAGATGTCTATGAGACATAGAGTTTGAGATGTACATAATAGGCAATTATGGATAGAGATGAGAGGTCACGACAAAGATTATAGCTGGATAAATAGACTTGAGAAACATCTGCACAGAGATGATAATGCAATCCAATGGAGCTAATGAATTCACCAAGTGAAATAGTAGAGAAAGAGAAGAAAAGAAGTCCAAGACAGAGTCGTGTGGAATAGCCAGAGTTAGCAGGCACCACCTAGATAATCTAACAAGGAAGAATGAGAAGAAGTCGTGTAAGGGTTATGGGATTTAAAGATGTTCCATGCCCCATTGGACTTGCTGACGTAGCAGGAAGGGGTGGAGCAAGAGGAAGCAAAAGCCAAACTAGAGTTCCTGCGGTGGCTAGCAGTGGCAGCAAAGGCAGCAGCAGCAGCAAAGGCAGCGGCAGCAGAAGCGCAAACCCCTTTTTGAGTCAGCCAGAATTTCTGCTAAGGACTCCTGCTGAGGACTGCCAGGTGCCGGACCTGCTGGGAGCACACTTCCTGGATGCTGGGCGGTTGCTATGAGTGGGGAGAGGAGGACCTTTGCCTGAGGTAGCCTTGAGAGCCTTAAAGGCTTGAGAATGTGGGTGCTTTCTACTTTATCTACCTATGCCAATTTTATAACTACTCCGATGGCTTTGACTTTCTGGTTTTGGGACTCAGTCTTTTGGTATTTTAATAAATGTTCTAGCTTATTCCCCCATATAGAAAGCCTGATATATTTTGTGATAGATAACCACATCAGCATATTTCAAATTTCCATAGACATTGTGAATATTGCATTGCTGATACAAGTAGTCAGGTAGGAGAAACAGGAGAGAGCAGTACCAGAAAAACTTAGAGAGAGAAGAGTGTCAGGCTTGGGAGAGGTCAAGAAGGATAAGAATCAAGAAAAGGCCATTAGATTTGACAAATAAGAGGTCCCTGGTAGTTCTGATGAGCTTGGGGGCCAGACTTCAGTGCATTAGGAAGGAAAAGAAAGGAAGTGGAGGCACTTACATAGCTACCTCTTTAGCCACCAAAAGAGATATATAGGACAATAGCTAGTGAGGATGGGTTGATAGATCAAGTTAGGTTTTTTTGTGTGTTGTCTGTTTTGCTTTATTCATTTCTGTGGATTGGAGAGATATAAGTACATTTGTGTGCAGTAGGAAAACCTCTCAATGGGGAGAGATTGAATATTGGTGGAAGAGTAGGGATAACAAAAGGGAAAATCTGCTAGATGAGAAAGGATGGAATGGGATCATTTGTGCATAGAGGTGTTTTCCTTGGAAAAGCAGGGTGTGAGCACAAGTAAGGCTGGATTTTCATTGTTTGCTTCTTTTCTTTTTTTCTTCCTCTCCTCCTCCTCCTCCTCCTCCTTCTCCTCCTCCTTCTTCTCCTCCTCTTCTTCCTCCTCCTTCTTCTTCTTATTGGACTTCAGTTTCCTAGATTTAGGCTAAATTGCAAAAAATCTGGAGGATTAATCTCCTTTGAACCCTGATAATTCCCAGCTGTGCTGAGGCAAGTAGGTTTTGTGCCTTGTGACTGAGCCAATCAGGGACCAAGTCTTTGTTATATATTCTGGGAGGATGACATTTTGCTTTGGGGGTTTGCTCATGAGAAGGAACTTTTGATTTCCTTGTCAAGACTCTGAGTAGTCATATGTTCAGAGCCCCCCCCCCAACTGCTTAGATGTCTGTGCTCCCTTAATCCAGTGGTGTATGTAAAGTGTATAGCAATATTGCTATGCTCAGACAGTTGGAGCCCTGTCTATTAGTCTTTTTGCTAATTTCTCTGCTTATATTTTCTATGCTTAGTTCTTCCTCTGTAATTCAAACAGGATTGTTAACCCCTTTTTGACCACTCTTTCCTTTAAAAATAAATCAAAGAACCTGTGCTAGCAGGCCATCCTGGGTATGCTAGGGTGCTTGCTAATACACAGGGCCATCTCTCTATGTGAGATGTGCGACAAAGGTAAAATAAAAGTTAATAGTGTAAGATATCTGAGTGATGTGAAATAAAATGGAGAAAAGAAAAAAGGAGTTCTCTGTCAATGGATTCAATTTTTAGCCAAATAGGAGTCCAGGTTTTCAGTTGGGATAGTGAGGTAGGGTGAGTTATGGGAGGCATAAGGAGGGATGAAAAGGTTTGGAAGTGTTGTTGTGGTAAAAAAAATGGTGAATAGTTTAGGAAAGTATAAAATAATTCCATTGCTTTAATACTCAGTTGAGATTATGTGACATAAATTTGAGTGGACCCAGTCAGTTCAGTTTCATGATTTCCTCTATCTTTTTTCAGCAGTACATGAGTAGGAGCAAAGGCAGCAAATAGAGGGAATAATCCAAGGTTAAGGCTTGGCAGGGTAAGATCTTTGATAGGATAAAGGAGTAATGTATTCACAAGAATAAGAATATGAAAATTGAACTGGTTCACCAAAGGGTCAAGATGGGGAAGGGAAAGGAATCTAGCCAGTGCAGGTATGATGGCTTGAGAAGAAACTAAGAGGGAAAGGGATTAGGGGTGGTGATGAAGGTGAAGAACTGGTTTTGAAAATGCAAGGCAGAGGGAAAGAAGTGATAACAACAGATCATGATTAGGTAAAGGTATTTCAGAGTCCATTAATATGGATGTAAAACAATTATGTGTGGTGGCAAGATAAAGGGAACAATTATTCCTGTGTGTAGCTATAGTGGGGTGGAGCAGATCATGGGAAATGCACTTATTGAAGGATCAGAAAGTTATGATGTTTGAACGAATATCAATATACCTGTTGAAGTCCCCTAGTATCAGAGCAGGACTTGAGGAAAAAAGAAAGACTGTGATCCAGGCACTGAATTCATTGAGAAAGGAAGTAGAGTCTCCTACAGGTTGGTAGACCAAACTCTTAAAATCTTGATTAAGTGACAAATATGGATTAAATTAATTTCAAACGAGGCAAAGTTATTGACTGATGATAGTAGAGGAAGAGACTGGAAGTGGCCATAGGGAACAACATTCTAACTCCCTCACCATACCTAGTGAGTTGAGGGGAATGAGTACAAGTACTGGAAAAGATAGCCAGGGAAGCTGGGGATGAACCAAGTCTCAGTGAATAGAAATAAGTGGAGGAAACTAGAAAGGAAAAGATTTAAGATGGAGTAGAGAAATACAGAGAGCCACATATTCCACAAATACAGTAGGAAGAGTGGTTTGCTTTAGAGTGGGATATTACTGGTAGGGTGCTGGACTATTGGGGATATTAATAAAGGAAAAAAAATTCCCTGTTCTCAGGGAAATCTTCACTCCAAACTGGACATAAATATCAGGGTTTCTTAATGAGACAAATAGTGTTCTAATAGATTGTAATAATTTCATTTTCTTAAATAATTTGTTTAATCATGAGACAATTGCTCTTGTCTTTTTGGAGGGGAGAAGGCAGGGCAATTGGGGTAAAGTGACTTGCCCAAGGTCACCCCGCTAGAGTGTTAAGTGTCTGCCCAGATTTGAACTCAGGTCCTCCTGACTCCAGGTCCAGTGCTCTATTCATTGTGCCACCTAGCTGCCCCCATAAGACAAATTTTAAAAACAAGTTGCTCAGTTTAATGCAACTTAAGCAAGGATTTCATTTTTAGTGGACCTCAAATTCTTTGCCTTTCTAAATGTGAACTTACACAGAAATATGCTCTATATATGACTTTCATGTCCAACAACGTTATTAATGACAAGAGTCTGCTCCTTCAAAATTCATCAACCTGTCATCCACCGAAAGCAAAAAGGGAAACAAAGCCCCTTATAGTCTTGTATGTGGACATTCCCAAAGGAATATAATGAATGGCTATAGCTTAATAGAATTCTCAAGCACTCTGTGCTTTGGCATCCTCCCTGCTTAGGCACTTGAAGGCAGGACTGGGATAGCCCCAGATACTTGTAACTGGAATACATTTCACAGAAATGAAAAGATCTGGTGATTAAGTGATTGGTTTTCTGCCATAATTATCAAATAAAAACAATTAAGACCAAAATTTAGAATAAAAGAAAGTCTGGATGTGTGTCAGGATTATTCATTTTAATGAGGTTTAACATGTTCATGAAGTTCCAGATGGCAATGGAGGTCTTTGTACAATCAGGATTGAACCACTGGAGAAGTTTGAGAATTGCAATCAAACGATAGCTTGAATCATGCCCTAAAGTCAAGTACTCATCATATTCTCTTCAATTTGGCCCTTCATTCACTGATCATGTTATTCTCATATTATTCATTCTTAAACTTATTTTGTTTCTGCTTTTGCTTCAGAATAAATTCACTAAAATTTGAGTAAAAATGTGAATACTTGAATCACTATTAACAAATATTAATTCAGTAGTTTCAGTCATCTGTCTCTTTGTGACCCTTTGTAGAGTTTTCTTGGCAAAGATCCTGGAGTGGTTTGCCATTTCCTTCTCCAATTCATTTTACAGATGAGGAAACTGAAGAAAATAGGGTTAAGTGACTTGCCCAGGGTCACACAACAGTAAGAGTCGAAGATCAGATTTGAGCTTAGATCTTCCTGACTCCAGGGTCCAGCACTTTATCCATTGCACCACCTAATTGCCCAAAAAATATTAGCTGTATTAAAATTAATACCTAATACTTTGGACAAGCCTACCAAGTCTCAAGGCTGATTTTAGAAAAGTGTCACATTAGAATCCTTTAAAATGCCCAGAACACCTCTGGTATGTTGGATAGATCTTTGGGGTAAGAATTTACTTGAAAAGCATGGCCAAGAATCCCCAGGGAAAAGGAGATCTGGACAGATCAGGATATAACACTGACAAAGGTAGTGTCCAGACCAGTGAGATATTAGAATAATAGGATCATATCTCAAGATCCAGAAGGGAACTCAGAAGACACCTAATCTAACCTTCTCCTTTTACAGATGAGAAAACTGAGCTTTAGTGAAGTGACTTGTCCAAGGTCGCACAAGTAGTGTAAAAAACAGAATCTGAACTCTATTCTTCTTAATCCATAGTCAATATTCTTTCCACTATGCACATCTGCTGTGATACCTTTGCTAGGTGTAGGGATACAGTTGCCTGGAGTCCATTGTCAGAATATGCCAAAGGCAAGACTTATTTCCAATCTTCAACTAGAAGACTAGTACTTAATCCCCTATAATGACAATGTCGCTCTCTGCAAGATTGGTGTTGCTGAGGTTGCTTGTTATTATTGTTGCTGAGTCATTTCAGCTGCACTTGACTCTTTGTGACTGCATTTAGGGTTTTCTTGGCAGAGATACTGAAGCATTTGCCATTTCCTTCTCCTGCTTATTTTAGAGATGAGAAAACTGAGGAAACTAGGATTAAGTGACTTGTCCAGGGTCACACAGCTAGTAAGTGCCCTAGGCCAGATCTTAACTCAGGAAGATGAGCCTTCCTGATTCCAGGCCCAGGACTCTATCCACTGAGCTACGCAGATCCCCTCACATGTTATGCACATGCAGAAAAATGGGATAGAAGGGTTTCACAGATAATCATTATCATGATCATCATAGCTAATATTTGTGTAGAAATAAGTTTACAAAGTACTTTACAAATATTGTCTCATTATAGATGCTACTGTTTTTCCCATTTTACAGATGAGGAAACCAAGGCAGATAAAGGTCAAGTGACTTGGCTAGGGTCACACACCTAGTAACTTTTTGAGGCTGGATTTGAACTCAGTCTTGACTCTAAATTCAGTGATCTTTATGCCACCTATGTAGAGCTTTGAGGTTTGCAAAGTAATTTGCTTCATTCATTTCATTCAATCTTCACAACAAATTTTGAACTATTCACTATTAATTATCTCTATTTTATAAAAAAGTGAATTAATGCTAAAAACAGGTTTAAAAATTTGCTCAAGTTTGCTTAAGCAGCTAGATGGTGAAGTGGATTGAATGATGGGTCTGGAGTCAGGAAAACTTCAATTCAAAGCTGAACTCAGACACTTACTAGCTACATGACCCTGGCCAAGTAACTTAACCCTATTTGCCTTAGTTTCCTCATCTGTAAAATGATCAGGAGAAGGAAATAGCAACTACTCTAGTATCTTTGCCAAGAAAACCCACAATGGGGTCACAAAGAGATGGACAGAACTGAACAACAACAGGGTTGCTTAGTGAACAAGCTTTTGAGTTAATCTTTGAACACGGGTCTTTGTAATTCTAAGACCCATGCTTTATTAAATACCCATTAAATGTAGGGTAATGTTCAAGGTACTGGGATAGGGGGTGGGGAAAATTCAAAAACTTTTTCTGACTCATGGAGATTAATTATAGTTAAGTAGAAAATCTAAATGAATGACATGAAGAAGGGGCAGGAGAGAGTTGGTGGAGACTTTTTGGACCAGTTTGTAACATTTTTGGAAGCAGAAACACTTCACACAAGGAAATTCCCTCTTCCCAATGTTAATCAGCACCTACTTCAAAAGTTGCTAACAAGGAAGCCACCTAGAAGGCAAGTAACAACCTCCCTGGTCCTTATTTTCCTGCTCTGTACAAGGAAAGGAATGAAATAGCTGTCCCTAAGGTCACTTTTAATTCTATATCCATGATATTATGATCCTACTTCAATCATTGATTAAGTACCTAAGGAATAGTGCACATGGTGGTTTGAGGGTGGGAGGTATCAGATGTGAGGGGCAGCATGCACACGTACTCCTTGATAGACTTCTAGCAAGCATCTCTATTCACAAGCCTCCAAAGTCATTCATAGGGACATTCCCCACCCAAATTCACCCCATCCCTACTGAATTTTCCCAAGATCTAGTTTTTCCTACCTAGTCAAAGTCCAATAATATTTATACCACAATAAGCAAATGGTGGAGATTTATCATGTTGAAAATCACACTTTGTTCCTGTTAATGAAAGTAGGCTTCTTGGCAGAAACTAGATTTGAATTAGAATTTGAGTAATGTTAGATTCATAAACTGGCTATGGAATATGGAATGTGAAATATTCTATTCTTAGGGAACTTGAAGTATGGGGAAAAAAGACTAATATAATCAGGGAACCGTTTCTGATCATTAATTGAACCAGTTAGCTAGTCTCTTTAAGGCTGTGCTTCTATGAAGCCAAGACAGTTGCCTATTCTGTTAATTTCATCAACCAACAAGTCAATGCAAAGGCAGGGGCAAATCAGTGAAATGGACAAAAGCAGTAAAAGAAGCAATCTTATAGCTATATGTAGGCACAGTTTTAACTGTAGAAACAGTTTTAATACCTCCTAATGAAATGAAAAGCATGTATCTCACAGAGATAAATATTATAAAGATGACTATAATAATTTTTACATAGTTAAAATGTCCAATATATGCACAGTGCCCTGATTTTGTGTCTCTGGACTGTAGTCAAGGGACCTAGCTAGGTATAAGTTCTACCTTTTATATTTAAATGAGTGTGGCCTTGAACAAAGTCTGTATCCCACTTACTTGTATTGTAAAATGAGGGGCCAGGACTAAATGGCCCCTGAGTTCCCTTCTAAGTTCTGCTTTCTCTATAATTCTATGTTATCATGAAAATGAAAGGCAGCCTGACTTCTTGGTGGAGAGAGTTTGGGACCTGGAATGGAGAAGACATAGAATCCTACTTTTCAAAAATAGTAGCTATGTCACTTGGTTCAAGTGACAACTCCCTATGTATGAGCAACTGATTAATAGTTAAGTCAAGATTTGCTTTTTCCTCAAAGATCTCAACTCACATAATGCATACATACATACATAAACACATACATACACACATAAACACATACATACATATATACATATATGTATGTATATATGTACATATATATATATGATGGACTTTCCTATCCCTAATTTGGAGCTAAAAGAAACCTAAAAAGCCTTCTAGTTCAACCTAGACATTGTCACAGACAAGGTTATTCAGTGTAGAACCTGAAGTGAAATAGCTTATCTAAGTTCACAAAGGTACTAAGTATCAGAAGTCAAATTCACACCTGCCTCTTTTTACTCCAAAGGCAATGCTCTTTCCATGCAAACATATGAAAACAGATTTAGAGTTGGAAGGTATTAGAAATCACCTAGCCCAGGGATTAACATTGTTTTTGTGCTATGGACCTTCTTTGTTCATCTAGTAAAGCCTGAAGACCCCTTCTCAGCATCAAGTTTTTATATGCACAAGGTAAAATATATAGGATCACAGAAGAAACCAATTATGTTGAAACATATTTGTCATTTTCTTTTTGCTCATGGATCATAGGTTAAGAGCACCTATTCTAGCCCAACCTCTTCTTCATTGTACAGATGAGGAAACTGAGGCCCTCACGTGTTTGAAAATCAACATAGAAAGGATCCAAAGAAGAAAAAATGTTCTTGAAAGATTAAAACAGACATTTTAATAAAAAAATTATTTTTAACTTAAAAATTGTTTTTTTTAATATCAGAAAATATTTTCAAAATCGTGTCTGTGATATGAGTTGAGATCTTTGAGGAAAGCCTTCCTGTAATTAGAAATATAAGAATAATTTAACGAGTACAAATTACAAAGTCAGGTGAAGGAAGAATAATTTTAATCATGGTGAGGGGATGAGGGGCAAAAGGGGCTGCATTTCTATGATTTTTTTTTCTTACCATTGGCTCTGTGCTTGCTTTTTCCATACTCTGAAAGCCAAAATCATAGACTCAGCTTTAGAGCTTTAAAGGGACCTCGGAGATAATTTATTCCAACTCTTTCATTTTCTATATGACAAAAATGAAGCCAAGAGAGGTTAACTGAGGGTTACACATCAGAGGTGAGATCTGAACTGGAGTCCATTGGCTTCATTACTGGCATTCTTTCCTTTGTACCAATCAACCTCCTGACTTTCAAAATTCCCACACAAATTCCAAGTCTATAAACATGGTTTTTTCACCAGTTCTTGACAAGCTTTGGAGAATGAAGATGGAAGAGAGTGAAATGTGATCTTCAATGAATACAGTCTGGCTGAAGATACAGTGTGTGTGTGTGTGTGTGTGTGTGTGTGTGTGTGTTGAGTCATTTTGAAGTTTAAAGGACAGATGTAGCTATGGTTTACCTCCCAGTATCCTTCTTCTCAATATTTCATTGGCTGTGGGGTCCACATTAAAAGAGTATCATGATGGAGACAATTTGTCCATGACTGAACTCTGTTTTGAACACTAGATGGATGCTTGTTGAGTGCAGTATTTCCTCAAGAATGATGATCTCATTAAACTATCTCCTTCACAAGCTTTCCAAATCTGCAGCAGCTTCCCTCTACCCCCTTTAGCTTCAGTTGTGGAAGAGAGGAATTGTGCATTCCTTTGAGAACTATAGGAAGAGACTCTGATCATCTCCCAAGGGATCTGCTGAGCCACTAAGTACCAAGACAATGACACTTTTTAATGTCCTGCAAAGAGGTGATCCATCAAGGCATCGTAGCAGGACTAAAAAACTCAATGCTATTTGACTTAAGCTGCTGAAGGGGTTTATGGAATCCTTATGGTAGGGTTTTCAGTCTTTAGAGGGAAGCCACATGTGACTGCTAAAAACCAGGAGAATATCAGTCCAATAATCCCACTCATCAGTTTTTTTTTCAAGAAATACAAAGGCGACTTAAAGGAAGGATTTGGAAAATGAGGGTGGTTCTACTAACATGTGGATGTCGAATGCCTTAAGCACTAAACTTGACAGTAATAATACTGTGAAATTTATTTGTGTAGAGCAATAGACTGCAGAAAAGCTGAGAAGGTCTGATAGAAGAAGAAAAGCTCTGTGTTAAAGCTTATTTTTCAAAAGGCAAAACTCACTGTCAGTCAGTGACTCCCGAGGCATATGGGACAAGGAGGAAGGCAGGTGATTTCCATTTACAGTGGGGCAAAATTACAGAAAATATCGGACGATGACAATAAGCCTGTACTCTGTTAAATGAAGGAATAATTTTGTTCCTAATTACAAAAGAATCACTCCTTCCCTGACCCCCACCTCCATTCTTTGGGAAGAGAAAATAAGGACACGCATAAAAATGATTTGGAAGAAAAGTAAAAGACTGTAACAAAGGGGTAGAGATCATGGCTCTAGACATCAGTAATTTGAAAGGGACAACAGGAATATTTATAGGTAAAACTAAATAAGTTTATTTATTTACTCCCAGTACAGATGAGCTTTCTTTGCTTCCTGCTGTAGTTTCAATTGGTCGAAAATTGTGACAGAGTGATGATTCTACATTAGGAAATCATGGGGAGATACTGAGTCCAAACACTCACTTTTTGATAAATGGAGATAAAGTGATAAGGTCCATAGAGAATCAAGTGGCCATCCATCACTCTGCATTTGACTAACCTGCTTCATCCTTTAAACACTAAGCTGCCTGAACTACATCCTTCCTCTCTGAAATATGGAGGGAAAAATCTTATTTCATAGGATGGTTGATGCTATAGCTTAAATGTAATGTTTTTGTACATTCCCAATTTGTTGTGTGTTGTGTTTCATTTTTTAGAGGCCAATAAAAAGATCTCCAAATATAATCACAGAAATAATCAAGCATTAACAAGATCAACTGAGTCCCTTTGAATTCATCAGCTTTTTTTTTAATGTATTAGTTTCTCTCTCTCTCTCTCTCTCTCTCTCTCTCTCTCTCTCTCTCTCTCTCTCTCTCTCTCTCT
>NW_027185655.1:39627018-39689903 GCF_028583685.1 Petaurus breviceps papuanus
TCTCTCTCTCTCTCTCTCTCTCTCTCTCTCTCTCTCTCTCTCTCTCTGTCTGTCTGTCTGTCTATCTCTCTCCCTAAATGATGAGGGCATCACCAAATCTAAAGTTCTCTAATTAATATATTCATGTTTTATCAACCTGGTAATTGCACCAATAAGAAACTATTCAATTGGATTACCCTTTTTGGAAATTTTAGAATTTCTTCCCATTTTCCTCTAAATTCCTTTTCAGTGCATCAGTCCTTTACTGTACTTCTTGTAATAAGTGGTCTCTCTGTTTTTGTTTTTCCCCTTACCCATGGTCTCAAAAATCAATAGAAATCAAGAGCTAGAAACAACAATAGAACTTATCTACACTACATTTGACAGATGAGGAAACTGAGGCTGAGAAGTAAGGGTAGTCAATAACAGAACTGGGATTGGACTGAAATGTCTGTCTGAAACCCCCTCCCATCAATCAAATTAGGCACATCAGTCAGGATATAAAGATGACAGTTTTATATTGGTCTTTTATATGGCCAATTTTATTGGCCTTATACATGGTCTTTCTTTTCATAAAATAAGATGAAGGAGCTTTGTGAAAGTGAACAGATTTTAATTATTTCATTAGGACACCATAATGCAGAACTGTATTAGTATGTTCTCTACTTATTTGTTACCTTTTAAGTGCATCATTTAAAAGATTATTTAATAGTTATGAAGACTGAAAAGGTTTTGTTTTGTTTTGTTTTGTTTTGTTTTACAAGGATGAGGAATCAACCTGTGATTTCCTTGATATAAGAAACTCCCAGACACAGAAATTCATACTCCCAGTGCAGTTCATCACCTTTTCTGCAATTCACCAACAGGGAGCTATGGAGAGCCCTGAGGATTTAAGTTACATACCCAGGGTCACATAGCTTATATGTGTTAGACGTGGGACTTGAATCTAGATTTCCTTGACCCCAAGACCAGCTATCTATCCAATATGCCATGATATTTATTATCACATATTTATTACTATTTATTCAGCTACATTTGTTTATATTTGTTGTAGAACAAATTATTTCATAATAATCAATTAATCAATCCAAAGTAATTCTTAATTAATCAAGCAACAAAGAGATCTGTGTAGAAATAAGTGAAGGGGTATAAAAAACTTGGTTAACAATTGCTTCTGTAGTTGTCTTTAAATAAAATGGAGCTTTACATGCTTTATATTTCATAACTTCAGATACTATTCACCCTAAGTTTAAATTCAAAAATCAATGTTATAGGATCGTAGATTTAGGGTTAGACAGAATTTTAGGTGACATCTAATCAAACCTGTTCGTTGCTGACATATGAGGAAGCAGGCCTAAAACTATAAGCAAATGTGCCCAGGGTCACAAAGGTAAAAAGATGCAGAACCAGAATTCAAACTCTAGTCTTCCTTCCTTCCTTTTTCCTTCTCCCTCCCTTCTTCCTCCTTCCTTCTCTGTTTCTTCCTTCTTGCTTAGAGTACGCAGGAAATTCAAGGCAGAGCTGATATGGGGACGCAGTTTTCTTGGTGTCCAGTCTATTGTTTTGCACTTTTTGACTGCCTTACAATCTTCAAAATCAAATAGTTGACTGGGTTTACTCCATTAGGGAGTCCTGCCATAAAGGAGACAACCAAATACAATTCAATTGTGCAAAAATCTATTGTTTGCTGAGTGCCAGGCACTGAGCATATAAATGACACCCTCCCTCCCTTTCTTCCTTCTTCTTTCCCTTCCTTTCCCCTCCCTCCTTTCCTTCCTTCTTCCTTTCCTTCTTCTTCCTTCCAACCCTTCCTTCCTGTCTTTTTCTTCCTTTCTGTCTACCTTCTTTCATTCCTCTCTCCCTCCCTCCCTCCTTCCTTTCTTTCCTCCTTCTTTCTTTCCTTCCTTCATTCCTTCCTTTTCTTTCTTCCTTCCCTTTTCCTTCTTTTCCTTTCTTCCTTTACTTCTTTCTTCCTTCTTTCTTTCCCTCTTTCTTTTCTTCTTTCTTCTTTCTTTCTTCCTTTCCTTCTCTTTCTTTTTTTCTCTTTCTTCCTTTCTTCCTTTCTCTCTTTTTCTCTCTCTCTCTTTCTTTCTATCTTTCTTTTTTTCTCTCTCTTTCTCTCTCTCTCTTTCTTTCTTTCTTTCTTTCCTTCTTTCTTTCTTTCTTTCTTTCTTTTTTTCTTTCTTTCTTTCTTTCTTTCTTTCTTTCTTTCTTTCTTTCTTTCTTTCTTTCTTTCTTTCTTTCTTTCTTTCTTTCTTTCTTTCTTTCTTTCTTTCTACCTTATTCTTACCCTACACCCTTCACTTCTAACACTCTTTTAATTAAAAAAATAAAGAAAAATAACCATACTCCTCGGAGCAACTTATACACCATCAAGCAAAACAAATTTTTATGTTGACTATATCCAAAACTATTTGTCTTTTTATGTGTATTCAGTGCATCACCTCTTTTTTAAGTAATAAGCCGCATGCTACATCAATGACCCTCTCTTCCAAATAATTATCATACTTGACTCCAATAAGGGAAACAATGATATAGGAGAATATAAGAGGAGATATAAATATAGGAGAAGAGGAAGAAGTCTACAATAAGGGCAGAGAATATGTAGATACATAGGTATAATGATAACATTGCTCAACCTAGGAGAAAATAGCCATTTAAAAATTTACTGGTCTTATGGAATTTAGTTTAAAAACTGACATGATGAAATTGGTCACCCCTGCAGAAACAGAATCTTGAAAAATTACAGGGAAGAGGGACTTGAGTATATGGTGTTTGAGCTCCATTCTATCTTTTAAAATACCCATCTATAAGGAATTCAGCCTGCTAACTATTTATTCAGTGTATTTTACAGAGAGAAAAACAGATGATCAAATTGTAGTAGCTTATTACTTAGCAGAGGCAGAGGCCAAAACGAGCAAGTGGTTATGTGTTAGCAGAGATTATTTGTAATCAAAATATAGAAGACTTATTAAAGGAAATACTTTTAAATATGAACTAATTCTAATGCTGTATTTTGCATGACAATGGAATGGAATAAAGAGTTGATGTTACACTTTTTTATTTTCCTCTACATCCTATAAAAATCAATGCACCACAGCATGAAAAAGTTAAACATAGTATTCTTTTATGTTCCATATGGTCTCCAGTACAGTTCTAGCCACCATGATTGATCACATACTATAATTCATATATTACACAGAGAATATAAATTCTATGCATAAATATATACAAATAAAATATATATATATATATATAAAATATAAAAATAAAATATGATTGATCAGATGCTAGAGAAGATAAGATCCTTAAGTATTCTCTTTCCTACATTCCTTCTATCTACCAGTTCTAGTGATGGTCCAGGCCTCTCTTAATCTTTATGTTTTCTTTCCTAAGAATATTTAATCAAATTGCTATGCTACTAAAATCCACTAGCCTCACTTGGAAATAAAACTTGAGATTTCAAAAGGATGAGAGAGTTCTATGTATCTGGAACTATGTAAATTGTGCCAACTAATGGCTAATTTAATGAGAATTCAATTGAACAAATGCTATTAGATATTTGACAGTGACATTGACACAGTATAGCCTTACATGAACTAAAGCAAAGAAAAGTAAACAGAGTCAAGAAAAGCATATGGCCAATAAAAACAGCAAGGTAAATGGAAAGAACAATGACCACAAAACTTTTTTTTACAATTAATGTTACAAAATTACTAAGAACAAGCTTGATCCCAAAGAGATATAAGAACAGAATATTTACTTGTTTGAAGATGAGGAGGGGGGCAGGGGTAGAGGGGGGAATGGACTTATGTGAAACATTGCATTTAATATCACTGGGGTTTTCTATGTGTCAATTGGATTTGCTGAATTTTTCCTTTCCCCTCTTTTTTGTTAGATTTTTTTTTTATTCTTTGTTAGAAAGGATGGCACCTGTTAAGGGCAGTGGAGAAATCTCGGTGATATAAAATTATATATATGTATATATCAGTAAAACATGTTAAGTATGTATAAGACATAGGAAAATCTATCAACTGCTCTCTGCATATGGAGCACAAAATTCACATTTTGTTAAATGATGACCCCTTTAGCAAGAAAATTCACTTGGCTGTTTTAAAAACAATAGATGTCAAAATTCAGAAATAATACTAAAATGTTGCTACTGAAAAGTTTGTTTAATCTTATTATTATAAGCTAAAATAGAATTATTTAAATTCTTAGAGAAGGAAATACTATTAGATATAAGAAAAGATACCCTAAAATATGTTCTTATTATCCATATATTAATTCATTCAATTAAGTTGCAGAACAGGTGCTGGTTTGCTTTGTTAATAGGAGTTTTCTTATCAGGAATTTGCTACACCAATAAAACCTGGGCCCTCTTAAAAGTCATTCAATAAATAAATAGTATGTCTTCTATTTCCAAGTTCCTACTGTCCAGAATCATGTCATATATTAGGTGATTAAACAGTATACATAAATAACACAGACACAACTGTTCAAGTGAATAGTAGGGATAAAAATTGTAGGAGAGGAGTTCTGCTTGGCTTCCATGGAAGTCATGGTTAACATAGATGGGGTGGGGATAGCAAAAGATTTCCATAAATGAAGAAAGTTTTACATAAAGGTGCCAAAGCAGGTAGCATCGGTCATGTCTGAAGTATGATCACCAACCTAGAATGTGACTCAGTGTCATGGGTGATAAAACTATAGGCAACTTTAAACTGAGGCAAAAATATTCAGAAATTTTAGTAAGCAATAGGGAGTCAGTAGAAGTTATGGGGTACTGAAATGACATGATCAGAACTCTGTATTATAGATTAGTCTAGAAGTGATACCTAGGATAGACTGATATATACTGGTCATAAAAATGGGTGGTGAGGACTGTTCCTAACGTGCTTCATGGTGTTGGGCTTGAGAAATCAGGGAAATAAAAATATTAACTGATCAACATTGTCAAGGGATGCCTAGTTCAAGGAGCAAGGCATTTGAGAAAGAATTTTTTTATAACAGTAATGGGGGTAAAACTGCAAAGAACAGCATAAGCAGGTGATGAAGAAATGGAAGCCATGATTATAAACTACTTTTTCAAAAAGTTTCAGAAAAAGAGAGAAGCAAAGGTATCATAATCAAGAGAAGGTGTTTTGTGTTTTTAAATACAGTAAGGAAGATCTTGGGTCAGCTAATTGGTACAGTGGATAGAATGCTCTCCCTGGAATCAGGAGGACCTGAATTTAAATCTGGCTTCAGACTATCTGTGTGACCCTGGACAAATCACTTAACCTTGTTTGCCTCAGTTTCCTCATCTGCCAAATGAGCTGGAGAAGCATATGGCAAAGCAGTCCAGTAACTTTGCCAAGAAAATTTCAAATGACATCAGGAAGAGTCAGAAACCACTAATCAATTAAACAGCATCAACAAAGGAAAGCCTAAAACTTTATAAACAGAAGGAAAGAAGACTCACGGGGAGGGGGGTTGGGAGGGAGAGAGAGAGAGAGAGAGAGATTATTCTAAAGGACTCTGGAGAAAATAAAATGAAGTGCAAGAGTGAAGGAGTGAGAGCCTTGGACAAAAGGAATATTACCCTTTATTCTGAGACAGGACAGTAGGAGGGATATACTTAGAGAAATATTGAGTCAATTAAATAATTATTTGAAAAATAGCTTCAGCAAAATTCCAGGATATAAAATAAATCTACTAATCTACTTTGATGACAAGCATTTCTGTATATTATTAACAAATTCTAGCAGAAATAATTCAATTCAATATAAAAATAGAATTATAATATATTTCATTATCTGCCAACCAAGCCAAAAAAGAAGTAGAGACTTGGGGCGGCCAGGTGGCTCAGCGAGTAAGAGCACTAGCTCCAGTGTCGGGATGACCTGGATCAAATCCGGGCTCAGATACTCAGCACCACACACAGAAATAACTGGCCATGTAACCTTGAGCAAGTTACTTAACCTCGATTGCTTAAAAAAAAAAGTAGAGACTTAACAAATATTTATTAATTGATCAGTTAATAAAGGGAGCCAGGTGGCATAGAGGACTAACTGTTAGAAATGAAGTCAAGAAGACCCGAGTTCAAATCTGACCTTAAACACATAGTAGCTATGTGAATTCGGGCAAGTCATGTAACTTCTACCTATTTTCAGTTTCCTCATCTATAAAATTGAGATCACAATAGCACTTACCTTCCAGGGTTATGGTGAAGATCAAATAAATAGCATATGTAAAAGAGTTCATAAATTTTAAAACCTTATATAAAAGCTACTTAATATCATCATCATGATTATTACTACTAGGTGGTAGAGTGGATAGAGTGTCAAGCCTGGAGTCCTGAGTTCAAATATAGCTTCAGACACTTACTAGCTGTGTGACCTTGGGCAAGTCACTTAACCCTGTTTGCCCCTATTTCTTTCTCTTTGAAATGAGCTGGAGAAGCAAATAGCAAATCACTCCAGTTTCTTTGCCAAGAAAATCTCTAATGGGGTCACATTTTTTCAGGACTGAAATGAGTGAACAACAAAAAAATTGTGGTTGTGATTGTTGTTGTTACTATGAGCTAGAATCGGGAAAACCCCAGTTCAAACTGTACAATAAAATTCTGGATAAGTCAGCTAATCTTTCGGTGCCCCAGGAAACTCAAAAAACCTTAAGTGTTGACCTGAAATCATAGAGGAAGTTTTCTAACCTAGAGTTCCCCTTACCTATGAAATCACAGGTCTGATTAAACACACACATGCCTATATACACATAACTCATCTGTATACATGTTGTATCCCCCCAGTTGGACATAAGCTCCTTGAGATCAGGGACTGCTTGGGTTTTGTGTTTGTGTCCCCAATACCTACCAAATGATTTTTTAAATGAAATTAAGTAGCTGAATGGCAACCAGAAAAGAGGAAGGCTATCCAATTTCTGTTTGTCATGAGACCAGAATACAGCTTAAGTTTTGATCAAACTGATTGTGACTTATCTCCTCCATTTTCTAATGTAAATAACCAGACTGGTGGGTGTGGTGGGCTAGATGTGCCTGGGGTGTTGACGGAGGACTAGCACCTTTGGTGTCAGGGTTTTAGGGCCTTTCTCAGGGCTGGTTATCCACCTTTGGTGTCTCCCTGGCACTCAACTCTTACTTGTGGCACCAAGAAGGTGCAACACATGCAATGGCCACATCTTGGTAAGCCATCTCAGCAAAGGGGCTAAATCAGGTTGAGAGTAAATGACAGGCCTCCAACTGTCAATGAGTTAAGGTGATGTCTACCCCAAACATGTGAAGACTTCCCCTGGTGAATGAGCCATATGAAAGCCCCCCAAAATCCAAACTCTGCTCTCTAGTGTTATTTAATCAGTCAATCAACAAAAATTTATTTTAATTTTTTTTTAGTTTTGAGTTAAATGAACATATAAAACAATATTGCCATGATCAGAGTGGAATAGGAAAGAAATATATGTGAAACTGTGACTCTCATATATACTATGTGATACATTCAAAATAAAATGTTCAAAGCTGAGCTGCTTATCTGTGTTGCCCTTCATAATTCCTTCGCTTCTGTGCATTTAAAATTTTTTTTCAGTAGTTCTAATCATGTTGGATACGATGAAAGACAGAGACAGACAGACAGAGACAATTTATGCCAAGAGATAAGAGAAAGACTGAGAAATGTGACAGAGACAGTAAGAGAGATACATAGAAATAGAGCAAATCTCTGCTATGGAGTCTTCAGTCTTTAATTCTAACAATTAATAACTAAATTGCATAGGTAACCTGAGTGATCAGTCCATTTTAGCCCTTGAAATTGCCTATGAGCTAGCACATGTCAGAGAACTCTTGAATCTAGTAATCAATAGGGAACCATATTGCACACATAGTTTATTTTTACAGAGTTAATTTAGCCATCTAACCAGTAATTTACAGGCTCATGGTGTGTGTTTGAATGAAGTAGGCATGACTTATAAATTTACTAAAGATACAGGAAATATCAGAGTAGAAAAAATACTTATGATTCTATTTCAGGTCCCCTGAAGTTAAGTGACTTGCCAAGGGTCACCCAGTCAAATAAGATTTGAAAGCTGGGATTCTGAATGATAGTCTATCCAATCCACCACACAAAGTCACAAGGACGAGTTGGCAGAATTGCTGCTAGGTATACCTAGAGACTTAGGGCACACACATTCTCAACAGATCTTTGATACTTCACAGAGCAGTGGCCTATCATTCAGAAAGTGTGGGGTACCAGAAGTGCAGCTGGAGCTGTAAGCATTATCAGGTAAAAGTGAGGTTTCCTGGGACTGCAGTAAGCAAAGCCCCATTACAACTCCTGGTATTAATCATAATAAGTGTTTTATCTTCCCCTGTCATGTTTAGTTTCTACATACAATTTACCTCTCCAGCAAGCTGTTCACAAAATTGGCCACCCTTATCTCTTAACTTATAATCTTCAAGTACCTAAATGTATTTCCCCTAAAGTTCCCACAGTTAACAGAACAAGGGCCAACATAAGTGCTATTTAAAGACATTGCTGCACACCCTGTTATAAAAGGCAGGGCTGCTGCCATGGACCCCTCCTATCATCTGCTGAAAAGCTTGCCCACCCTCACTGTTTCTTTTTCTAATCACAGTTGGATGTGAGACTTCCAATATTTCTGATGGGGTTTCCAAACACGTATTTGCAAAACGCCTTTAATTCATTCTTTATCTGGGGCCAAATGAATGAAATTGGGCTATAGTTACCCTATCCATGACCTCTGTTCACTTTATATCCACCAGGCTCCTTTTGTCAATTGATCCGTCAGTCATTCCATAAGTAGATTCTGAGAGTCCACAGTAATGGGAGCTAAATATCTAAAGTGCCATATGAAAGCTATATGTGGAAACTCCAAAAACAACAACCAAAGTTGGGCTGCCTGATAAAAAAAAAAGGAAAAAGAGAGAATTCTGCCATCATCCTCCAGACTCAGGCAGTGGTTTATATTGTATAAAGATACCAAACTGATTCAGAGATGTGGGTCAGAGATTAGGCAGCTGATAATATTTCACTCTCCATGACCCTATCTCACTGTTCTCCTCTTATGATATATTGATAATCCTTTATAATTAAGCTGCCGAGATAATATTAAAATGTAATCCAGATGAACACCAATCACAGGATATATCAAAGGCTGAAGTAGTAACCACTTCTAGCCAGGCGTGACAATTACTAGGCAGTTTTAATTTCACATTTCTAAATGGTTTGCCCCAAGATCTGAAGACAAATTATGTTTCATTTCTATCCATAAGTGCAGCAAAAATTGCTCTTATTCAAATCAAAATTGTTCAAAGTCTACCTAAGATGTCAGAGTTTTAAATTTATGTATATATATTTTTTTCTTTTGGAGCTGAAAACCTTTACAATATCCCCAGAGAAATGAGGTCAGCTCCCAAGAGCTTTCTGAACATTTTCACAAAATGTTTGTGGCAAAGAAGGCTGGTTGTGCCAGACAAGGAGACCCAAGTTCATACACATGGCAAATGACTTTCATAGGGCAATAGGAAAAAGGATCTCAAATTTGACACTCTATGTTCCATGGCTTAATCAATTTTCATGCCCTGAACATAATAATTAGGGGAGTCTAAATTTCTCTTATTCTCTCATTTCAATTCCTTGCCTTGCCACCAGATACAAAATTTAGTGCTTGTGCAATATTTCTAATATTTTTTAGAGAAAGTTGTATACCTCCACAACCCCACCCCCCACCAGGTATAAATTAAAGTATCTCTTTACTTTGTGGGTGGAAGCTAGCAACTGAAAATGGTGATGAAATAAATAATGTTCCTTGGCTGTCCCACAACAGAAATTGAGTCTTCACCAAGGCTGGATTTAACCTAGCATATCAGAATGGGACATATCCAACCATTGCAGAGTGTAAAATAGAGATATTATACAAAATCTCCCTTCATATTAAGTCACCATATATCTTGATGGTTTCTGACTCCAAAAAAAAGATAGGAATTATGAAGGAGGATGAAGACTATTGGAAATTATGATTTGTAATCAAGGAATTAAGGGTACTAAAAACTTAAATACTAAGCAGAAACTTCCTATCTATGCATCATCAAAGAGATTTTTTTTCAAGAAGAGTCAGAAGTGGTTTAATACAGTGAGCACTGAACCACACATACACACACACACACACACACACACACACACACAGTTCCATATACACAGATACAATGAATCACACGGAAAACTATCCTTGATGGAAACATGAAGAAGGAATAAGTAGGCTTTGTGTATGATTTCCTAAAAGAGGGCACAGCTTTAGAACGACGATACTGATTGAGTGGCAGAGGAAATAGACTTTACTTGCTCTGATAACACATATACTGTACAAAGAGTCAAGATTATGATTTTTTTAAGTATGGCTTTAGGGGCAGCTAGGTGGCATAGTGAGTAGAGCACCAGCCCTAGAGTGAGGAGCACCTGAGTTCCAATCAGGCCTCAGACACTTAACACAAAAACTAGCTGTGTGACCTTGGGCAAGTCACTTAACCCTCAATTGCCCTCCCAAAAGCAAAAATAAAATAAAATATGGCTTTAGACCTGAAAGATATTTTAGAAATCATCTAATTTGAACCCCTCATTTTACAGATGAGGAAACTGAGACTCAGATATTTTCCCAAAGCAGAGCTTAAATTTGGACTCAGCTTCTCTGACTCTAAAATCAAGATTCTTTAAATCATTTTGTCTATTTCCCCTCATTTGACTTATTAAAATAAAATTCAGCTTTAAAGAGTGTATTGAAATAGAACCTGTTATTGTTAAACTAAAATTATATAAGATTCTATGATAGATGTGTCCATGGACATAATTTTATTTAATAAACCATTTACTACAAACAACAAATATGGCACAAAGTAGAAAAGAATTGACAACTAAAAGTAGTATTATAGTGGATATCTTTTGCAAAATTCAAAGATAAAAAGAATTTCCTACTTATGGTGAGATTCACCAAGACATTTATTTTCTACAGTAACATGTTTGATGATAATATCAAAATCTAGAACACTACAATCCTTCTCAAGGGAATTCACTACTCTTCATGAGATTGGCATTACCGTTCATATGACAAAAACAAAGTAGATGAGAAACACACACTGACACATAGTTGAATGGGAAACCAATTGGATTATTACATCAATATTTATTCCATGGACAGGAATTATAAATAGATGATGAGCTGATTCCAGAACCAAAGAAAGAGAAAGGATTGAAATGCATTTTGGAAATTGTATAACCATTTCAAGTTTTCCAAATTACTTAATTCTACAAAAGCTTATCATCCTTACATTAGTAAAGTAATCAATAATGTCACATGATTCTGTATAAAAATTGATGCACATGTTATATTCTAATCTCTATTAATACTTTTCCTAACAGCAACTGCATATGTAATGGGACTTTGGAGCATGCCAAGAAAATGGAGTTACCCAAGTGGGAGGCTTGCTTCTAGGACAACATTCTGTGTCCCACATGGATGAGAGGAGCCTCTTTCTGTTGGCTTCAAATCTGATACAAACTCCTTCCAGTTATGTGATAGGGGAATACAAAAAGTTTTATCACAGATGCAAGTCCTTGGCACCTCTCATGTGGGTACTTCTATCTTAGGTGATTTGAGCATCTACCTAAGTTTTGTTGTATATATCCCTCTGTGTGGTAGGGGAATGCAGAATGTCCTATCCCAGAAACAAGAGTCTCTCATTTGGGTACTTCCAATATTATTTAGCATGAAGAAACTGAGGCTCATAGGTAAAGTAATTTGGCCACTGTTAGGCAGCTTGCAAATGTCAGAAACAGTATTTGACAGCAAGTCTCCAGACCCCAAATCCAGCGCACTGCATCATACCATGTTATTATAATCACAGAAGTTCCAGAGTTGTAGGTGATCCCAAAGTTTTGAAAGATTTAAGTAGGCTCTAGCATATTGTTTGTTTTAAAACTTTTAATTTTTATACTTTTCAAGCAAAAGCATTTTCTTAAATTAATCTTTCTTCCCAGTTGCCCCACATCCATGGTAGAAAAAAAAATCCCTCATTACATATCTACACAGTTGGGCTACACAAATTCCCACATTAAACATGCCAGGTAATACATACCTCTTTCTTCATTTTAAGTTCATCACTTCTTTAATAGGAGGTGAGAAGTATATTTTATCTTAATTCTTTTGTATTCATGATTTATTGTTTTCAACAGAATTCCAAATTCTTTCAAAGTTGATTTTCTTTATGTTGTTATCATTTTATATTTTTTTCTCCTCAGTTCTCTCTACAAGAGTTCATAAAGGTCCTCTCTCTTTCCTATTGTACTATATACATTGTATATACTATATACATTATATATATACACATTGTACTGTAAATGATATATAAATGATCAAAAATATGAATAGGCAGTTTTTAAATGCAGAAACCCCAAACTAACACCAATTATATAAAAGTATTCTGAATAACTAAGAAATGAGAATTAAAAGACCTTTGACAACCTGCTAAGGGCAGATTATCAAGACTACCTATCAGACTGGCAAAAATGAAATTGAACAATGTACCATTTTTATGGCCCTGTAATATAACATTGCATTTACATACCATGTTTGGTTTAGCCATTCCCCAATATAACACCCTTTTAGTTTCCAATTTCAGTCTACTATAAAGAGCTGCTCCATTTTTTTTTTAATTCTTTTCCTCTTTCTTTGGAGTATATACTTAGTAGCAGTTTTGCTGGTGAAAGGGTGAGTGTCACAGTTTGTTAACTTTCTCAGTCTAATCCTAGATCACTTTCCAGAGAGACTAGACCAATTCATAATTCCACCAACAGTGCATTCAACATTAGTCATTTTCCTCTTAACATCTTTGCCATTGTGATAGGTAGTCTTGATAATCTGCCCTTAGCAGATTGTCAAAGGTCTTTTAATTTTCATTTCTTAGTTATTCAGAATACTTTTATATAATTGCTGTTAGTTTGGGGTTTCTGCATTTTAAAACTGCCTGTTCATATTTTTGATCATATGTGTGTACACATACATATATGTATACACATAATATATATGCATTATATATAAATTGTATATTATGTGTGAACATTATATATACACTATATACACATTATATATAACATACATTATATGTGCACATTTTGTATGCATAATATATACCTTATATACACATTGTATAGCTATATGTAAAATACACATCATATAGACATTACATACATTATATTTGTGCATTATACATACATTATATGCACATTATATGTTGTATTACATTATATGTGTACATTATATATACAAACATAGACATTATATATGCATCGTATATACACATTGTATGCACATTGTGTGTACATTATATATAGTGTGTACATTATGTGTGCACATTATGTATGCATTGTATATACATTGTATATGCATTATATATATATATCATATACATTATATATACATATTATATACAAATTATATAATGCAAATTGATTTTAGGCTTATAAATTTGATTCCACTCTTTATGAATGAGCCCTCATTTTTTTCCAAGTTTGACTTGTTTGTGCAAAAGCTTTTAAATTTTGCGTAATCAAAATTGGGCATTCTGTTTTCAGCAATCCTTTCTATTCCTTGCTGTCTTAATGTCAATCTTAATCCAGATATTCAAAAGGTAATTTCTTCCTTACTCCTCTAATTTATTTCTAAAGTAACATTTTTATCTAGGTTGACTTCAACATATTCTCAATGCTTACTTTTCATAAGAAATGTTAGAATGAGATGTTGCATGCTCCAAACTGGAAGTATTCAGATATAACTGTGGGTGAGTCACTTAACTTCTGTTTGCCTCATTTTCCTTAAATGTAAAATAGGGTTAACAACAATACCTACCCCCCAGGACAGTTGTAAGTATCAAGTGAGATAATATTTGCAAAAAGCACTTATATATGAATACTACTATGCTGTAATAAAGGATGCGCAGGTTGACTTTAGGAAAAAAAACATGGAAACACTTGCATGAAATAATGAAGAGTGAAGTGAGCAGAACCAAGAGAACCTTGTATAGAGTTACAACAATATTGTTCAAAGAATAACTGTGAATGACTAAATTATTCCGAGCATTAGTAATGCTCAAACCAACTACAAAGGACCTACAAAGAAAGATGCTATTGACCTCCAGAGAAAAAATTATAATTGATAAATAGAAGTATGTGTAGTATGGTTTTCTGTGTGTGTGTGTGTGTGTGTGTGTGTGTGTGTGTCTGAAATGGTAGCTATCTCTAAGTGCTGGGTGAGGAAAGAGGGAAACAGTTCTAAACTTAAAATGTAACCAAAGAAATAAATCTAATTTTTAAAAGTAATTAACTAGGGGCAACTAGGTGGCTCAGTGAGTAAGAGTGCCGGCCCTGGAGTCAGGAGGACCTGGGGTTGGTTCCAGCCTCAGATACTTAATACCCACCCAAAAAAAAAAAAAAACTGTGTAATCTTGAGCAAGTTACTTAACCCCAATTGCTTAAAATGAAGTAATTAAGTATACCCCGTAGCTTTGAACTTAATAGGATATACAAGGTGAAGCAAAATAAAAATAAGATAATTCTATCTCCTTTCCATCACATTATCATTATCCCATCCACCCCATGAGTGAACCTCTCATCTTTCATCTTCCTCTTCTCCACAACTGAGCAAAAATGTACACCTGTTTCTGTCCTAAGTACTCATTATGTGGCACAATTCATGGTGAGTTTTAGTACCTGTGACATTTAACATTGTATCATGAACATCCTAATAATATTGAGCAACAAAATATTTGCAAGATATATAAATGGACCTCTGATATACTTCCATATGTAGCACCCCCACTTCTATAAACAATAACCGGAGACAAAAAGATCAGATATAAATTTTGTTGTTTAGTTAATTAGTTGTGTCTGACTGTTCATGTTCCATTTGGGGTTTTCTTAGCAAAGATAGCAAAGTGGTTTGCCATTTCCTTCTCTGGCCCATTTTACAGATGAGGAACTTAAGCAAAACAGTGTTTAGTGACTTGACCAGGTTCACACAAGTAGTGAGTGTTTGAGGTTGAATTCTAACTCAGGTCCTCTTGACTCCAAAGCTAGTACACTATCCACTGCACCATCTCGCTGCCCAGATATAGATAGATATAGATCAGGTTAACTTAAACTCAGAAATATTTACCATCAGACTAATATTGGAGCATATTAAAATCAAGTTGGTTAGCATCCCTAACATGGTCCAACCTCCTATCCCAGCCCAGTTATCCCCTCTAGAAGGCAAAGCCTCCTTGTTAAGCATTCTAATGTAGAATTTATATTGAATAATTGACCAAGGATACTTAATCATTCAAAGAGATAAATTATTTTTTAAAGAGTCACCATAACCATGGAGAAAAATTTTCTGCTATGAACTCAAAAGTTTTTCTGTCTTCCTGGACTTTTCCATATCCCATTTTATTATTCAAATGGCAATACATACAAAGCATCTGGTTATTAAGCAACATATAAAATGGAGTGCTCTGTTATAAAACAACCTTATCTGGTATGGTGATTGACAATTAACCACTGCTCTATCCTTAACCACGGGAGTTGACAAACTGCTGCCTGACATCCTATTGAACTTTACTGTCAACAAAATAACTAACAACTTAGGGGGAGGCATGGAAAGGGGGAAAGGAAGAAAAAAAATGAGATGGGTGAAAGAGAAAAAAGAGATAAGAGGGGAAATAAAAATAAGTGAAGGTGTGGTGTATGTGAGAAATGACAATGCACTAACAAAAATGAGAAAGCTAAAAATTGTTAATATTTTTAAAAGGAAAGTTTTAAATTAAATGCATGGGGGGTTAGAGAGTAATAAATTTTGTATGAATGTATGTATGTATGTATATGTGTATAGATAGGGATTATATATATATACATACTCTCTTAATACACAAGCACATTATCACTTATAAAAGCATTTTCATTTGTATATGATAGATATGAACATATACACCTATATTATTCAATTTATATCATAAATCTTAAAGCACTATATAAATGAAAGCTACCATTAGAGGATTAACTATTGGTAATTAGAAAAAGAATTCTAAAACTGGTTTTATGAGTATAACATAATGAGAAAAGATTTCAATTTTCCTTTTCAATAGTATATAACAGTAAAAATATGAACATCTCTGTAGGATAGCATGGGGCAGCTAGGAGGTACAGTGAATATAATGTTGAGCCTGGAGTCAGGAAGATTTATTTTCTTGAGTTCAAATCATGACTAAAACACTTATTAGTTGTGTGACCCTGTGCAAGTCACTTCACTCTATTTGCCTCAGTTCCTCATCTGTAAAATGAGTTGGAGAAGGAAAAATGAAACCATTCCAGTATCTTTGGCAAGAAAACCCCAAATGAGATCACAACGAGTTAGACACAACTGAAACAATTGAACAAGAATAATGTAGGATAGCATGGTGAAGAAACACAATTTTTCATTCTGCCATCTAAGATTTCTGATCCTATACTTTATGTGAATCTATTTCTTTGAGTCAATATATAAAAGCTTATATTTTGAAGAAGGCATGTTTTTTGTCTGTCCCCTTGTGCTAGGTGAGAAGGGGGAAACATGGAAGGAGAAAATCTTGTCACTTCTCCCTCATATGGTAACTAATGAAATTAAGTGTGGGGATGGGGGGAGGGGTGCGAGGAGACCGAAAGAGAGAGACAGAGACAGAGAGACAGAGACAGAGAGAGAATAAAACAAAAGCTCTTATCAGTAGCACAAGTGGATTTTAGAAGTTTTATTGAGCTCAGACTCCTTCCCCACAGACTCATTCACCTTCCCCCAATTCAACTATTCAACTTGGACATCATGACTGACAGATATTAAATGAGCTGGAGGACATTTTTGTTTCCTTTCTCATGTAGTGGAGCATTTAAGCGTACCTTATTAGGCCATGCTTATTCAAGTCATTTACTATTGTGGATTGTTGATACTGCTGGATCTGATAGACTCATGAGCCCTGAATTCCAACAAGGAGGAAGCTGTTTTGTTGTTGTCTGGAATACAAAAGTGAGTATCATTTTAAAACAATTTTAAACCCTTTAAAACATTTTAAAATCCTTATACATCCATGTGTTCTCCATTTTCTTGCTTGATCAATTCAATAGGGACCATTAAGATGCCAAGTAAAAATTATTTACTATTTTACTCATTCAAAAAATTTCTGTGGTTTATTTGCTGGTTCTCCTGCAACAAAACCATCTGAGACCAGTTGGTAAACAATATTCAAATTCACTCACACGCATCAAGAGCTAAAGGGGGAAAAAAATAAAGGCAGATGATGATGGGAGAGAACGGAGTGGGAAAAAAAAAAAACACAAAAAAGCAAGAACTGAAATTATAATTAGAATCCTCTTGCTTTGATGTCACTCAGTAGATTTTTATGTTGCCCTGACCCTTTTGGAAGAATTTATTAACATTGAAGTGGTCCAGTAATGATAGATTGATATGGGTATGGACACACACAGTGTATGTATACACATATACATGTACATACACATGTACATGTATATAAAATGTGTGTGCATATATACATATATATTCTACTTTGGAGGATTAAAACCTCTTTTCATCCAATCCATCTGCTTGTTTAGAGTTTGTATTGCTGTAGGAAGTCACTTACTCCTTCAAGCAGTGATGTTCAGATCCGTAGTTCTTAGAGGCGGTGTATAAAACAGATTTTGAGGGATCCAACCCTGATTGGAACAGTTAGCCCATGAACGTCCTCTGTATTTACGGTGGATTATTGGAAGGGAAGTAGGGGTTAAATCATCAGGTCTTCCAGCTTCCCCAGGGGTTAACCTGGCAGCCTGTTTGGCACCCACAGGAGGGCTGACAGGTAGCAGGATTTGTCTAAGCAGTCTGCATGAGAGCCAACAAGGAAAACTGAACGCTCTGGATTACTTTTGGATTATGTTGTCAGAGTGAAGCCTGATGGACAAACTGCAGAGGAATAAAATGCAATCTGTTTGGGGAGAGAGGCAGCGTGCATAGCTTTCATTTTTCAAGAAATGACAAGAAAAATCATTAATAATTTGTAAATCCGTGTCCATTAACTTTTTTCTTTGTTATCCCAAGACAGCCTTCTTAACATGAATTTGCCACTGTTTTATATCTGTTCTGCCCAGTGACAGATGGTAAGACAGATATTAAATTGGATTCTTAAAACAATAACCCCATCCCTTTCCCCTCATCAAAAAGGAAAAAAAAAAAGATAGGGATTGTATGCTTTAAAAGATTTTTGGACTGAAGGACATTTTTGCTAAACATGCAGGGCAGAAGCAGGTGAGTCAAGTGGGATGAGTCGAGGCCATGAGTTTACCTTCTTTTCTGTTGGATCACTTTTCAAAGATATAATCCTATCCTTCTACAATAACTAATAAAATCTTATAATAAAAAGAATTGGACATTTCCAACAAATTTTAAAATCTGAATCAAGAACATTTTTCCTCATAAGAATTTTAGTTTCAGTCATAAGGATATTTAATTCACCAATCTTCAGAGATTCAATGGCTTTAAGGATTTTATGTATTTGCTACCAGAATTAGTAAGAAGCTAGAAAACAAGGGAAATGGTTGTTTGCTAGATCATGGACTGCCAGGATACTGCAAGTTGGCAGTAGCCATTAAGGATTGTGGAGGAATACATACATACATACATACAAACACATATACACACATACACATATACATTATGTATATAATGTGTGTAGGTATATATGTATATGGATGGATAGGTGGGTGGATGGATGGATGGATATAACCAATTCCCATGTTTTATCAAACCAGAAACCTTGAATTAATTCCTTCTCTTGTCCCTACAAACTTAGAAACCTAGCCTAGCATTGAGATAAATGTATTTAAAAGCACCTTAGTACCTAAGATATAAGCTGGATAATATGGTGAGGAAGTTTCTTCTACCAATGCAAATTGGTCTTTCTGTTGAAATTTTATAGTCTATAGTTTGGGTTTTTAAAAGATGACCAGGAAATAGCTTCTATTAGAAGCCACTTAGTACCAAAATATATATTCCCTTAACAAATAATTCTGAAATATGAGAAGGGGTGATATTCTGATAATTCAAAAGAAATCTGACTCATCTTATAGTAGTTAAGACCAAATGGATTACATAAAAATACGGCTTATTTTCATATACTCAGAGTGGCATTTCCTAGGTCTCCATATTTATATTCTTTTCAGTATTACCACAGCAATTTTTTCTATGAATGAAACAGTTTGGTGTAGGAACAGAACAGCATCACTTGTAGGAAAACTTTCCCCTCATACAGCTGCTCTTCCTCTGATCATGCCAACCTGAATTAAATATAATCTGGTATTCCCAGTATAAATTTAGGCTGCTTTCTTTCTGCTTTTTAAGAAATCATTTCCAAAAAGAAGGATTTCATCATTTCAAATTGTCATTTTATGGCATTGAAAGGGTTTCAACTTGATCTTGACTCCATTTGTTTTAGAGAGATAACATACTGAAAATAAAGAATAAGCTGTATTTTTTTTTAAAAAGAAGTAATTCAATTCCACAAGCATTTATTAAGTCCCTACTATATGCACTTAATTTAAGAGGCAGTATGACATACAAAGCAGACTTCAGTGCCAGGAAGAGCTGACTTCAAGCTCAACCTCTAACACATAATTGCTGTGTGACTCTCAGCAAGTAACTAAACTTCTCAATATTCTGGGCAACTCTGATCTGTATTGATGAAGGAAGCTTCCTCATCATGCTCTCTGTCCTATATATCAGGTACTGAGAAATTTAATGGGTTTGACTTGGGATTCTAGGGAGCAATATTAATACCAAATAGTTTCATCTGAATGTGCTTGCTTTGGGTACCTAATGTTGTGTCTACAAGAAACCAAATATTAGGAGCAGCTAGGTGGCACAGTGAATAGAGCACTGGCCATGAAGTCAGAAGGACCTGAGTTCAAATCTTGCCTTAGACACTTGACACTTAACTAGCCACGTGACCTTGGGCAAGTCACTTAACCCCAATTTTCTTGCCTTCCCCCCTCCAAAAAGAAAAAAAAGAGAGACCAAATATTAATAATAATGTTTGTGGTAACAAACATGTTCAATTTGGTCATTTGAAAACAAAACAATAACAGTCACATGTTATTTGAGTGTGTATACATATATATATGCTTGTATATGGAAAACTAGTCCAACCAATGATAAATGAGTCAACATATCAGTTGTGATAATTTTGAAAAAGACAATCATACTTATTTAGGGCTAATTTGGGGGGAGTGGTTATTTTGTTTTCACTTAGTTGACTGTACAGTCATGCATATGCCATTATAACTAGTGTTATCTAAAACATAACATTCTTGAAACCTGGTGATTATTTCAAGAGTCATCTAATGTTCTGAGTAGTTTAATGACTTACATGTGATCACCTCACTTGTAAATGTCAAAGGTCAGATTTGGACCCTGGTTTGACTCTAAATCTGGTACTTTATGAATTATAGAACCTCACATCAAGTTACATCAATTCTGAAATAAGATTAATCTACATGTAAAGTAAATGACTTCCAGACCTGAAGAATGGTTGTAATGCTTTGTACAAGATTCATAAACTCAAAGCAAGTAACCTACTAATAGAGGTGTCCAAAAAAGTAAAATGGGGAGAGAAAGGTTATTTATTTCCTTCTCCCGATTTGTATGTGAAAGTGCTAACAAATGTTAAATCATTTATTTAAACCTGGGATGAATCTTAGAAGTCATTTTTGTATCTGCAGAAGCTATGGCCTTGAAAGGTTAGGTGACTTGCCCAGAGTCACACATCTCACAAGTATCTAAGTTGCTGTTTGAGCTCTGTTCTTAAATCCAAGTCCAGCTCTCCAGTCACCATGCCACTCAGATCTCGACTGATTTGACTCTGCCATTTACATATTTACTCTGTTACTTTGGCATGCCACAAACTCCCTGGATGGACCTTCATTTATAAATTTAGTAAGTTAGATGATCTTTTTGTTCCCTCTAGTTTTACCATTTCATAAGTCCATGACTGAAATCTATTTCTATCATGTTATTTTAAGATATTGGATACTGAAACACTTACATGGATCTGTGCTCTCATCAATGTACATTTCCTCTACAAGAATGCAGATTGCAATCCATTCATGCCTGTCTATCATGTTCAAATAAATTAGATAAGAGAGAAAAAAGAAAACAAACCAATTCACCATGATAAGTTGCAGTTGCCTGAATTTCAAGTGAAACATATGAATGGCATCCTCTTCTGAAACCATTTATAGATTAAGCTGGTTGTCTATCATCCTTTTGTTTTGTAAAAGTGAACGTAGAACTCACAGATGTGAGCACAACTCTAAGCTGCAATTAACTTAAAAGAAAAGTAATCATTTGCAACATAAATGATGTTCTAAGAGTGCAGAGAAGAAGGGATTCTTTAATGTATTTTTGCTTTTTCTGTTTTTTTTTGTTTGTTTTTGCTTTTTTTCCTGAGTTACTCATAGTTGTGTGTTAAGGCTATTTGGAAATGTAGCCTATTTCTCTAGTTTTTATCTTTTTCTTTTGGGTAAGGAGACTGTGAGCTGTGTTTGGCGCAGAAATTTCTTTCCCTGAAATGGCTACTTATTAACCATACTTTTCTGAGAATAAGAATTTAATTCTAAGTACAATTCAATGACTACCCAAGAAAACTCATAGGAAAGGGAACCATAACCATGAAACATTTAAAGAGTCTATAAAGATATTTTAAATAAACCCACATCACTGGTTCACTATCATCTAAAGCTGCTCATTCTTTACTTTATAAATCTTTTCAAAAGCCTCGGGTTTCTCCTATAACCCAGTTTGAAATTCCTCTCCTACCATATTCTCTGGCCAATACTGGCTTTATATATTATTCTTTTTAGACAAAACTAAGAACTACAAAGCCAGTTGAGAAAATATAAATTCCTATGGATCATTTTGTATATATTAGAATCTCATTAAAATGTTCAATTACTACATTTATATTCTCAGACTCATAATGACATGGGTAGCTCTTCAGTTATTACATAAAAAAATTAATGATTATAACATTCATTTAACCACAAGCAATTTTGAAAAATGTTTTAATATTAGCCTTGGGCACATTCATATAAAATACAAAGCAGATTTTCAGCAATATTTGTTGATTAACATCAGTAATCCTCAGTTACAAATATCAAAAATGCATGAATTTCTTACCATATGGAATTCTATGAAATAATACTGCTGGTTTTAATCCTTCATGAAGGTTTACCTGATCCTTTCTCCAGTCCATACTTCATTGTCCCATGATTTTTATTTAGAAATAAATACAGATTTTAAAAATCAATTAACAGGTATTTAACACCTAAATATATGCTACTGGAGAAACAAAGACAAAGATGAAACTGTCCCCCCACCCCCAGAAGCTTATATTTTAATAGGGGAAATAAGATATATCTAAAGTAAAGACAAATATAGAGGCAACAAGCATTTATTAAACATCTGCTATGATGTACTAGGCATTGCGCTAAATGCCGAAGATATAAAGAAAGGGGAAAAAAATTCATCCCTGTCCTCAAAGGACTCATTTTTTTTTAAGTGGGGAAATCAACAGGGAAAAAAAGGTACATACAAGATATATAGAAAGTAGATGAAAGGGAATTTCAAGAGGGAAGGCATTAGTAGGTAGGAAGATAAGAAAAAAGTCTCCAACATAAGGTAGGGTTTAGCTGTGTTGAAGGAAGCCAAGGATTTTAAGAGGTGGAGATGAAGAGGGGGACCATTCCAGGCATGAGGGACAACCAGGACAAAGGCATGGAGATAGAAAATAGAGTGTCCTGTTCCATGAAGATCAAGTAGCTGGATAATAGAGTGCCTGGAGAAGGAGTAAAGTATAAGAAGACCAAAAAGATAGGAAGGGACAAAGTTAGGAAGAGCTTTAAAGTTCAAAAAGGAGAGTTTATATTTGACCCTGGAAATAACCAGGAGCCACTGGAGTTTATAGAGTAGGAGAGTGATATGGTCAGATCTACATTTGAGGGAAAATCATTTTGGCAGATAAATAGAGGATGGATGGAAATGGGGAAAGACTTGAAACGGTGAGAATAATTCAATGATTATGATAATAGTAAAGAGGAGAGATGATGGGATTCTGAAATGAAGTGGTTGCCATATAAGTAGAGAAAAGGTAATGTATAGGAGAGATGCAGTAAAGATAGAAATTCCAAGCTTTGTCAATGATTTGGACATATGTGCTGAGCAAGAATGGGGAGTCAAAAATGACTAAGGTTGAGAGTCTGGAAGGATAATAATAGAAAAGCCCATTTTGGGGTAGGGGAGGAGGGCAGTGTGTGAAGGGAGAGGTAATGTATTCTCTTTTGGAAATGTGTTTGAGATTCCTAGGGGACATCTCATTCAAGATATTCAAAAGGTGTTTGGTTGTGCAGGGCTAGAACTCAAGATGGAGACTTAGAGATACAGATCTGGGAACCTGATGCAGAATTTAACCTTTGGGAACTAATGAGATCATTGAGTGATAGAGTACCTAGGAAGAAGAAAAGAGGGTCCAGGACAGAGCCTTGGGGAAGGTCAGGATTAGTGAACATGACATGGATGAAGATATAGCAAAGGAGAACAAGAAGGAGAAGTCAGAGTCCTCCTCAGTAGGAGGAAAAGCAGGAGAGAAAGAGAGTAGTATCACAAAAACCTAGAGAAGTCTCTGGGAGAAGAGTGTGATCAAACCCCTTCGAAAACCTAGACCACCACCCAGTCTCTGGCTCTGGCAGAGACAATCCAGGATCCTGAGCTCAACAGGCCTGTGAAAAGCAATGTTCTCTAGGAGATAACAAGGTCTGAGTGTTGTGAGATGTAGAGGGCAGAATAGTAGCCTCCCTGGGGTGATAATTCAGAGGGTGAGCTAGCATCTGAAGGGGATCATTGAAGGTCTTATGTAGGAGCTAGCACTTGAGATGAGGTTTAAAGAAAACTAGGAATTATATGATGCAATGGGGAGGAGGAATTACATTCCACGCAAGGTGTAAAAACACCAGAATTTTCTGTGTGAGGAACAGTAAGAAAGCCAGTTTGACTACCTGAGTGCCAAATCTCCTTGCCAATGTGGGAGGCAGTACAGACAGAGTAGAGAAAATTGCTGGATTTGAATTCAGTGGCCCTGGCTTCAAATTCTAGGTCTGCCAATAACAGAGGAATCTTGAAAAAAACCTTTTAATCTCACTGGGGCCTCAACTTCCTGATTTATAAAATAAGAGAATATATTAAATAATCTTTCAATATTCCTGAGCAAGATAGGGAGATTCAGGCTCAATAAAATAAAAGATTATATAGGGAAATAGTGGTCAGATGCATAACTACTTTGTTCCTGTGCAAGATATTATTTCATTTTTTTTCTTTATATACTCAGCACTTCAGCAAGTACCTGATCCATAAGAACAGGGTGGAGGGGGAGACTTTACTTGATTGATTAATTTGTTTGGAAATATGGGAAATACAAAGATGAATAAGATTTGATCTCTTCCTGCCTTTAAGCATCTTATAATAGGAAAGATAAGATAACTATGTGAATTAATATAATAAAATATAGAATGGGGTTAGATGCCATCAGGGATACATGAATAAAATCCTATGAGATTTTCAGAGAATAAGATCACTTCTGTTTGAAGGAGAGAGGTGAAATAAGCTTAAACTTCATGGAGGAGGTGATATTTGAGCTCAATCTTAGAGTATAAATAAGACTTCAACCTGAGAGGGGGGGATGAAAACAAGGAGGGAGGGAAAGAAAGAAGTCCCTAGCAAGGAAACAACATGAAAATAGGCTCAATGAAGAGGAGTAGTACAGTGGTGGAGATAATGCCAATAAAGTTTGACAGAGAGAGATTATGGAGGCTCTTAGTATTTTTGCCAAGGTTAAGGTTAAGTTGCTTTTACATACATTATTATTTACTATAGCTAGTAAGTGTCAGAGGCAGATTTTGAACCTAGGTTACCTGACTCTGGATCCAATAAGCAATGGGAAGCCAATAAATGTTTTTGAGCAGTTGAATCATGTGATAAGAGGGATACTTTTGAATGAGTAATCTGACAGTAGAATGAAGCATGGAATAGGGAGAAGAGAGACAGAGACAGGAGACATGTGAAGAGGCTTAACCTTAAACCAAGCAAAAACTAACAAGGTCCCAGTAGATGGTAGCAGCAACAGAAATGCAAAGGTGGAAATTGATTTGAGAAATTTCAAAAATATGAATCAACATGATAACAAATATCTAAAAGAGGCAAATTAAATAAAATGAGAATGAACATAGGGATTAGAACAAAGGAGCTTTTGTGGTTGTTGTTTAATTTTGTCTGACTCTTGGTGACCCCACTTAGGGTTTTCGTGGCAAAAATACTGGAATAGTTTGATGTTTATTTTTCTAGCTCATTTTACAGATGAGGAAACTGAGATAGACTTAGGTGACTGACCCAGGGTCACATAGCTGGTAAGTATCTGAGGCAGGATTTGAACTCAGGAAAATGAGTCTTCCTGATTCCAAGTCCAGTGCTATCCACTACACCACCTAGCTGCCCAAAGAAAAATCACTCTCTCTACAATGAATCCTCTTTTTTACAGTCATTTTTTTAACTGTTAATCTATTATCTGATTGAAATAAATCACATTAAAGTCTTAAAGCAGCAAGCACCCTAGCATACCCAGGGTGGCTGCTAACACGGGTTCTTGGATCTGGTTTTCTAAAGGCAGGCAACTCAAAATGGGTTAACAATCTTGCTTTAATCAAACATATGTCATTTACCTAGTTCAGGGGGAAAAGATCAGCACCCCAGAATTCAGAGAATACAAATAAGTTATAAGCAGACAACAAATACAGAGAAACACCAGCAGACAGACTTCCAACTATCTGAACGTTACATCCATACCTAGTCAGTTACCAGAGAGGGAAGCAACAACATCTGGGTTTTCAAAGCTGGGAGGCTCAATGGCTGCCCAGAGTCTGGTCTGGTCAAATCACACAGCTCTTCTCAAAGTGAGCCCCAAAACAAAACCTCACATCAGGGTATATATAGCTTCTCCTGGCTCAGAGAATGTCACAACACTCTTGACCCACTGCCCAATCACAAGGCACCAAGGTGTGAACATTCCTGAAAACCAAGCCTCCTGCCACAGGCTCCATGTGACCACATTCAGCCTATTAGGGAGCAGAATATATTTTCAAATCTGGGAAGGTTCTCAAAATCACTTAAGCCTCTCAAGAGGCCAGGAGCAGGGAAGATCTTAGATTTCCATTCCCATAACAGGTCTAGCTGAAGATCATCTTCATTCTAAAGGCAGAACATCTTTGCCAAAAACATTTTATTTGGAAAATATGTGCGGTGACATTTCTTATTAAGATCTTCCTTAGCTCCTAGTCCTTTACTCTAAGCTACCACCATGGTCTCCAGTGCAAGCCATTCAAAGAGTAAAATGCAGGGAAGCACCATCCACCTTCACCCATTTTTTTTATCTTTGCTAAGAACTTGGTATCCCAGGAATCATAAGACCATGTATCTCAAGCTGGAAGGGACAGTTGGGGCCATCTGGTTTAGTTTCCTCATTTTACAAAGAAAGTCAGGCCTTAAGAGTAGAAATGACTTGCTCAAAAGCATACAACCATTAAGTGTCAGAGATTAATTTTAAATCTGTGTCCCCTGACTGTGGATATAATTTTCTCCCTGCAACTACCCATGAAACTCAATTTGAAGAAAAAGTCATTGTCTAGAAGGCCAAATATGCTACCACAGGGAATGGTGAATATTCAAAACCATGAATCGGGTATGCAAAAATACAAGACTTAGGTTTATGGACTGAACTGTGTTTTTATTAGTAAAACCCCTGAGTGAGGGGTTTTACTAATAAATGCAGGTTCCTTGCCTATTTTGAAACTTACAATTTTAGGTGGTCATCTAAAACACTGAGATGTCAAGTGATTAATGTATCCAGGGTCCTATACTCAGGATGAGTCAGTGGTGAGATTTGAATCCAGGTTCTCCTGGTTTTGAGGTCAGCTTTCTATCCATTATACCATGTTGCCTCTCTAAACTTAGTTTAAAAAAGTAAAAGACAAGGCAAAGTTATTGGTTGGCAATGTAAAGTTTGAAATGTTTAACTTTTAATTTTAAAGGAAATATGCCTAAAAGTATGAGAGGTATGTGAGGATGTACGAGCTGGATTTATAAGAAGCTATGACATTGATTCTAAGTGATGATACTTAGGCATCTATGTGACACAATAAATAGAGCACTAGACTTGGAGTCAGCAAGACCTGAGTTTGAATTATGCTTTACTTACTTTCTCACTAGCTATGAGATCCTAGGTAAATCCCTTAACCTTTCTCACACTCAGATTTCAGCTATAAAATGAGGAGGTGGGAATTAGGTCTTCTGAGGTTACCTCCAGCTTTAAACCCATGATCCTGATTATCTAAATCAGTAGAGTTAGTTAAATATTTTTTTGTTGAAATACAAATCCAACAAACAAGCATATATAATAATACTGGCTAACATTTATAGATGGGTGCAGTGGATAGAGTGCCAGGCCTGAAATTTGGAAGACTCATTTTCCTGAGCTCAAACCTGACCTCACTTACTAGCTGAGTGACACTGGGCAAGTCACTTCACCCTGTTTTCCTCAGTTTCCTATTCTGCAAAATGAACTGTAGAAGGAAATAGCAAGCCAATCCAGGAGCTTTGCCAAGAAAACCTCAAATGGGGTCATAAAGAGTTGGACAAGACTGAAATGACTGAACAACAAAGCATTTTAAGCTTATACAGTATATTACAAATACTATCTCATTTTATCCATAGGACAACCCTGGAAGGGAAGTTCTATTATTATCTCTATTTTGCACATAAGAAAAGTGAAGCAGACAGAGGTTAACTGGTATTTCTAAAGTCACAGAGTAAGTATCGGGGGCTGGATTTACAATCAGGGCTCCCTGACTCTATCTGCTACACTACCTCCCTAAAATAGGTGAAAAACATAGTCCCTGTCCTGAGACCTTACGTCCTACTAGGGGATTCACATGGGGATTGGTAGACAGAACAGGGTATGTTTAGCTTGTGGAGAACATTTTCAGAGAAGATTTGATAGCTGTCTTCACATAAGTGATGTGTTCTCATGAGAAGAGGGATTAGGATTTTTTTTTAACTTGGCCCTGAAGTAGAGAACCAGGAATAAAACTAGAATTGACAAAAAGAGAAATTTATTTTTGACGTGAGAAAGAATTTCCTCATCATTAGAGACGTCCCAAGGTTGAATGGGCTCTCTTGGGATTAAGAAGTTCCTCCTCATGGCAGGTCTTTAAACAGAAGCTGAATAAGCTGCTGTTGGGTATGTTGCACTGAGGATTTTTTTTTTCTTTTAGGTATGAGTTAAGACTAGATGGCCACCAAGATGCTTAAAGATCTCAAATTTTGTGATTCCAGGATTCTGTGAACACAAATTAGTTTAATACAAGGAAGAAAGTGAGGGGGGAGACACAAAGGAGTCATATATGTAAATATGTCATTGCCGCTCTAAATCTGTTTAAACTGCTCAAATTAATTTTTTAAAATGAAGAAAACAGGCTTGGAGTTTTGTGTTTGGTTTTTATGTGATTTATCATGCTAGGTTAATCAATCAAGAAACATTTATGTTTCAAGTGCTGTATTAGATGCTGAAAATTCAAAAGTTAAACAGTGCTTGCCCTCAAAGTGCTTATGCTCTACAGGAGGCTGGAGGGATAAACTTTGGTAGTAGATAAATAACTGTGGGATCTATAAAAAAGAAATAGACAATGATGGTTTTTTTATTATTTTTTTTCTTTTTGGAGGGGGGGAAGGCAGGGCAATTGGGGTTAAGTGACTTGCCCAAGGTCACACATGTTGTAACTGTTAAGTATCTGAGACCACATTTGAACTCATGTCCTCCTGACTCCAAGACTGATGCTCTATTCACTGCACCACCTAGCTGCCCCCAAATAGACAATTATTTCGAAGGGTGTGGTCAAGATTTGAGAGAATAGACCAGAGGTAGGGAAACTTCAGCCTTGAGACCACATGTGGCCATATATGTCCTCAAGTGTGGCCTTTCAACTGAATTCAAATTTTACAGAAGGCCACCCAAGGATCTAGAAAGCCACATGTGGCCTCAAGGTCACAGGTTCCCCAAACCTGGGATAGACCAATAGGTGAGGGAATCAGGAAAAAATTCTTTAAAGAATGCTCCCAGAGACAAATTGGAAGCTGTTGCTGCATCATTGTGTTTCTTTTTAGCAATGGAGACCTAACTGGATATGATCTGTCCAGATAATTCTTAATAGTGCCTTATTCATAGCAGAATTGAACGTGGGAAGATCCAGTTTTTAACCCTTAGGAACATAAAACATCATGACAAAAACAACAATAATAATAACAATGATGATGGTGAGAGGCACCATTTATGTGCCAAACCATTTTTAAGGTTTGTAAATATATATGTGTATGTGAGTGTGTGTTTGCATGTATATGTGTATGTATGTATGTATGTATCCACACATGTATACACTGTGTATGTATATGTTCATGTGGATATTTATATGTGTGTATATATGTATGTATTGTGTATATTCTGATTTGATCCTTATAATAAACTGGAGAGGTAGGTGCTATAATTATCCTCATTATGCAAATGAGGAAAGAGACTGGAAAAGGACAAGTGACTTATCTAAAGTCACATTGCAAATAGGTCTCTAAGGGAGAATTTGAACTTACGTTTTTCTGACTACAAGTTCAGCACTCTATCCATTTAGCCATGCTTTTGCATTTTGGTTTCCTTTCATTTTGCTTTTCTTTGGTGAGTTTTCTTCTTTACTACATCTTAAAGTTTCTTTTAATTTGATAAACTTAGATGAGAGAGAAGAATAGAAGGCACTTTAAGGAAATAAAAATACTAAGGAGAGGATTGTGAAGGCTGTGGAAAGATAGGGTAAGGTAACTGTCTCCATCTTTTATCAATCTTGAAAAACATATTGTAAAAGGTAAAACTTAAGAAGAGGAAACTTGGCAAATGTGATAATGTAGAGTCTATTCCACATTCTTACCTTTCCCACATATACCCCTATTTAAGCCACAGGAGAGAAACTCCTAAAAACAGTTAACTTAAACCCTTTTACAAACATTTATCTGAAACCTTTGTAATCCTCCCATGAGATCTATAATGGAAGGCTCCTGGAGAGAAAATGCTCAGAGGAAAGAAAGCAGAGGAATAATAGGAAACATGACCTGTGTATGTATGACAGGATGGTCTGACCAGAGAAAGGATAGATAAATTTTGCATGACTCAGTTTTTAGTTAATCCCCATCCTGATTCTATGAAGTAGTTGTCAATTATATATCATGGAAACTGGGAGAGCTAGCAGGCAGTTTGCTTCCTATTATTCAAGTTGATCTTTTTAGAACAATCTTTCTCAATCCCTCTTCACTTAAAAGACAATGGCCTACAGCAATTTTTTATTGATCACCAAAATTTTTATTGCCCAAAGAGCCATTGTTCATAAAATGCATTTCAATTGACTTTTTCATCCTTATGTTTCATTTCTCCTTCTTTTCCATCTTTTGTCCTAGGTTCTAGATTCTTGGTAAAGAGAGCTGAGTAGTCCCAGGCAGAGAACACTTGGAAAAACTCTGCTCATTAGAAAGTATGCTCTGTTTTCATTTTTTACCAATATCTAGTCTACATTTACCCCTTTGCAACTTCCATACATTGTTCCTGGTTCTGTCCCTTAAAAGCCAAACATAATAAATTTAATTACTCATACACACAAGAGCCCTTAAAATACTCCAAGGCCATTCTTTATGTCCCAGCCAAATCTTCACTTTTCCAAGATAATGTAACATGCCTTGTTCTTTCAATATATCTTCATATGAATATACTCCTTTCACCACCCTATTTCAGTTGCCTTCTTTGGAATATGCACTAGCCTTTCCTTTTCTGAATATGCAACTCAATACAATACAGTAATAGTATTACTTCCCTATTTCTGGAAGTTATGCCTCTCTATGAGGAGATCATATTAGCTTTTTTTGCCTTATACAACATGCTACTGACACACTAATGACTCCTGATCCTTTCTCCAGAAGAGCTGCTATTTAACCAATTTTTCCCCATGTTGTAGTTGTAAACTTCCATTGTACAGTTACTCCAAAAAAAAAATCTAAGAAGAGCTCTAGGCTATGACTTAATAGGAAACCTAAGGAAATGAGCATAGGGATCTAGTGGTTTTTTTTTTCAGCAATCAGGGTTAAGTAACTTTCTCAAGGTTACACAGCCAGTTATTTCTGGGTGTGGTGCTAAGTATCTGAGCCCAGATTTGATCCAGGTCATCCCGACACTGGAGCCGGTGCTCTTACTCGCTGAGCCACCTGGCTGCCCCGATCTAGTGTTTTATAAGCTCAAAAGAAGAAATACAAGCTATCAATAGACTTATGAAAAAATATTCCAAGTCCTTAATTATGGAATTAAGAAATGGAAATTAAAGCAATATTGAGATCCCATCTTATATTCATCATATGGTAAAAGGTATCCTTAAAAAATGAGCAGTTATGAAAAATGTTGACACAGTTGTAAGAAAATAAACAAACATTGCATGGTTGATAGAACTGGGAAGTAGTCCAGTCATTCTGAAAAGCAACTTGAAACAATCACCCAATACTGTCTAAAGAGATGCCACTTCTAGGCCAGTGCTTCACAAAGGTCAAAAGAAGAGGAAAATTACCCATATACATGAAAATATTTGTAACTCATTTTACTGTGGAGGCAAAGAATTGGCAACTAAGGGGATGCCCATAAAAGGTGGCATGGATGAACAAATTATGGCATATGAATGGAATGGAATGCTCATGTCTTATGTAAAATGATAGAGACAATTTTAAGGAAGCCAGGACAAACTTGTACGAACTGATATGAAAGTGAAGTGAGTAGACTTAGTAGGAAAATTTATATGAAAACAAAAATATTGGAAAGGCAAAAAACAATTTTGAAATATCTAACTCTGATCAATGAAATAGCCAGACATAATTCTAGAGGATCAAAGATGAAACATGCTATCTACCTCCTAACAGAGAAGGATAATGGACTCATATGACATATGATATGTATTTTATATGATATATGTGATATATACAAAGTCATGTGTTAATACATATTCTACGTATATCAAACTAGAACCTGAGCACATATGAATGTATGCATATGTGTATAGACCTGTGTTCGTGTGTACATGTATGCATATATGCATACATGTGCACAATACATATATACACTGCATACATAAATATGTCAATGACATGATCAATGTGAAAATTTGCTTTGCCTAACTTAGAAACAATTTTAATGGGGTTGGGGAGAAGATGAGGGGAAAAAAGATGTTATTCATTTGAAAATAAAGATGTTTATGATGACTACAAGGAAAAAATGGGAAGACCTACTATTTAATGCAGAGTGAAGTAGGCAAAGCCAAGAAAATAATGAGCATGATGATTATGACAGTACTTCATACAACATAATACAACAGCATTATTAGAAAAGACAAAAACCACAACATAATCTAAAATGAAAGTTGTAAAATCACAAAGAACAAGCAATGCCTAAAAAGAAAAGTTATGAGAAGAAATCTTTACACCACTGCCTTGTAGAGATGAGAGACTGTGAAATACTTTTTCAATGTATTAATTGATTTTGCTTATTTTTTTATATTTTTGTTTGTTTTTATTTATATTTTATATTTTCCTTTTTTAAAAAAAGCTAAAGCTACATTTAATAACTCAGGAAGAAAGGAAAAGAAGGAAGAAGAAAAGAAAGAGGGAGGGAGGAAAAGAAAGACAGATGGAGGTAGAAAGAAAGGGAGGGAGGGAGGAAGGAAGGAGGGAAAATAGGGAGGGAAGAAGAGAGAAAGAGAAGTGAGGACAGGACAAAAAGGAAGATGGAGGAAAGCAGGGAGGGAAAACAAAACCTGAGATTCAAGGCACTCCCTATTACTATTACCAAGTCAAGAAGAAACTCTTGTCTTTTCCCTATGACATAAAAACTTCAGCTTTCTTAAAATTTGGTCACATTGCCTCCCCTTTGTTTCCCATTTGAGATGGACTTAATGTCCAATTTTGCCTTGATTTCCTCTGGATAAAATGTGTAAATTCCAGTTCCAAGCTCATTGACATGAGACCCTCCTCATGGTAGAGATATTAGATGGGTACTCTCTCTGAGGTATCCACATGCTCTGGCAAGCTGGACACACACCCCAGGACCTCCATCCTAGAATGCAATCCAGATCCAAGGAGGTTAAAGCAAGAACGATTACCCCTCAGACTGATCACTTGGTCCCCATACACTCTGCAGGCCAAGATCTGAAGCTGCCAAGTGTTGGGGGCTGTACCACAGCCCTCAGAGGCATCTTTCCCCAGGGGCATAAGCTGAGGCACTCCCAAATACTGGGTCCCAAAGTCCACAGTGCACTGACCTCTCACTTTGTCCTTTGCATCTATGTGTTGATAATTCTGGACATGGCCACAGCTGCTGCTGATCTGGAGTCCCTCCAGCCACGAGCTGGTCAGGCCCGCCCTGGGGCTAAAACCTTGGAGTGGGGCTGGACTTGGCTCCCAGAGCATTGTGCTGGCCTTTTCCTGCTGGCCTGCCAGCTGTCCTCAGTGGGAGGTTAGCTTCTCTGAGTCATTTTGTGTGTTCTGTAGCTCCAAAGTTTGTTCAGAGACCCCTTTTACATGTATTGGAGGTGGTGGGAGCCAGAGCAGCATGGAGGTCCCATTTCTACTCCACCATCTTGACTTCAGCCCCCATTCTATTTCTTAGTCATTACCAGATAGTTTTGATAATTACTGACTTATAATATAGTTTAAGATCTGGTACTACTAAACTTCCTTCCTTTATATATTTTTTTCCATTAGTTTCTTTGATGTGCTTGACCTTTTATTCTTCCAAATGACTTTTATTATTTTTTCTAATTCAGTAAAATATATTTTGGTAATTTAGTTGAGATGGCATTGGATATATAAATTAGTTTATATAAAACTTTTTGTCTTTTCTTTACCTTTACAATATCACCTTTAACTCTCAGTCACAGAGACTTCATTTTAATAACAATATCCAGTTTATATCATTAATCATAGCCATCTAGCTGGCCACCAATACTTGGTACCTGTACTTCCTCTCCTCTTACCCAGTGTCTTCAGTAGCATCCTGGGTAAAGGTTGGAGACAGTAGACAGCATGAGTTCCATCTCCCTTCTCCATGAGTTTGCACAAACTATCTCCATGTTCTTTGCTATGAGCTGAACCTCTTTAAATACTTAGTTTCCCTCAAGACTCAATTCAAATGACACTTTCTAAAGAAGGTTTTTCCTGATCCCCTAACCAACCTCTAAGGTTACTATGTATCTACTCTGTATGTATCTTGAGTATATCTTCTACATGTCTTCACCTTTAGAATGGAAGATCTTTGAGGGCAGGGTATATTTTTGCTTATTTTTAATTTTTGTATCTGCAGAGTGCATTATGATGTCTGACACACAGTTAGATAGACTTTTAAGAATAAGTTTATTGTGATTTCTTTATTAGTGATTGAGGACCAGAGGTTGGTGAATGGTTTTGGTGAATATTGAGCAAGAGTTTCCAGTTAGCTACAGAAAGTATCAATTAACAACTTGAGAAATATCAAAGGAGCATCGTGTCTGACTTTTGGGCTCTGCTATTAATTAGCTCTATGACCTTTCTTCTAACTCTCTAGGCTTCTGTTTCCTCACCTTTTAAATGAGAAATTTAAACATGATAATCTTTAAGATCCCTTCCAACTCTTAAATTGCAATGATTCTAAATATTTATCAAGAGCCTTTTAAATCACCTTCATCATGCCAGGCATTGTAGGGGACACCAAAGAAGCATAACACATAATCACGGCCCCTAAAGAGATTAAAGGCTACTTGTAGAGATGATGAGAAGATATTTTAAAATAGATGTATGTTGTTAACTAATTTGTTGGGGATAAAGAAAAGAAAAAGAAAAAAATCCTTGTATTCAAGGATATTACATTCCATCTAGAGAAATAACCAGTATAAATGTAAGTAAATACAATGTGCATAGGGGGTTAATACAACGTAATTTCATGAGGCAGTATTACCTAGGATCAGGAAAGGTTTCATGTAGGACAGTTTGGTCAACAACATACATTTATTAAGCACTTTTTATGTGCCAAGAAAACTATGGTAAGCCCTGGGAATACAGAGAAAGAAAAAAGGACAGCCCCTTTCCCTCAAGAAGACCGCATTCTAATGGAAAAAATGACATGTAAATAACTAGATATAAAGAGAGTTGATCAAAGGTAAGCTTAGAAGGCAAGTCTATAACTGGTGAAGGGATGGGATAAGACCTCTTGCAGAAAGTGGAATTTGAGCTGACTCAAACAAGGAAACAGGAAAACTAAGAGATGGTGATTAGAGGGTAGGGAATACCAGGACTGGGGGACAGCCAATTCAAACTCAAAGTGTGACAGAAGGAATTGTTATGTTTAAGTGAATTCAAAATTGTAGAGTGTGTGGAAGGAAGTAAAGCATAAGATGATTGGAGCTGTTAAGAACTAAGTGGCAGAGGTGAGGAGGAAGTTCATTCCAAGCATGAGGTACAGATGGTAGGAATATTTTCTATGAGGAATAGTATGAATACTCTCTCTCTCTCTCTCTCTCTCTCTCTCTCTCTCTCTCTCTCTCTCTCTCTCTCTCACACACACACACACACACTTTGTGTGTGTGTGTGTGTGTGTGTGTGTGTGTTTAGGGGGGGAGAGGGAGACAGAGACACTTGGAAAAGCAGAATGGACCTGTAATTTCAATGATGGACCTAAATTGTCTAACTCTAATTATAACAGAAGTTCAGAAAAGAGAGACACTGTTGTTCACTAGAGAAGGCTAAAAATGCTTCACAGAAGAGATATGACTTCATCTGAAATTGGACAGATATATAGAATTGTATTGATGTTGAAAAAGAAGAGAGTACTCCTGGGGTGGCTAGGTGGTACAGTGAGTAAAGTGCTGGCCCTAGAGTCAGGAGGACCTGAGTTTGGTTCCGGCCTCAGACACCTAACCCCCACACAAAAAAATTAGCCGTGTAACCTTGGCCAAGTTACTTAACCCCAATTGCTCTCCAAAAGGCCAAAAAAAAAAGGGAAGAGAGTACTCCAGATCATGTTAAACAGCATGAGCAAAAAAAAATGCATGGAGGTAGGAATAGTGTGTAATTGGTACAATAAGGAGTTTGAGTTTTACTGGAGCCAGTATTAAGGAAGAACAGTTAGAGCTTTCTATTTAGACTGCTATGTTGGTAGCAGTAAAAATGAAGAGGAAGGGATATTTCAAGAAATATTGCCAAGAAAGGGATGGTATACCTTAGGGTCATCAAATGTCAGAGTTGTAAGAGATCATAGTCCAACTCCTTTTCTTGTTCATGAATCCCTTTGACAATATCTCATACAAACAGACACCTGGCGGTTACTTCAACACCTCTAGTTATTGGGAATTCATTTCCTTCCTCATGTGACAGTCTTTTCTATTTGGGGGAAATTGTAAGGTTAAAATGTGCTCAGAACACAATTTCTGTTGTTGTTCAGTTATTTAAAATGGTGTCCAACTCTTTGTGATCTCATCTGGGTTTTCTTGGCACAGACACTGGAATAGTTTGTCATTTCTTTCTCCATCTCATTTTATATATGAAGAAACTAAGAAAAACAGATTAAGTGAGTTGCCCAGGATCACATGTCTAGTAAGTGTCTGACACCAGATTTGAACTCATGAAGATAGGTCTTCCTGATTCTAAGCCCAGTGCTCTATCCAATGTGCTGTTAGTGCTCAATAAATAGATATTCATTCCTTGGTTGTAAGAAAAATCTTCCTTATATTGAACTGAAATCTGTCTCACTGCAACTTATTCCCTCCGGTTCAGGTTATAAGTTGTGAAGACATACAGGTTAAATCTAATCTATTTTATACATGCTAGCCTTTCAAACATTTAAAGATGTGATCAAATCCCCTTTCCCATTACTCCAAGTCTCAAGTCTTCCCTTTTTAGGCTAAATATTAAAATGAGAGGGTCAACTTGATTGATTTCTAAGGTCTTTTTCTGTTCTGAGCCCTACGTTTTCCTCGTACTATTATGTTATATAAAATTATTGATTTAGAGGAGGAAGGGACCTTAGAGGCTCTCTTGTCCAACACTCTCAGTTTACCTATGAGGAAATAGGCACAGAAAAGGTAAGCCAGTTGTCCAAGGTGACAAAGGTATTAAGTGCTAGATACCTCATTTGTGAGAGACAGAGACAGAGAGAGAGAGAGACAGAGAGAGACAGAGACAGAGACAGAGACAGAGACAGACAGAGAGACAGAGAGACAGAGAGAGAGACAGAGAGACAGAGACAGAGAGAGAGAGACAGAGAGAGACAGAGAGACAGAGACAGAGAGAGAGAGAGAGACAGAGAGACAGAGAGATAGAAACACACACAGGGGAAGAGGCAAAGAGACACGGAGACAGAGTAATCAAAGAGGTAGGAAGAAAATTGGAAAAGGTAAGATTGTAAAAGTCAAGAAAGAAGAGAATTTCAAGAAGGGGAGACCAATAGTGTGAAACATTACAGAAATTAAAGAGGAAAAAGAAGATATTGGATTTTGTTTTCAAAACATTTTGTGCTATTGTGTTAATATCCTGTGTTTTGGGGGAGAAGTAACTAGTAAGTCCAAGGTTAGATATAGAGCTCATATTTTTTGAGGTTTTGCAAAGCTTTTATGTATGTGATATCATTTGATCCTCATTACAACAAAATCAGATATGTGCCAGTTTACAGATGAGGGAAGGAAGGCTCTGATTACTTGCTGACCCAGTAACTGACTTGCCCAGGGTTATAACACTAGTAATTACCTAAGGGAAATATGAACCTAGATCTTCCTTTTTCCAGGTTCAGGGATTTATTTACTATGCCATACTGCATCATATGTTGCATCCTACCTAAAGAAAAATATTAAATTATTTGTTAAAAATTCATTATAAATATTTAAGAAAGTACCTGTATTTCCTAACACAGGTTACAGTGTCCTTTTCTGCTACGAGCCATAATAATTTTTGAGACAAATGCACATATACATATTTGCACAGAAATTACCACCCTTTATTCTCCTGAATTTGCCTGCTAAAAGTCAGGAATAGATAGGAAGTTTTTATTTTCATTGTGTGTGTGTGTGTGTATGTGTGTGTGTGTATCACCCGGCATACCTAAAGTCTGAGAGGTTGTCTGTGTCACACTCAGTGGGTAGAGTGAATGGAAACAATAGCACAATGTCATTTTCTATTTTTTTTTATTTTTTTGCATTTCAGATATGAAAACAATGAAGGTTGTTTGAATGCTTTAAGAACTTAAAGATAAAGAAGCCATGTGGATTCTAAAGAGATTGTGAGTAATTTCAGAGGAAAAACAGCATGGAACAAGGGGAGGAAATGAGTAACAAGACAAAATGAATGTCAGGGAAGAAGTTGATGAAAGATTGAACTTTGTGGTCTCCTACCCATAAGAAATTTGAGCCTCTCAGAATACTGCAGTGATATGGCAACACATATATGTGTATTGTTTTAAAGCAAAAGTAGAAAAATAAAGAGCCAAAGAAGATTGCAATGGTGAGAATCAGAAGCTACTCTCCAATCTGTGTGGAGTGAAAATGTAGATGCTGGGGAAAATCATACCTTAAAAAGCATAACAAAGGAAACATTTCATGTTTCTCCCATAAAAATTGGGTGGTGACAGGGACACGGGGACATCATAACACAATTGGGATTTAAACATAAAACTTTCTAGCTAAACAAAGGTTTGATTCAATTCAACATGCATTTATTAAATGCCAACTATGTGCAAAACATAATCCCAGGCATTGGGGATACAAAATCAAAATAGAAGAGTTTCTGCACTCAAGGAATTTACACAGTACTAAGATAACACAACATTTTGTTAAGTAAGTAAATGTAAAGTACATACAAAGAATCAACAGGCATTATCTAAGAGCCTACTATGTGAGACTTTGGAATGGTTCCTAAGTATACAAAGACAAGAGAAAAAACACTAACACTTTGGGAATCAGGAAAGACTTAATGTAGGAGGTAGCATTTGGACTGAGCTTTGAAGCGAGTTAAGGATTTCAAGAGATGGAGGGGAGAGTGCTCATGTGGTGTAAGGAGAAATCTGGACAAAGATATGTTGATGGGAGATGAAATATCTTACATGATGAAAAGCAAGTTGGCCAGTTTGATAGTAATACCAAATATTTGAGAAGAAGTATAGTCAGTATGACAAGTTCTTTTAGAGCCAGAATAAGAAATTCAATGCCAAGGATGGGACATTGTTATTTGTGCTAGAAGAAACGTACCACTGAAGATACTTGAGAAGGAAAATGGCAGAGTCAAAGCTATGCCTTTGTTTGTAGGATGGAATGAAAGGGGCAAAGCTTGGAGGCAGAGAAACCAATTAAGAGGCTAATACTATAGGGAGGAGAAGGTGATGGTTTGAGTATGAAAAAGAGGGGAAGGATGAAAGGGGCAGGTCCCTTTCTAAAGCAATGATTAAATTTAAGACAGAAAACAATAGATCTATATTTTGGCTTGTTTGGTAATGTTTCCTGTGATTTGGGATATTAATTTCAATGTTTAAGATATACAGGTCTTATTGTTGTTTAATGATTCATTTCAGAATTTTCTGATAAACAAATACCTGATAATAGCAAAACATAATAACCATGAATCTACAATGCATACATACATATGCTTGAAAATAATTACATGTAACAATAAGATAAAGTATTTTATAGCACCATTCTTAATTGATTAATAGTTCATAATACTAATTATAATTATAAAAATATATATATAAATTTATATAATTATATAAAAACTAACTATATAATAATAATTATAAATATAATTAATAGTTTATAAACTAGAAATCGTCTCTAAATAGTGATATGATCAATTTTTCCCTGCTAGCATATTAAAAAAAATAATCTTCTCTAAGCACTGCGTTCAACATTTACACACATGCACATACTCACACACACACACACACACAGACACACACACTCACACTCTTTGCTACCACAAAAAGGGTAGGTAGCTAGGTGGCACCATGGATAGAATGCAGCGTCTGGAGTCGGGAAGACTCCTTCCTTAGTTCAAATCTGGCCTTAGACATGTACTAGGTATGCAACTCTGAACAAGTCTCTCCACCCTGTTTGCCTCAGTTTCCCTATCTGTAAATTGAGCTAGAGAAAAAACTGGCAAACTATTTCAATATCCTTGCAAAGAAAACCCCCAAGTGGGGGTAACAAAGAGTCAGACACAACTGAAATGAGAGAACAATGACAACAACCACAAAAAATACTGCTACAAATATATTGGTGTATATCTGATGTTTGTTTCTGTCTGATTGGAAATATAATAATATCTGTGATAGGGGCAGTATGGTTCTTATGGCCAAGAATGAGTAAATCTAGTTACAGTACCTCTTCTGGTCCTGGAGCAAATATGCCAGAACTTTGGCAGTTTCTGTCTCTCTGATAGCCCTAACCAGACTATTTAAAATAGCATTGTGCTTTCAGATAATAGCCTCACTCAACTGAAGATCACAGTGGCAAAAGATGTGTTTAATTTGATGCCCCCATACCAACAAAAGCACTTTCGCTTAAGCCAAATTACCTGGCTCCACTCAAAAGGATGCTGCCTATAATTGTTCTTCCTTTTTTTGGAATATTTCTTACCTCCCTAAAAATAAAAGCCCCCACATATGTACTACATTGAATCTGAAACCTGAACAGAAGATTTTATCTATCTCCAAAATGTTCAATTGTTCTTCCTTCAAAATTCAAAGTGAGACATTCAAATGTACTAAATTGATGTGAATTTAGGGTACTCCTGAATACCAATCACATCTATGTCTTTGAAAGGAGAAATAATGCATATTGTTTAGGTATGCACTGAAAAGTAGTGCTCTTTACTGACTGAGCTCAGTGTTTATTCAAGCTGTATCTGGGGGTAAAGTGTGGCCTAGATTCACAGAGACACAGTACTACTTACTGACAGGCACGAACAGAAAGAGGTTTCAGTTCATACAAACACATGATAATGCTTGACAACAGAAATGTAAATCTAATACCCTAGTTAATGAATTTGCACATTGTCCTTACTAGGATGCATCTACCTGTGTCCTGATTTCATTGTGAATAATTCATGATGATCAATATACTTATATACCAAAGATTCTGATAGGGCTGTGAGCCTGGACATCTAAGGGATGCAGTCAAAAGGATGCTGGATTTCAGGAGGAGGGGAGAAGGGAATATATATATATATATATATATATCCTAAATGCTTTTCACAAATATATTCTTTTTGAGCCTCACAGTTACCCCATGAGGCAGGTGATATTGTTATCCCCATTCTATGGTTGTGGAAACTTGAAATAAAGGTTAAGTGACTTGCTGTAGTGGCAACCACCCTGGCATTCCCAGGACAGCTGCTAACACAGGTTCTTAGATCTGCTTTACTAGATAAGACAGCTATTTAAGGAGTCAGCAATCTTTTTTTAATTACATTCATTAGTTCAGGGGGAAAATCAGCTCTCTGAACTTCACAGAAAATGCAAACAAAGAAAATACGAGCAGAGAAATAAACACCAACAGACAAGGTTCCTAGCTGTCTGAGATCAGCATACACATCCAGCTATCTGACCAAGGCAATAGATACATTGTTACCAGAGAGAGAAGCACCAACATCTGGGTTTTTCAAAGCTGGGAGGCTCCTTAACCACTACCCAGGATCTCATCTGGTCAAATCATAAGAACACTCTTCCAATGAGTGAGCTAGCTCTAAAGCAAAATGCTAACCTCATAGCAAATATACCTGTTTTAGAGCCAGAGGGCATCACAACCCTCTTGACTCAGTGCCTAATGAGAAATTAGCGAAAGGTATGAAGCCTTCTTATAAGCAAGTCTCCTCTAAAAAAAAATAAAAGCTTCCTTTAATGGGTTCCACCTGAGGCCTATTAATGGGTGAGAAGATCTTAAAACCCATTAATATTATACTTGCCCAGAGTCTCAGGGCTAGTTAGTGTCTGAGGTCATATTTAAATTGAGGTCTTCTGAGTTCCAGACCCAGAAGGCTATCCACTATACCACCAGCTGCCTCAGATTTGGAAAGAGAAGGCTAAGATCACAAAGGACAATAGGAACAATGTTATGCTCACATTCCTATTGACCACCAGCCTAACTCTTTTCCAATTAAAGCTCTCCTTTTGCTTACTTTTTGGAAACAGTAATGGGCTTAGAATCAGGAAAACTCATTTTCTAAGTTCAAATTTGGCCTTGGACACTTTCTAGCTATGTGGCCCTGGCCAAGTCACTTATCCCTGTTTGCTTCAGTTCCTCATCTGTAAGATGAACTGGAGAAGGAAATGGCAAACCAACCAGTATCCTTGCCAAGAAAACTCCGAAACAACTCACAAGGAGCTGACACAACTGAAACAACTGCACAATAACAATAGTCTCATTTTGCCTCATCTTTTACTTTCCTTCACAAAATGCTTCCACTTCCCTTTCAATATTGCTCTAATATTTCTTTTTTTTTTCCTTTAGCAATTGGGGTTAAGTAACTTGCTCAAGGTTACACAGCCAGTCATTTCTGCGTGTGGTGCTGAGTATCTGAGCCCGGATTTGATCCAGGTCATCCCAACACTGGAGCTGGTGCTCTTACTCACTGAGCCACCTGGCTGCCCCTAAGCAATTGGGGTTAAGTAACTTCCTCAAGGTTACACGGCCAGGTGTTTCTGGGTGGGTGCTAAGTGTCTGAGGTTGGATTCAATCCCCAGGTCATCCTGACACTGGAGCCGATGTTCTTACTCCCTGTGCTACCTGGCCACCCCTAGCTCTAATATTTCTATTGAGTACTTGCAATTCACTCCTACTAGTATATACAAATTTATGATTTTTACTGAAAATAATACTTCAATGGATCTATGATCCCATTAATCATATGATCTATTCAAGCTTCTCAGTCTATACAGTTATCTTCCATGCCTTCCTGTCAGTCCTATGAAATGTTGAATGTATCAGCTGAATTCTTTGCTAACAACTCTGGCAAAGGATTCAATGTGCTACAATAATTTAAGTTGTTAGTGGGTCAACTGTTCTCAATATCAACTTAGAATCATGTAAGAAAAGTGGTTAAAATGTCAATGTCTTTGAAGGCAGCATTCCTATTCCTGGGAATATAACATATAACAAAAGGAAGTCAAAGACAGAAACAAAGGTCTAATATACAATAGAAATAGAAATGGAAAGATATTTATAACAGCCCTTTTTGTGGCAGCAGAAAACTTTAAAAATAAAGTGAGTATTTACTGATTAGGGCATGGCTAAAGAAATCATGGCATATGAATGCAATGGAATATCATTGTGAAGTTAGAGGGAGAAGCATGGTAGTGAATGTCTATAATCCATGCTACTGGGGGAGACTGAAGCTGGTAACTCTCTTGAGCTAAAGTTCCTTAGGTGTCCACACTCAGTCTGTCACCAATATGGTTGACCCCTGAGGACAAAATGGGAAACCAGACTGCCTAAGGAGAAGAAACTGGCCCAGGTCAAAAACAGAGTACATCAAAACTTTGATGGTCACCAACAGTGGAATCAAGTCCATCACTGGTCACTGCACCTCCTGCTGAGGCGAGATGAGGAGACCCAGGAATAAGAAGAAGGAGGAGGAGGAAGAGGAGGAGGAGGCGGCAGATGAGGAGGAGAAATTCAGAGAAAATTTGTGAAAATTTTATAAACTGTGGCAACATACTAAGCATGATTAGAAGAGGACATGACATTAACACAAGTCATGTGAATGAAAAAAATGATGAAAGCAAAAATATGCATAATTTAAAAAATTAATGATGCTCCCTAAGAGCAGAAAATAAAATACAGCTTCCATCAGATAACGGAAGTTAAGGAGATTCCTGTGGGATCAGAATGTTGTATATGGATAGTTATGGATACTGTTTACTGAATTTTTTTAATTGTTTTTCTTTGTTACAAAAAGTGCTTTGATTTGGAAGGGAAGAAGAGAGGATTTTTCTTTCCACAAATGAATATGATGTGACTTTAAAGACAAAAAGTCACATATATTTGAATGAATGCAGGTATAAATTAATGTATCATGCCTTTATAATTGGAGATACTGGAAGAATATTGGCTAAAATAAGTATCTTTGATTATTTGTAGATTTCATTTATCCACACAGCAAACCCTATCCCCTAATACCAAGGATAATTGAAGATTAACTGTGGAATGGAATGTTATGTATTATTCTGTTTAAATGGGGGTGATGGTAAAGGAATTAGTCTAATATAGCCTTCCAGATTAAGAGTTGGAATGTATTACTAATGATTAGTAAACCTATAATCAAAAAATCACAAGAAAGTAATCACAAACCAGAACATACTATGAGCCAACATCATGTTTTCCCACTAGCTTTTACTATTGAAAAGGAAAAGCCCTCTTTTTGCAAGCAGTCACACAGTGTTTATAAGGAGCATTTTTGTGCCAGTAATAAAAATGTTTGAAGCTCCTCCAGGTAACTGGTGTTGCTGTTAAATTCAAACATTTAGTTGATGACCAAAAGCCAGGATGCTCCTAGAGCCTCTGAATGGGAGAAGTCTTTCTTTTCTACATCAGCACTTCCTTTTCAGGCAGGGCACTGTTACAATATACCTCTCAGTGAATGCTTTGACATTCTTCCTTTTGTGCTGCCCTCATTAATGGGTCACCTAAACCCTGCTCAAGTAGCAGTTTCAGAGATGCCCCAATTGAGGAGGGCTTGTGGGGTTAATTCTGTCATTATTGTGTTGACATGAGGCATGTTGCAGCCTTCAACTCAAAATGTTACTCATAATCTTTTAATCCCAAATTAGGTCAACATTTTATCAACTTAATCTAGCATGAAGATTAATTACACTAGTTACCCATATATACACACAGGCAGGCTATTTGCTTTGGAGATACATTTAATCAAGGAGCAAGTCCTTTGTTACAAAAGGTAATTTTTCACTGTTTCCTTAACAACATCTCAACCTCAGTTAATTGTTTTTTTTTCCCATGTCAGTATTTCCATAAAAGAAGCGTAATTTTGTCTTTTGCTGAATTTCTGTAAAAACTGATTTAATAGAGAGTAGAGCCAATATATAGTTGTTAACTAGGTTATTTGAAGTCAATGTTAGTTTGGGAAATTATTTCAGAGTGAGAGAAAGTCTTTGGAAGATAATATAACTAAGAAGACAGTTGAAAAGTATCAAGATTCCTCAACATTGTGAATGAATGAATGTAAACTATTTTTAAGTGCCTTCTATGTGACAGGCACAGTGCTAGGTACTGGACGAAAGTAACAATAATTGCCAGTTCAAGGAAGATCAGTATTGAAGACATTTCTAATTTTGTCTCTTTTAGGAAAATTACTTTGAAAAAAAAATCTTTACTTTTATGGCTTAAAGTAATTCTATTCAATCTTCTAAAATTGATCATACTGAAGAAAGCCAAAAATTATTTTCCCCCTCCTTTAATCACACAAATGGTAGCATTAAAATAATACACTGTCTTGGTTTCTTTGAAGACTGCCCTCATATCATCTCCATTTTCCAATCATTAACATTTTGAAGGTATAACTGCTTTCTTCTCTTCTGCTACAAGCCCTACAAAGCTGGGAAGAGGGAAGGTGAAATCTATTGATCCAAATGGAATGAATCTACTAACAGAGGTTGTTAGCCTGGACAAATGTCTTTCTCCCCTCAGTTGCTTAGATAAGAGGACCTATCTCATAGTTAAAAATTCCCAGAAGTCATCTGGATAGTATTACAGGCCCCCCTGGAAGGTGGAACAGAGTTCATGCCCTGTTTCATCAAATATGCAATGACATTCTCCAGGGACCATGCTAATTAGAGGGATTTTGCAGACAATGTTTAAGAACATTTGATGACAAAATAGTGGGCTTTTGTCCTCAAATATTGGTTTTATGGTATATTTGGCCAGTGGAAAATGAAATGTAAAAGAGACCCACAAGTTTTTTTTTTTTAATTTCTCTTATCTTTTGAATTAATCGACATATTGAAACCAAAGCCTCTATTCATAGACTGACATCAGCAACAATCATACAATATCAAACACGTCTACAATTGTGTGCAGTTGATGGAAGGTAGAGGTCAATTTGAAGTTCAGGATTTTGGCTGTCAGCCTTGCTACCATTATATGAAGTTCAGACAAGAAGTACTGAAGAATCTTGCCAAGGAAATTGTGATTCTTCTATCCTGCTGCAATACGATATTCTTCTTCCAATAAACATTGAGGCAAAGCCCATGCAACTTTCTGGAAATCAGCCAAGAACATAATAAAGCTAAAATACAAGGAAAGATGTACAGGTAAGGGACCAGTCTAACAGGAGACCAATAAGTGACAAATTAGAGTATATTGTAATGTGTTTTCTGTGCTACAACTTGCATGTGTTGTCCTGGTTTATATTACATTATAGCTGACTTAAAAGTGTTACTTGAAATATTTCCAGTGACTTTGTTAAAGATAGGTGTCAGCCCAAAATGAGCCAAGATGAGAAGAGGTACTTAACTATTTAAATATTTCATTACTTAGCATTCCCCTAATTGCAGGGAGTTATTGTTATATTTAAATGGTACTCCAATTTCCATTGGCATGCCACTTCCTAACATCAACAAAATAATTAGGACTAAAACATTATGATAGGATATCATCTAGCACCAAAGATGGAAAACTAGTTTTGTTTATGTTGGTTGAGTAGCAGATGAAGGCTTTTAGATAAGGAAGCAAAACTAGTGCTGATGTTAGTATTTCTCACAAATACAGTTTCAGAAAGAGAAAAATATCTTGTTGTAAAAGTGACAATCTATGGATAGCATAACTAACAAAAAGGACAAAATGAAATTGAGAGCTATGTTGTATTGCTAATTTACTTGTTTAACTGGAAAAAATATGAAACATTTCCTGAAAGTATCACAGTGTATTGGTAAACTGTCTGAGAAAGCTGAAACTCAAACATTCCTGAAATTGGGCATACATCAGCCAGCACCTCCTAGGCACCTTAATAAAAAGTGTCCTTTAGGGGTGTAATCTCTACCCTTCTGAATGATCCTCTCTGATGCCTAGGTAACCACACATATATGATGAGCAGAGTTTAAAGGTGGCTAGAGGAAATGTTTAATGGAGAGTCATTCTCTCTATTTGCTTATTGTTTAAGACTTCCAACCATGTACAAACCTGAGAAAATCGTCCAGATTAGCTCTTATTTTAATACACTTGTAAACATATCTGGTGTTTTAAAAAAATGTTCTATTATTTGGACAGAACAATCACAAGCCTTTTTTTCAGGCAGTAAAGCTCTTATCATATATTTAGGAATTGGACAAACTTTAAAGATCACTTTATCCCACACAACTCTTCCATTTTACAAATGTGCAAACTGAGGCCCAGAGAAGGGAGATAAATTCCCCAATATCACACAGCTAGTAATTGGCAGTGTTGGAATTCAAACCCAGACCCTCTGAATTGAAATTCAGAGATCTTTGCTGTCTACTTCACTGACCTCTATTGTATAAACAACTGAAGGAGTGATTCTTTATCTCCGGTCCATTTGCTTTGTGTTTTCCTAATGTGTTAATAAATTTATTTTAATATGAAACAATTTCAGTACAATAGATATTCAACAACACAGGCTTCACCAGACTGCCAGCGGGATCCATGATACAATAACATGAAAAAAATGTTTACTACCTCAGTTCCACAACAGAAAGTTTTCCTCAATATAGAGTCTTCATATTCAATTTTTGCCTAGATGTAAACATTTTGCCAGAACATTTATACATTACTTATAAAGGTAAGCCCTTTTCACTTGTCCTTTCCAGCCACCTAGCCCAACTTCTTGTTTTATAATTCTTTCCTTCCTTCCCTTCCACTTTCTTTCCTTCTCTCTTCCTTTCTTCTTTCCTCCTTCCCTCCCTTCCTACCCTTTGTCTCTCCTCTCCTTTCTTCCTTCATTTCCCTCTTTTTGTTCCTTCTTTCCTTCCTTCCTTCCTGACTTCTTTCCTCCTTTCCTCTCTCCTTCCTTCCTTTAGGTGCCAATTGGTGAATAAACAAACATTTAACATTTGGCCCATATTGTAACCTGAGTAACAAAGCCCCAAAGATTAGAACTATAAACTTTATAGAATCATAAATAAAGTAGAATGCTTCAGTGGTCATTTAATTCAACTTCCTTGTTTTATAATTGAGGAAACTGAGGTACACAAAGGATAAGGGACTTTCTTAAGGTCACTCAAATTAGAGGTGGGATTCTAAACCATATCTTCTGACTCCAAATCCATTTCTCTTTCCATAGTTCCACACAATTTCAGCCTACATATTTTTAAATTACAAAATGCTTCATTCAGTTCAATGTATGCTAGAAACTAGAAAAAAGGTTTGACTTGCAGCAGAGAGAAAAGAATGGGCATATTGGTATGTGGCTATAAAGCATGGGATGAGAGCACAAAGTCATAACCCAGGATTCCAACTCAATGAATTTTCTGCAGAAATTGTACTAGAAACTGAAGTAGTCTCCCCAAATATTCTGAAAATTGCATTGCCAGCATGTGCTGCTCTGGTAATCCAAAAACCTATGGAAGGTAGTGTGTGGTACAACAAAAGAACACAGAACTTGGAGTCCCCAGATCTGTGTTTGAATTTCATTTCTGCCACTTACTACCTGTTTGACACTGAATGAGTCACTTGTTTTCTCTGGGCCTCCATTTCTTCATCTACAAAATTAAAAGGGTTGGACAAGATGGCATCCAGGCTCCCTTTCTGTTTTCCATCTATGATTTTATTATCATATGCTGTCTCCTAATTTAGTACCTCTTATCCATTTGTCAAAAGCAGATGCTCTATTCCTGAGTACTACCTGGCCCCCAAAATGGTCATCTGGCAGACTCATGCTCCTAACATATCATTCTGTCAATAATAGTGCTTACTAAATGCCCACTCTGTCCAAAGCTCTGGACCAGTGACCTTTGGCATTAAGATTGAAAAAGTGTTCATTTTACCACTAAAGGAGTTAAATTTAAGGTCTGGGCAATTAGCTACAAATAATAATTTTAGTAATAGAAATGTATATCTGGAAATAAGGAAGCTGAACAGGTATTCAAAGTTCATTTGTAGTAAAACAGCTATTTATCATTTATGGTCCAAATGAATAATTGACGTACTGATTGATACTGAATAGCTAGCACCTATATTAATTACCCTCTAAGATTTTCAATCTTTTTTTTTAAGATTTACATATATTATCTCATTTGATAGCTAATATTTTTATAGCAGTTTCAGGTTTGCAAAGACCTTTATTTTTTATCTTCTCAGCAACCCTGGGAAGTAGATCCTATTTTCATCCTCATTTCACAGTTTAAAAAGCATTAAAGGGTTAAAGATCTCAAGACAGGGAGCTGAATAATTTTTTAAGGGGGTGATAGGCCAAACAAGTTTGTGCACCTCTGCTCTAGATCTTTGCTCCTATGACTTCAAAAATGCCTACTAGCTCTATGATCCATTTACGGTCCCATGATCTTACAGTACTATTCTTTTGAACATAATATTTCCAACTGTTTTGGTGCTGTGATTCCTTTCACAATGTTGTTCATTTGATTTTACATTCCTCCCCATCATCAAAAGTCCCTCAAAGGATTTATTTGTGAAGGAAAACATGGTTTATAGAAATCATTCTAAGCTACTAAAAGATACTTCTGGTTCAAACCAACAGACCCTCAGGGTACAATATTCATTTCCAGAAAGCTGCTGATGCTACAAACAGCATGGATTTCTTTCCTACCTAGATCATGCTTGGATTTGTGATTCCCTGAGCGTCAGGAAATCAGCCTTAGGTTATTGTTTCTGTCATTTCACTGAGTGGTTGTGGAAAAATTACATTTTTTTGTCCCTATTTCTTGGTTAGACACATTTCTTTCCCTTGACAATGTTAATAGTCATTTTTTTTTAAACTTTGCTTGTGAAAATCTTTGGTGTAAAAATCTCCAAGTGAAGAACTTTCTCTACCAATACAGGTGAGACTTTCTACACAACCTAAGGTCTTGGAGGAAGCATGTCATAGTAGACAAGAGAAGTGGACTCAGGAAGGGTTGAAATCCTACTTCTGACACATAATGGCTGTGACACCAGGCAAGTACCTGAACTTCTCAGTGTCCCCAGGCAACATACTGTTAGGTACCTAATAACCCAGTTACTTCACAAAGTGCAGGATTCAAAGTGCATCTCTGATGATTACACTCTGTGTGAGCTTACATAAGTGAGTGAACCTCTCATAGTCTTAGCTTTCTCATTTGTAAAAGGAAGAGATGTAAGTAGATAACTTCTGAGATGCCCCTCAGTTCTAGGATTCAAAACCTTAAGAAAATGAGGAGGGGGTGACTAGGTGGTACAGTGAATAGAACACCAGGCCCTGGAGTCAGGAAGACCCAAGTTCAAATACGGCCTCAGACACTTTAACACTTACTAGCCATGTGACCTTGGGCTAGTCACTTAACTCCAATTGCCCTGCCTTCCCTCCTTCAAAAAGTTGTAAGATTTATAAATCATCTCTACGCGAAGGAATATCGGGCCAATCCGTTTGGCAATACGTCATCCCCAGAGATAGATAACAACAGGATAAGCAGCAGCCTTTCCTGAAAAACAAAGATACTTTATTGCATTCAACAGCAACATCTCCCGCCTCTTTCTCAAGCTCTTTGAAATACTGGTTTCTTCCTGAAGTCTCTGGAGCCTTACTTCTTTTTTAGTTTAAATGCCTGCCTCTCCTCTTCGAGGGCTTCCCGGCGGGGATATCCCCTGACATGTGTCTCCCAGGCGCCCTGCAGCCTGGCCAGGGCCACCGAGACCCAGACGCACAGCTTCTCCCCGAAGAGCAGGGCCACCCAGAACGCGTCCTGCGGGTAGTACATGGAGGCCGTGACGCCCATCAGAGCACACGGATAAACGAGCCTCTTCAGCCTGGACCTTCTGCCCAGGAAATAGCCCAAAATCCCGGAGAGGCCGATCGTGCTCAGCCTTCCAAAAACTTCCGGGGGCGAGTTCCGGAGGTAGTTGCAGCTGGCCGTGCCCTGCTGGAGGGCTCCGTCCACTGTGGGCTTCGTCTGGCTGTACAAGGCCTGTAACCAGGCCGCGTATGGCTCCATGGCCTTTCTCAGGTGGGAGATGGTCTCCTCCAGCGGGCTGCGCGGCTCCTCCACGAATCGCGACTCACAGTTGGGCACCGAATACAGGGAGAGTTCACTGGCTTCCACCTGAGAGTTGTGGTCATTCTTCTTTTTACCGATTGCGTAGACTTTGAGGGAAAGAAAGGCCAGGCTGGCGGAAGCCGCTGACCACCTGAACATGTCGCCGACACAAGCCGCAGTGGAAGTGGGACATGCGCCCTGGGGGGAGGAGAAGGTCATCTCAGTTTGACTCCGCCCACAGTGGAAAGGCCAACTGGCGGCCTGGCCGGGTCAGGATTACCCAGATGCTACTATCCAGTGGGAGCTTTTATGATTCCCGGTCTTGCCGGAACTTTGGGTATCAAAATAAAACCCTGCTGGCAGGAGTTACTGCTTCTTTTGCCTCGGTCCGCCTAGGAGGATCTCGGTGACTCTTAAGTCTGTGCCTAGTGAGCACCCCGCTGTCTTGTCAAGGGAAAGGGCAGAATGGGTTCTTCTCTCTTGGGAGTTTCCGAAGGAATCCAGGTCGGGCAGTATCAACGCCCTGGGAGAGGTTATCCTTTGGGACCCAAGACCAGGGAAACAATGTTTCTCATCTGGAAACCATGCTGCCTTTGAACTCATGCTTGGCGGGACTTTATGTTTATATTTAAATTATGTAGGATTTAAACTACTTTTTGACACCCTCCACCCCTTCCTTTTCCCCCTGGATGCTGGAGTGGTATAAGGAAAGGTCATACCTCAAGGTATTAGGTGATTCAGTGGAGCAGGAAGACGTGAGTTCAAATCCAGCTTCAGACACTTCCTAGCTATGTGAGCCTTGGCAACACCCTGTTTGCCTCAGTTTCCTCAACTGTAAAATGAATTGGAGAAGGAAGTAGCAAACCAGTGCAGTATCTTTGCCAAGAAAACTCCAAAAGGGTTCAGACGGGACTGACTAAACAAAAACAAATTAGGAGAGATGGTAGTGCAGTTTGTTCTTGCCAAATCCGTGAAGTCAATATTCTTTGTAAAAGCTGTTCCATTTTGAAGTGGCAAGATGGATCTTGGGGGATCTTAGTCACTGGCCCCTAACAACAGGGAGAAAGGCAGTGAGGGATGGGGGATTGCCTGGAGCAATAGAAAGAGACACTCCCACCCATCAGGATTGTCACAGGAACCCTGAAAAGCAGACAACAGCCTGACTCTGGAAAAGAGGACCAGTGTATGTTATTCACCTAATAACATCAATTCCTGTGTTGCTATGTTCCAGCTTCACAGCCACATCGCCCCACTACAACTGCCCTAAAAAATCTTCCTATACAAGAAAAATGAATTTTAAGTTGGAAGGAATATTAGAAGTATCTGCTGCAATCCATACCTGACTGAGGAATATCTCAATAAAAATACATTGTTTCTTCTGTATTTCCTCATGTAAGGCAACTTGGTGTCATACACAGTAGATAGACTATTAAACCTGGAGCAAGGATGATCTGAGTTCAAATCCAACCTGAGACATATACTAGACCCTGATCTAGTCACCTAACCTTTATATACCTCAGTTTCCTCACCTGTAAAATGGATGTAATAATGGCACCTACTTTCCTGGGTTGTTGTGAGGATAAAATGAGATAATATTTATAAGGGGCTTTGCAAACAAATATTAAAGTGCTATATAAACATTATTATTATGCTAGTCATTATGAAAATGCTAGTAAGTCACTTCAGGGAGTGCATTTTCTAAAGGATTACAGCTCTCCTTGAGAACTGCAGTAAGGCTGCAGGAAGGCATGCAGTAATCCTGAGAAATGCATTTCCTGGAGTGCTGTATTGATTAATTAGCACTGACACTGGGCCACTTGGCAGCCTTGCATCAAAATGGGAACAAAATGGGAAGCACATAAGACCATTTGAAGTCCTGTCGCAGAGGGTTAGAAATCAATGGCTCCCAAGCAGCTCTTGTTGCTACAATGAAATGTTGTAATGCCTGACTCTCACTCAGCTACATTCTAACTATGGGCAGTGCTACCTACCCACCAGCAAAATTTAGGATTGCTCTTAAAACACCATTAACTATTTATCAGCAATGTTAAAAAAAACCAAACAAACAAACAACAGTAACAACAACAAACAGCCAGCAACTTCCAGGAGAGTCAATCCATTACCTGGATATTGTGGAAGCTGCTAGAGATAGGCAAAACAGAAAATAAAAATAAAACCTGGGGCAGCTAGGGGTCACGGTGAATAGAGCACAGGCCCTGGAGTCAGGAGGACCTGAGTTCAAATGTGACCTCAGAAACTTAACACTTACTAGCCGTGTGACATTGGCAAGTCACTTAACCCCAATTGCCCTACCTTCGCCCTCCAAAAAAATAAAAATAAAACCTTCTCGTACTCAAAGAACTAAGTATCTGAGAGCAAAATACTGAGAAATTTCAAGTTGTTGTTGTTTTTGTTTTGATTTTAATAAAGATCCCAGACTAGCAAGAAATAAAAATTCAACCCCAAATGCCAGATACTGTATTCAGGACTTGCAAATAAAGAAAAAGATGAATTAGAATTAACTCCCAAAGAGCTCACATTCTGAAATATTTGGTAGGAGTAGTGGTGATGGTAGTATTAGTAGTATTAATAATAATAGTGGTAGTAGCAGCTGTGGTGGCAGCAGCAGCAGAAGTAGTAGTAGTAGTAGTAGTAGTAGTAGTAGTAGTAGTAGTAGTAGTGGTGGTGGTGGTGGTGGTGGTGGTGGTGGTGGTGGTGGTGATGGTGGTGGTGGGTAGTTGGTTGATTGGTTGGTTGTTGTCTTTTGTGTTCAAAGAGAACCAAAATGATGTCACAGTGAATTTGACTGTGGCTGATAATCCTCATATGAACTCTGAAGGCTCTGCCACAGGTCAAGCACAAATAGGCCAGGTGAACATTTGGAGTAGAGATGGCTCTAAATTTGCTAATTTGATATTTCTCTTGAATTAGTGCAATTTTGCTTTGCTTATGTAGTAGTGGTGGTGGTGGTGGTAGTAGTAATAGCAATAGTGGTAATGGTGGTAATAGAAGTATTTGGAGTAGTAACAGCAGTAACAGAAGTAGTAACTAACAGCAGTAACAGTTTAATCATGTCCAACTCTTTGTGATACTGAGGATCATAGAATGCTAATGCAGTCCATAGGGTTTTTTGGCAAAAATACTGGAATCATTTGCCATTTCCTTCTCCATTGAATTAAGGCAGAGGTTAAGTGACATGCCCAGGGTCATATAACTAGTAAATGTCTGAGGCTAGATTTGAACTCAGGTCTTCCTGACTCTAGGCCCAGTGCTCTATCCACTGCACCACCTACAATCTCAACTGGCTTTTTACAGAAACAAGGCAATACTCGTTCATTCCATCAATTTTCCCAAAACTTTTCATCCCTCCTCCAGATTCCCATAGCTCTCTGAACTGATCCAGCAATTTGGAATTATACCTTCAAAGCTATTAAACTGTCCACACCCTCTTTATCCCACAATATCACTACTTAGGTCTATAGACCAAAGAAAGAAAAATTATTCATATGTGCAAAAGTGTTTATAGCAGTTATTTTCATGGTTTCAAAGAACTGGAAACTGAAGGGGCACTCATCAATTGTATCTTAGTTAAACAAGTTATAGTATAAGAATGTAATGGGATACTATGGTGCTATATAAAAAGATGCAAAGGATAGTTTCAGAGAAATCTAGAAAGACAATGAACTGATACAATGCGAAGTCAACAGAATACACACACACATATGTATATATACATATACATGTGTATGTATATATGCATACACATGCATAAATACAACACATATATATGCATACATATGCAAGTGTGTGTGTGTGTTTGTGTGTGTGTGTGTGTGTGTGTGTGTGTGTGTGTGTGTGTGTGTACTAGTAGTAGTAGTGTTAGTGCAGGTATGAGGTGGTGTCTGCACTACAGAAATAACCTTGTCCGAGGGAAGAAGACATCTATTAAAGATTCTGTCAATAATTGTTTCTTCCCTCACAACAGTTCCCTTCTCTCCTCTTGCATGGCCATCACTACTCTGGTGAAAGCCTTCATTACTTCATCCCTAGGCTACTACAATAGGAAACCATTGGAGTTTATTGAGTGGGTGGGTTAACAAAGTCAGATCTGTGCTTTAAGAAAATCACTTTGTTGGCTAAAGGGAGAAAGAACTGTAGTGGGGAAAGACCTGAGGCAGGCAGATCCACCAACAGGTTATTGCAGTAATCAGGTGTGAGGTGATTAGAGCCTGTATTCTAATGGTGGCAGTACCAGAGGAGAGAAGGGGGTGTATTTGAAAGATGTTGCAAAGGTGAAATCAACATACCATGAGAGATACTGTACACTCTAATTTCAATGGTTCAGTGGTTTCAATGAAGTCTATTTTAAATATAGTAACTGAATTGAACTAAATTTGTGGTAGCTAAGTACGATTTCAAGGAAAGATTGTTACAGAAAACCAAGCTCTATATTCCCATAAACTACAATTATGTAGTCAAGTTCTATAAGTCTCTTTCTTTTCTATTTCTTTCTTTTCAATTTCTCAGTAGAAATTTTTGTTTTCAGTAACACCAATATATGAAAATCTACCATCACAATTTTAACAAAAGTAAAATATCAAAGTGAATTATCAGGATATCATCTTGGCCTTGCCTGTGCCCCAACACAAGTCTTGGGGTATTGTCCATACCTGGCCTAGGTGCAAATGCTAGACCAATTTTTAAAAGCTGCAGGAGTTCACAGACTGCAAAATGTAAGGGGCTTTTTTTATTATTTAAAAAGAGAAAATTGTTTTATTCCAAAGTTCTATAATGGTCTTTTCACTAGAGCTAATATTAGAATATCACCAATACCAATGGGGAGGAGCCTAGTTCCTCAGCAAAAGTTTTCAGCTTTGTCCAGTGCAGTCCCAAGGGTCCATAAGAATGAATCTCTGGTTTTATGGTAGAAATAAAGAGAAAAGAGGATTATGTATAAAATCAAAGAATGTTAGAAAATGAAAGGAACATACGTTTTATATGAGCCTTTTTATTAGTGCTTTTTGTTAAAAAAAAAAAAAGGAAAAGAAAAAGTCATGGTCTCTGTACATATTAATCTCATTACACAAGTAATACCGATACAATAAGACCACAGCCTGAAAGGAATTATCATATGAGAACAGGATGAAGGACCTGGGAATATTTAGCCTAGAAAAGAATAAATGATTGCTTGACTGAATAAATTAATGTATGAATGAGTGAATATTATTCATTAAGTTCCTACTAAGAATTGGGGGGTGCAAATAAAGAGGCAAAATAGTCCCTGTAATCCAGAAGCTTATGTTTTTTTTCTTATTTTTATCTGACTTTGACAAATCAAAATAAATTATTTTCCACATACTTAGGTAATAGAAGAAAAGGATAATTCATGAAACTGCAGATTTTTATTATGTACAGTGTGCTTTTCTTTTAAATATATAATACATTCAACATGTGACTTTCAAAGCTGCTATTCTATTTGTGTTTTTTTCCAGCCTTACTTCTATTCCGTTCTACATATTTTAAAAAGATGTATTAATGAGCTTTTTATACATCTATATCTATTTATACATATATATATGTGTCTGTATATATGTATGCATGTGTATTTGTATATATATATATACATACATTTATGTGTGTATGTGTACATAGATGTATATGTGTATGTATACATAGGGATATATATGTATTTGCATATATATGCATATATGTGAAATTCTTCCCCTTCCTAATCCCTACTTTCCCTTTCACCTTACCCCCACTGAAAAGGGGGGTAGGGGGGAGAGGGGAAAGCAAACCAAATTCTTACATTGACGACGTCCAAAATGTATGTCACTTTGCATCTTGGGACCATCTATCAGAACATTAGGTAGCATACTTCATCATCCATCCTTTTGAATTGTGGTTGGTCATTGAATTGCTTAAGAAATTCTTGAATCTTTCAAGATATTTTTTTGTTTGTTTGTTTTCCTTTACAATCCTGTAGTTATCATATAAATTTCTGTTCTAGTTCTGCTCATTTCATTCTTTATGAAATCATAGAGGTCTTCTCAGGTTTCTCTGAAACTATTTTGTCATTTTTTGTGGACAACAATTGTTTGATTATATTCACATACCGTAATGTCTTTAATCATTCCCCAATCAATGGGCATCTTTTTGGTTTCCAATTATTTTCTACACCAAAAAAAAAAAAAAAGAGCTGCTACAAATATATTTGTACATTTGAGTCCTTTTCCTCTTCATTTAATTGTTTTGAGGTATAAGCATGAAGATTTCATTTTCATAAGAGACAATAACATGAAAAAAGTAGCAAATGAATAGTATCTTAGTCATGAAAATCACAGAGATGCTAAGTGAAACAATAGGGGGAAATAGGGAAGACCATTGGTTTATTCTTTCAAAGGCTATGGTTTTGTTGATTTCATTAAAATTCTCAGAGCAACAGGTAGAAATGGGGGGAAGGAAGCATATGTGTAGCTTGGCATCAAAGCAGAAAATGCTTGGGTTTTAGCTTTGTACACATAGTTTTAGGGAACTCAGAACTGAATTATTTAACTTCTCACAGGCATCGTCTCTTATATGAAGGGTAAGATAGCAGCAGAACAGGAGAGAAATGTCAAGGGTGATATCATAGCTCTATTAAAGGACTTAAAATGTATTCACTGTACTAATCAGAGTGGAACTTTGGCCAGTGAGTAGCCCTTGCATGTCAATACAGAGCAAAAGGGGGAAATTTAGGCTTTACAAAAAAATTATTTTCAATAGAAACAGTGGAGGTTATTAAACAGAAACTATTTGAATACATATCAAGTTGATTATAATAGGGATTTTTTTCATTGACTTCCTTTTGGACACTAAAACTCTGAGATTCTGTGAATTAAATTAGGCCAAAATAACAAAAGACTTGTCCACTATATGTGGATACAAATAATAACATCTAAGAAGCTCTAGTCAATCTGATAGAAGAAAAAGAAATCAAACCAGCTATTGACTGGGCAGTAGAAAGTATGTCTTCTCTCTGAGACTGTTTTCTATTTAAACTTTATATATCTTGTATGTACAGTTATTTGCATATTGTATCCCCCATTTGAATATGATCTCCTGAAGGCTGTGTTTTTGCCTTTATTTATATCCCAGTTATTAGAACAGTGTCTGGCACATAGAAGGCACTTAATAAATGCTTTTTAACTGGCTGGTGGATTTTATGTTAGAGATCTTCAATTAAAATTTCATCTCTTCCATGTGACGCTAGGAAAGTCACATAACATCTCTGTACTGTCTTTACAATCCCTTCATCTATAAAACAAGGAGGTTTGGTTAGATGACCTCTAAGTCACTAAATCTATGAGCCTGAAAACAGATGAGCTCAATCCATGGCTTCGTTTCTGTATGACAATAATCACAAGCAAAAGGTGAGTACCATTTTGCAATTTAGATAACCTTTATTTAATTGTTCCATATTTGGAAAGTTTCGTTAAAATTATGCATTCTTTTTCTACAGAGTAAGCCAGTACTTGAACCTCATTTTGGAAATGAAGAAGAAGAGATGCAACATGGCAGACCAGAGTGAGCATTGGAACTGGCTAGATTTAGAGTTAGAAACCCTGAGTTTGAATCTTGGATTTGTTACATACTACAAAAGTGACCATGGATAAATCATTTAGCTTTTCTGGACCTAGTTCTTTCATTTGTAAAATGAGGTTAGATTTAATGAATTTGAAGGAACCCCTAAAACTCTACCTTCTAGCTAGGTGTATTGTAGAGTGGCTACTGGAGAGGCTCAGGCTGGTGAATTTTTTGAGCTCAGGAGTTCTGAGCTGAAGTGGGCTAAGCTGATTGGGTGTGTATACTGTCACCAATATAGTGAATCCATGGGAGCTGAGAGCCACCAGGAGGGATAAATCAGTTAAAATGAAAAATTATTAGATCTAAGTTCTCTTGCTACTCAATAATAGAATGGGACGCTGAAATAGCCAAAGCACTTCTTGCCTGACTGAAATAAGGATGCCCCCCCCCGCCCTCCAAGAAAATCTAAACTCTGTGGTAAGGGTGGGAATTGGGGGTGGAAACATACTGAAATGTTGGTTACTTGTATAGTTGCCTATTAGGAGTAGTGATTGGTAGAGGAAGGTTGAGTATAATATTTTTATGGTATTAATTGAAGATCCATATTACATTTTCAATCCTGTATACATTCAGAAATACTGAAAACCAAAACTTTATTCTGATATTCTTTTTTCCTAAAGCAATATGCATTTCTTTTTACTCCACATGTTTTTCTCTCTTGGAGAAACAATCCAAATCAGTTTTAAACATGTAAGAAGAATCTTATCTTAGGGTCTTCAAATAGAGGAAAACAGAACTGCTTCCCAGAAAGGTTACTGCATCCCAGATATATCTAACCCAAAAGATTTAGAGTTGGATTTATGTGCTGAGAAATCAAGTAATCATTGATGTTTCATGTGAGTGTCTCCAAAGCTTGGATTTAACTGCATCATATCAACTGAGGGAGAAGAAACAGATGTCTTCTCAGAACTAGAAAAAAGAAGACAGCCGGATAGTTCCAGAAGAAATTATGTGAGATGCCTGTGTGCTTGATTTCACCATGTTGATTTCCCTTTGAAAGTATGTCTTGAGAATGCACTTCACATTAACTTCTTCAGATCATTTGATCATTAAATTAAACATGCTCACTTAAGTCTCCCATGGACTTAGGAGAAAGAATGACTACATTTCCCTAAATGTAGTTAAGAAATGCAACTACAACAAATTTATTCAGATCAATATCATTGCCTCTAAAAGGTACTCCAGTATGGGAAGTGATTCACACCAGCCTCTTAGATATGTCCTGACCATGAATTCATGAAACTTTAGTAGATTTTTTTTCTTGTTTTCTTATTATGTAGTAATGATGTTTCCAACATGTTGATCTACAAACACCCTCCTAATTTGATACATGGATTTGCATTCGGAGAGTTAAACTTTTTGAAGGTCACCATACATCATGCTCTTACAGTTCAATTAGCTTCAGAGGCATCCTGTTATCAAGGAACAAGTGTAAAATTCTATTTGGCTTTTAAAGCCCTTCATAACTTGCCCCCTCTCCCTTCCCCACCCCCACTAATTTTCAGTTTTCTTTTATTTGTTGTCTTTTCCATTAAACTGTAAAGTCCTTGAGGTCAGAAGCTGTCTTTTTGCTTTTGTTTGTATTTCCAGCATTTAGCACAGTGACTGGAACATAGTAAATACTGAAAAAATGCATGTTGACAAATTGTGATCCTTTCCTACCATTTTGGTCTTTTTGTTCCTTACTCCCCTACAAATACTGCTCAAAAATCCAGGGCCACCTTGGCACTCCTCGAACTTGACACTCCATATCCAGAATCAGTGCTTTTCAGCTCTGTCTCTTTCATCTTTTTGTATCCCCAGTGCTTAGCACAGTGCCTTGCACATAGTAGGTTCTAAGTAAATGTTTACTGATACCATAATGTGTTCAGCCATTTGACAAATGATCAGCATACTCTTAGTTTCCAGTTCTTAACTATGAGTATTGCTATGAATAATTTTTACATATATGTTATTTCCCTTCTTTTGACTCTATTTTGTCTAAACCCAGTGGCCATATCACTGTGTCAGTAGGCATATACAGTTTTGTGATTTGAGGTATAAATCTAAATTGCTTTCCATAATGGAATACCAACTTATAGCTCCATCAACAATGATTTGGGTGACTTTCTTCCCACATTCCCTCCAACAATTGTGATTTTCCTTTTAAAAAAATCTTTGCCAATCTGATGGATGTGAAGTAGGAGCTCAGCATTTTTTTGAATTTGAATTTCCTTTATTTTTAATAATTTGCAATATATTTCCTGTAATTTTTGATATTTTGCTTTTATTCTTTTGAAAACTTCCTTTGACCATGTATTGAGGAATTGATTTTGTTCTTAGGTATTTGGATCAATTCCCAAGGTATTTTGGATATCAGACCTTTGTCAGAGAAACTCATGGAAAACATTTTGCCAGTCAACTTTCTCCTTTAATTTTAACCATATTGATTTTGCTTTAGTGAAAGATTTCCAGTTTTATGCAAGTAATGTTGCATACTTGATCTCCTATGACTCTAAGATCCCTTATTTGGTCAAGGTCTCTTTTCCTGCGTGTAGTTGTAAAAAATATCTCTTGCCTACCTTTAATTTATTGATTATGTTATCTTTTATATCTAGGGCATGCATCAGTTTGGAGGTTTAAGATCATAAATGGTATGATATGTTGCTCTCGGACTAATTTCTACCAGACTACTTTCCAGTTTTCTCAGCTTTTGTTGAATGGTGAATCTTCCCCCCACCTACCCCCAACCCCTTGAGAAGACAGGTCTTTGGGCTTATTGAACATTCTTCCTCTATATTCACCATTTTACTTTTGGATATTCTTTTAAAATACTTAATTTAAAATATCTCATTCTTTTAAAGAATTGAATTCTAAATTTATCAAATGCCAACAAAAATTCCATAATCAAAGTAGAACAACCACAAATCTCAATGGTGTGCAGCTTGCTTTTTAAGATTACAGAATAAGTGATTTTGAGCCTACACCAGGAAAATAGCTGCTCTCTATAATAAGCTCAACATGTTACTTTCAGAGCTGTTTTGCTCATCTGTTTCCTTCTGAATTTCCTTCTGTTCTCTTCTGTTCATTTAAGAATGTTTCATAGATATTCTTTTCCTTTTCGTCTTTTTTATAAAGGGGGAACACTATCACTAACTTCCTTTTCCCTTTCATGTTCTCCACTCAAGGAAAGTAAAACACAGCCTTTATGGGAAATAAGAAAAACCAAGCAAAACAAACTCACCTATTTGCCATGTCCAAAATTGTATAATTTTTTTCTTGAACTTTGATTCCATTACCCCTCTGTCAGGAGGTGGGTAGCATGCTTCAACACCAGTCCTTTGAAAGCATGATGGATCATTGCATAGATCAGTGTTCTTTAGTCTTTCAAAATTATTTTATTGTTGTTGTGGTACGTAAAAATGTTCTGGTTATTGTCTTCATTCTGCATCAGCTTAAATTAGTCTTATCAAGTTTCTCAGAAATTATCCTTTTTATTATTTTTATAACACAATAAAAATCTATTACATTTGTAATTCAGGTTTTTGCTACTATAATAAAAGGTGATAAAAACTTTTCTTTTTACATATGTGTCTTTTTTCTTGCTCTTTGATCTCTTTGGAGTATAGAGTCGGTAGTTTTATCACTAGATTAAAGAACATGCATGCCTCAGTAACTTTGGAGGCATAATTCTTAATTCCTTTTTAGAATAGCCAGAACCATTCCCAATTCCACCAACTGAAAGTTCCTGACTTCCTATGCCACTTCTAACAATTGTCTTTCTCTCTCTCTCTCTCTCTCTCTCTCTCTCTCTCTCTCT
>NW_027185655.1:39690003-39692440 GCF_028583685.1 Petaurus breviceps papuanus
TTCTTTCTCTCTCTCTCTCTCTCTCTCTCTCTCTCTCTCTCTCTCTCTCTCTCTCTCTCTCTCTCTCTCTCTCTGTCTCTCTGTCTCTCTCTCTCTCTCTCTCTCTCTCTCTCTCTCTCTCTCTCTCTCTCTCTCTCTCTCTCTCTCTCCCTCTCTCTCTCTCTCTCTCTCTCTCTCTCTCTCTCTCTCTCTCTCTCTCTCTCTCTTTTTGGTCATCTTTACCAGTCTGATAACCTTAAGTTATTTTAATTTGCATTTTTTAATTATTGATCATTTGGGAATATTTTTATATAATTGTAGATAGTTTGAGTTTTATTTTTCCTTTGCCAAGTGCCTTTTTCATATCATTTATTCACTTTTCTATTGAGAAATGGTGGACAACTCTACTTTTTAGTTTGATACACAGATGAAAGTTCGTTTTTATACCTCTTGTAATTAGTGAATATTAATTAATCAATTTTCCATGTCTGTGTGAGGGATGGAGCTGGTGATAGCTTAAGACAAGAGTCTTCTAGTTTACAGATTCAAAAGCAACACTAATGGTTCTAGATTTTCTACAGGCTCCTGGAGGGAGAGAAAGATTCTGGGGAGCAACCAGCATGATTGAGGTTCAGTTGCTCCATATATCAACTTCCCAGAGTATACAACATTTTGATGACCTGCACCTTGGTTCTCTTTCAGAGTATTTTTCTCCCTTCAGGAACCTGAAGGAAAACTGGAACCATATTCTCTCTCTAAGAATAGTTAGCCATGGAGCATTGAGGAATCAGTCCTTACCAATGAGGAATATTATACAAATGGACTTTGAGAGTCTGATTACATTTTAAAGGTGTTTTTCACACATAGAGATTAAATATATTTCTCAGTTTACTTTGACCTAGCCATACTAGTTCTCCATTCTAGTGATTATAATAAATTTAAAATCTTTCCCTTATGACAACCCCTCATATACTGAAAGATTGTTTTATGTCCCTTTTCCCCAAATCTTTTCTTTTCTAAGGTAAGCATTCTCAGTTTTTTTAATCAGCTTTTTTTATGACAAGATCCCCAATCAGTTGACCATCCTCGTTTCTTTCTTCTGGACTCCAACTTATCAATAGCCTTCTTAAAATGTGGCAACCAGAATAGAATACAATCCTTGAGGTAGGAATGTACAGAGTAGTTATCATTCTGGGCTCTATACCTCTCTCTCTCTCTCTTTTTTTAAAGCAATTGGGGTTAAGTAACTTGCTCAAGGTTACACGGCCAGGTGTTTCTGGGTGGGTGCTAAGTGTCTGAGCCCGGACTCTATACCTCTCTTAACAAAGCCTAACATAGCATTTGGATTTTTTGGCATAGTCTTTCTTATAAAGAGATTCCAGTCCAATGGGAGTTTCCTAACACTTACAGAAAAGACCACCTAGGTATCTGCTACACTCACCCCACCCTTACTATGAAATTGGAATTTTGAACCCAATAGCAGAACTTTACATTTATTCATAATAAAATTCATGTTATTAAATTTGTCCCATTTCTTCTAGTTTGCTGAGAAAATTTTAAGATCTGATTCAACAAATATATTAGCTATTCTTCCCACCTTTGTGTGATCTGGAAATTTTACAACCATAATTTTATTGGTTTTATCTAAAATATTAATAAAAAATGTTGAACAGAATAAGGACAAAGAAAGATTCCTAGAATACTCAACTAGGAACATATAAACTCCATGATTATATAGAACTATTGATGAATACTCTTAAGGTGAAGTTTTTCCAGCAACTTATGAATACATATATATATATATACATATATATATACATACATATACCTATACTGTTCTCAAGTCCATACCTCTGCATCTTATCCAGAAGAACAGTGTAATAGACTCTGGGAAATGCTTGGATTAGATGTAGAGCTACTATGTCCACAATAATCTATAGGAAGAATTGTTCTGATTTACTAGTCTAGTTGCTCTGTCAAAGAAGAAATTTAGGTTAATCTGACATGATCTGGTCTTAATGAAGCCATTCTAGTTTTTAATTATGACTGTTTTTTTTTCTATGTTCACTATATCTTTAATAATGTGATCTATAATTTTGCTAGGATCAAAGTCAAACTCATTGGCTTGTAATTTGCAATCTCCAATTTCTTTTTATTATTGATAAAAAATGTAGGAACATTTGCCCTTCTCTAATGCTGTACTGCCCTCTCTCTCATTTTCCAATGTCTTTCAAAGATTACTAATCATATACTCCAATTATCTTAGTACTTTTGGGTATAGGATTACTGAGTTAAACCAATACTGACATTCTTCAATCAAGATTAATTGATAAACATTTATTAAGTGCCTACTATGTGCCAAGTAATGTGCTAAGCACTGGGAATACAAAGAAAGAAAGGAAGGAAGGAAAGAAGGAAGGAAGGAAGGAAGGAAGGAAGGAAGGAAGGAAGGAAGGAA
>NW_027185655.1:39692450-39732982 GCF_028583685.1 Petaurus breviceps papuanus
GGAAGGAAGGAAGGAAGGAAGGAAGGAAGGAAGGAAGGAAGGAAGGAGAGAGGGGAGGGAGGAAAGAAAGGAGGGAGGAAGGGAAAGCAAAAGACATACCTGCCCTCAAAGAGCTTGCAATATAATTGCTAACAAATTGCTAACATGAACATGCTAACAAATATATACAAAGTATATATTTGGGACAAATGGGAAATAATTAACAGAGGGAGGACACTGTAATTAAGAGAGTTTGGGGAAGGTAAAATTTGAATTGGGACTCTTCTTATAGGATCATGCTACTTGCTAGCTGTGTGACCCTTGATCAGTCCCTTAACATCTTTTTCTTTGGTTTCCTCAAATGTAAAATGGGAGTCATAATAGCACCTACTTCAAAGACACATTGCAAGGATCAAATGGGATATTTGCAAAAAGGGCATGTCACATAGTAAACATTATATAAATCCTTATTCACCTCCCCTCTGTTGTGTTCCTTATTAGTTACTTGTCCTTGTGTCTATTGGCCAGGTTGTTGTGACATTGCGTTGTTGGGGTAAAGGTACTGTGTGTACAACTGTGAGTGATTAGTCACACAGCAGCTTGGAAGGCTCTGCCACAGGAAGGGCACAAATAGTCCATTTGAACATTGGGAATGGAGAGGTCTCTAGATTTGTGCATGTCATGTTTCCTTCATGCCATTGAAAATCTGTTTTGCTCATAGAGCACAGTACCGCCTTTGAGGACGGTACATGACGGTGGGCGGTCCTGTGCCAGTGTCTTCCATCTCTTACAATTGACACTGTTTCTCTTTTCAGAGAAACCTTGAGATTGTCTTTATACCACTTCTTCTGGCCTTCATATGAGTCCTTGTCTGGTCTGAGCACTCTATATAATATTATTTTAGATAAACATAAGTTTGGCATTCAAACAATGTGGTCAGCCCATCAGAGCTTCTATCAGCCTCTGCAGCTGAGATACAACAGAATATGAATCAATTCTCTCTAGCTTCTGCTAATTTTGTTCTGACAATCCCTACCAGGATATTGTTCATACCTATATAAATGAGGTATTGAGTTTTCTTTCAACCCCCAATAAGATGGAAGTTCTTAAGTTAACTTGAGAGAATTTTAAGGCCATGACCACTGAACAAATAGGATATGATACATAAAATTATCAATAAAAAGGTGAAATTTTAAAAATAAAATCTTAATTGCTCAATGTGTTCCTTATTAAGCCTCAAAGATCTCTTTGGGTAGCTTCCCTAACATTTTTCCTAGAATTAACTTTCCCTGTAAAATATTAGGCTATTGGATTCTATTTATTCTTTTCCTGAACCTTTTGAATTTTTTTTTGCAAAAGTTAGTGTACACATCGATGTTTGTGCAGTTTTCTCCTTTATTACATTACACATTTTAGTCTGAAATCCAATTCTATTTTCTTTAATAACTATAATGTAAAAACTGTCTCTTGCATTAAGATTGCTTTAGTCTATCATTTTTTATTATTTCCTGACTCTTTTTTATATATTGTCTTTCACAAATTATTGCTTCGTCCCTGCTATTATGCTTCTAATTTTCTGTTACTATTTTTTTTCAGGTTTGGCAAATCTCCATGGATATTTTCATCTATCCCTTCCCTATTCGATGTAAAGCCCTTTTGATTAAATTCACAAGTCTCCAGGCAAATATGTTTTTCCTAGCCCTTACTAGGTGCACTCCATCCCTGGTCATGGTCCAGAATACAAATCCTGTACTCAGATATCATTTTGTTTGATAGCTGTTGAAGTCTCAAATAAACATCTTTTATCTGATCCCTAAACTTCAACAAACAGCAATAATGAATATACCTGTGCCTCTAAGATCTTGAGTTTTTTTCACTCCATTGCTGATCATGGTCAGGAAATGCAAATCCTGTTTTGTTTGGCAGTTATTGACTTTTCAAATAAACATTTTTCATCTGATGTCTAAGCTTCAACAAACAGCTGTAATGAATATACCTTTGCCTCTAAGATCTTTAGTCTTTGTCCTTATCTTAATCAATTCTTTCTAGGTTGTTTTTTTTCTAGTGGTGTTTCTAGGAGTGAGTAAAATATAAGCTCCTCCACAGTGGGAACTGTGTGATTTTTTTTTCTTTGTATCCTCAATGCATAGGATTGAAGTATATTGAGAAGTCTTGGGAGATTATTGATCTCCTGGGTATAGGTCCAGGGGAAATCTTGGACATCTCTGTTGCTTATGTCAGATGGACAAATGGGCACCTTAATCTTCAGCCAGGAGTTACCAATCACTATTACTTATCTTTCTTAACTAGTAGCACCAGTGGATTCATATCAACATCTCTTGAAGCAAAAGAAGTTTCTCCCTTTTGGGTTAATCCAGTTCCCAATCTATAGGGAAAAGCTTAGGGTTACTTACTCCAAAAGACCAGTGGTTCTTCTCATCCTTCTCCTTATCATATTATACCCTCTAAACTACTGAAGTATATTAGGATTTCCTTTTCTTCCTCCTGCTCCTGCTCCTGGTCCTCCTCCTCTTCCTCCTTTCCCCTTAATGCTATGGCTAATCAACTCTTTGCTGTTGAATTCTCAAATAAACATCTTTCATCTGATCCCTAAACTTCAACAAACAGCAATAATGAATATACCTGTGCCTCAAAGATCTTCAGTTTTTTTCATATATTCACTAGTAGTGAACATACAGTGAAAGTATAATCCTTGGGAACTCCTAGGCAAGACTTAATTTATTTATGTCTAGCTTTTCTAATGATTCTTACTAGTTGTATGACCCTGGGCAAATCACCTAACCCTGTTTGCCTCAGTTTCCTCATCTGTAAAATGAATTGGAGAAGAAATGGCAAACCACTCCAATATCTTTGCCAATAAAAACACCCAATTGGGGCCATGAAGAATCAGTCATGACTGAGAATGAGTGAGAAACAAAAAACATTTCTAATGACAGGAAACTGCAATCTGCTTAGCTGCCTGTATTTGACATTTAAGACTTTTCTGCCATACCCTAAAGCAAGAAGAAAGGAAAAGAAGCCAATGCACAAGCAGAAATCCTATTATATAATTAAATCTTCTTACCTTGTATCCTCATCACCCTAATTTCCTGATATCTGCTGTCTGGTATCCAAAACTGCATGCTAAATTCATCATCTGAAGCTTGGAAAATTATCTAAAAATAAATTTTCAGAAAAATTAACTATGATAAAATGGGAAAAAATGCTGAAATTGTTGTTACAAGGCTTATCTTTGAAGCCTGACTTTCCCATTTGAAGGAAGGAAGGAAGGAAGGAAGGAAGGAAGAAGGAAGGAAGGAAGGAAGGAAGGAAGGAAGGAAGGAAGGACGGAAAGGAGGGAGGGAGGGAGGGAGGAAAGGGAGGAAGGAAGGGAAAAATTTTTTAATAGATAAGCAGGTACAGTTCCCACCTTATAAGAACTTATATTCTGATGGGGGAGACATCACATAAGAAAGATTTCAGCTGAAAATAAAGGAAACATCACTTAGACTTAATATCTAGGGACCTTGGTCATGTTAATTTACTTTGGCCCCAGTTTCCTGATTTAAAAAAAAAAAAAGAAGTTGGATCAGATCTCTTTGAACTCTAGATCTTGAATTATTTATGATCCTCTTTAAATTTAATGAGAACGAAAGTATGAATCCCATCATAACAAGTCACCCTTCCATTCAATGGAGCATCCATCCCTCTACTATGAAGAACATTGACCTTGGAGTCAGACCATATGGTTTCAAATTCTGCTTCCATCTCTTACTATGCAAACCTGAGAAAGTAACTAAACTTCTCTGAGACTCAGCCTTCTCATCCATAAAATGGGGCTAATAATGCTTATACTACTTACCTCTAAGGATGATTGTAAAGTTAGCCCCATATAAAATGGAAGCTGTTATTATTTCTTACATACAATTCACAAACTTAGAAGGAACCATAGAATCTTCCAAGAAATCTCTCAGAGCAGAACCTCTTCACACTGATGCTGCCATAGTGCTCTCTGGAATAACCTTTCCCACCTCTGCTGAAATTCCAGAGTCTTGCTTTGTGACCCTGGGCAAGTCACTTAACCTGGTTTTCCTCAATTCCTTATCTGTAAAATGATCTGAAGAAGGATATGGCAAACTACTCCAGTATCTTTGCCAAGAAATCCTCAAATGGGGCCACAAAGAGTCAGATATGAATGAAATGAAACAAAAGCAACAGCAAAACCCAGACCATTAAATGAATTCTTCTACCTTCTGTACAGACAGAAGTGCTATGACTCATTACATATTAAGTTCCTTGAGGGCAGAGACTGTATTCTGCCACTCTCTATTCCCAATATTTAGCTCAGTACCTGGCACACAGTAGGTATTTAATAAATGTTTATTGATTGTTTGATTGACTGGGGACCCAATGATTGTATATGGATAGTATACTCAGGTACCTCTGAGAATCTGGAAGAGCTTGGAATGGGGGTGATATGTCTAGGAGAATGTATTGTTGTCAACTTCTCTAGTTCAATGGTGATATTTGAGCTAATTATTCATGTCTTCATCCCTTCTGAATACAGGAAAGCTGACCTTAATTTGGATTTTGTGGCAATAATACAAGCATTAACTTTAAATTAGCAAATAGAGCACCATCCTTCCATCTCCCATCATAGTTTTCAAATGCAATAGATAACTATTTGGTTCAAGTTCAAAGATGTCAGTACATGTTCTGCCTTATATTACCATCTCAAGAGGTAGTGAGTTTATTTTTCTTTCCCCTCTCCCAGATGAGCTATAAATTAAAACCCTTTTCCTCAAGAGGTTCAAGAGATGAAATGCCAGCTTTCTGATTGCTATCTTTTTGAAAGCATTAAAGCTGCTCTTTAAATATATATTAAATTCATGCCACTTTTTTTCCTATTGTCTGCTTTTCAGTAGTCTCAGTCAACATCTTTTCTGCCACCAAAGGGTACAAATGAAGATTATTTGCAGATAACTCTTTTCCCGTCTGTTTGCACATAAAAGGAAATGTTTTGTAGGAGGAAGAACACTGGATTTGAGTCAGAAAACTTAAGTGCAAGTCTCTCTTCTACCACTTGCTTTGAGTAAGTCAATTTTCTTCTTCAAACTTGTTCCTCATTTGTAAAATGGAGAAAACATCTGTTATTGTTGCCTACCTTGCAGAGCCCTAAGCTTTTGATTTGTATGCCCAATCCAGGAAGCATGTGTGAAACACTTCCTGCTAGGCATTGTGCTAATAAATAATAATGATGATCATGATCATGATCATGATAGGCTATTTAGGACCTAACAGCTCTGGTGTTAGAGCTTGGTGAGCCCTTTTCAGGGCTTCTCATTCACCTTTGGTGTCCACCTCCCACTCAACTCTCATCTGTGGCACCAGGATGCTGTGGTAGGTGCAGGGGCCACAATCTGGTAATATAGTCTCAGCCAATTGGCTAAACCAGATAGAGGGTAACTGATGAACCTCAAACCTATCAGTGAATTAGGAGGGTCTGACCCAAGTATGTGAAGACTTCCCCTGGCCAGATGGGCCTCTGATAACAATTTGTCCCAACAGGCATGAAGGTGGAGGAAGTAGGCACTGTGAAGTGCTTAGAGCTTGGTCAGTTATCAAAGACACCAAGGTCACCCACTGCATCCTGGGTCATTACTGGTCACCCTGACTTTTGTCCAGTCTCACTGGACTTTGATGACTCTGGAAGAAATGGCAAGGCTGATGACTTTGTGCAACTTTGCCTCACTTAAATCCAATTAACTCTTAAGTCCAGATGTCACCCTTGATATCATTGGTCTTCTTCAAAAATGAATGGTGAACAACAATAATAGTAATATAAATAATAGTAAGTAACCTTTAAATAGGTTTTAAGCTTTGAAAATCACTTTGCATATGTAAGTATGTCTCATTTGTCCCTCACCACAATCTTGTGAGGCAGGCACTATTATTATGCCTCTTTTACTGATGAGGAACCTGAGTCTGAGGGAGGTTAAGTAACTTGTTGCATAGTTAGTAAGTGTCTGAGGCAGGATTCAAACTCAGGTTTTACAGACACAAAGTTCAGAATTCTATCTACTTTGGCATCTAGCTTTATATCCTGGAGACACAAAAAACAAAAAAATTTTAAGCCTGTCTCTGGCATTATAGAGTGAGAGACCCAGGAGTGTGTTCATAAAGGTTTAACAATCAGCTAGCCCTCTGAGACCATAGGAAATACTTTTAAATTTAACCTACCTTGTTAATGTTTTCTCTATCACTTTCTTAACTCTAAATAATCAACAAAATAATAAATGGAACCTTAGGATTTGCAGCACTTGTCAATTTCCCTCTTGTAAATGTTCACAATGAAAATTTAACAATTGGTTCTCTTGGGCAAGTCATTTAACCTCTCAGTGTCCCAGGGAGCTCTTTAAGTCTATTGGATTGTGGAGTAGATATTACCTTGCATTGATGAAGAGTTTCCACCATGGGAATTGTTTATAACAAGAGCATCCAAACACACACAAATGCACATAACATGAACTATTATATCCATCCCAAACAACAGAAATTCATGTTGCTTCAGGAGTTCTGCTGAGAAAAAGACAAAAAAAAAATTGGTAGCTTAAAAAATGAACCTTAACTTCCAATGCTAACAATTCTACTCTTTTATTTATTAATTGCACGGGATTTTTGGCCAGGTGAAAAGCTTTCATGTGGAACATGGTCTTTAAGGCAGATGCTGCCACCTAGAGAGAAACAGATGATGAAGAACTCACCAAACGAGGTCATTTTCCAAAGCTTCCCAAAGAAGAAGATGGTTCCAAGTTCTCAGATGGAGTCACTATTTCAGTGACACAATCCTTTAAAACTCCCCATATCTTAAATGTCCTATGAATGGCAATTCATGAGAACAGTGATGCAGCAAAACTGAGTTAACTCTCCTGGAGAAAAACATTTTTCGCATGACTATTGTAAGGATACCTCAAATTCTACAGTCTAAAAATTAAGCAGTTGGATTTTATTTGTGTAAAAGGTCAAGAAGAATAAAGATTTTATTCTAATCTAATAGATTAAAAAAAACACAAGAAATCTTGGATTATTTGTTGCCCCCTCTTCATTTGCTTTTCTTTCCTGGTACAGTACAAAGACTGTTTACTCTTTAAGTGATTTTGAAAGAGTAAGGATTGCAAAATTCAAACAGAGGGACAAACACACAGGCAGGAATGAAAATACCTGAAAGACCAGATATTTAAAGCTCACACTGTGGGAAAAAAAAGAGAAAGAATCCCCAAATGAAGTCAGGTTTCTTAAGCTGCAAACTTCTCAGTGACCCTTGTTTGAGCATACACTGCTTGAGTTATTAGAAAAGAATGAGTCAGGAGATCCTTAAACCACTTTAAGGAATGCCCTAAACCATCCTGAAAGTCAAATAGTACCAAGTAAAATTGTATCTAGAGTGTCAGATTTGCTCCTTGGTATTTTGCTCCCCATAGAAAGCTGTCAAGTCTAATACCATATTTTGTAGTTCAAATTTTTCTGAGTTATATGGTTTATATATCTATATCATATGCCATATATCTATACAATTAGAAACATTTGAAATAATAAAATGGCTTAGAAATTGAAGTCAGCCATTTAATGTGTTATAAATGGATGTGTTTGTTGCCTTGCTTACCATATGAGAGGGGGCTTTCTGATGGCTGACATGGTAGATTTGAGAAATAAAATTCAAGTTGCCTATTCCATTCCCCACCCTAAGTTCTCATTGCTAGTCCAACTCTACCCACCCTTCTAATGCCATTACCCACTATCAAATGCCATCTGAGAGATTCATAAAATTTTAGAATTGGGTGAGATTTTCTACAAAATTTCTGGTCATCCCCTCTCACCTGCAAATAGCTTTCTCTCTCTATCTCTCTGCCTCTCTGTCTCTCCGTCTATTTGTCTGTCTGTCTCTGTCTCAGTCACTCTCTCTCTCTCTCACATACACACACACACACACACACACTGAGGAATCACTTTTTTCTACTTCTCTTATAACTATGAATTTTATGCTTGTATTATATTATTGCATACATATCTAATCTCCCCCAATATTCTCTAAGCTCCTCAAAGTCAGGGCCTCTGCTGTACTATGTATAATTGTATCCCCAGTGGAATAAAAAGACCAGAAACTACTTAGCATAGTGGCATGAGTTGTTACTGGACATCAGACAATCTAGTTTCAGTTTTCCTGTCACTTACTAGCTATGTGACCTTGGGAAAGTCCCTTAATTTGAATTTTCTCATCCACAAAATGGAAATTCTTATAAAAAGCCTTTTCATTTATTTACCTCCCAAGAGAGGTAAACCCCGTGCAATTAATTCTTGTTACCAAGAATCAATGAGGTGATGGCTGAGAAGCATTTTTGTAACAGCAATATAAATACCCTTATTACAATTGGAATTCAAAATATGCCCTGAGTGAATGTGGGCATTAAATATTTCAAGAATTGTGAAAATTTGACACTAAAACTCCAATGTCGGCATTGAGACAATAGAAGGTATCAACAGGAATATTCATATTCTGTAAATTAAACATATTCTATGAATGTCCTCAAGCTTCCAACACGGCTCCATAAATCCCATCTAGGTTGCTGGCTATGGAACTAATTCTGCTCAACTTTCTGAAATCCCAAAACTTTTCTGCCTCATGCCCATGCTATGGGAAATTCTGTTCTAAGTATCTAGTTGCTTATATGCTTCTTACTTATTCTTGAGGCTAAACACTGCTGGTTGTAGTAGCAAAAAAAATTTCCTACAACCCAAGTGAGCAGTAAAAGTCCTAGATTAGATAAGGGAAAACTCCATCCCAAGTTCCACTCCTTAGACATGAAGTAATATTTTTTTTTGAGGTTTGAAGAAATTATATAAAGGGTTTTTTTTCCCTCTACACTTTGTCTCATGTTGTAATTTTTATTCCTCTCTACATTTCTCAGTACTTGGATTCCTGAAAGTAGATTTGTAGGCACACTTGAAAGAAAGGCTTATGTTGTAGCATTTGAAGTCTGACCAGAAATAAGAAATGCAGGAAATCCCATGAGAGGGCTCAATTTCATGAGATTTCAAGGTCAGTTTCTCATTTTTAAGAGGCTATAGCAGTTTGAAAAATACTTAAGTGAACCCCTGAAACCATCTCTCTCAGAGGGGGGAGGGAAAAATCCTCTACTTTTGTTATGCAAAATCTTCGAAACATTTATTTGGAATTTTATATCTACTGAAGGCAGAGACCTAAGCTATGTTCCACAACGCATTTATTAAATACTTGCAATCAGTGGAGGAACAAAATCATGCCACAGAAATAGTAATATCTGTTCAATAGTCTTGAAGAAATTAATTGGATTATTATTAACCAACCCTGTGATTTTATTGGGAAAGAGAACTTCCAATGAGGAAACTCCTTCTATCACTACTAAGACTCATCAGAATAAGTAACATTTATAAAGCATTTACTATGTGCTAGGTATTGTCAATTTCAGTCATGTCTAAACCCCATTGGGGGGTCTTCTTGGCAGAAATAATGGAGTGATTTGCTGTTTCCTTCTCCAGCTCATTTTTCAGATGAGGAAACTGAGGCACACGGGGTAAAGTGACTTATCCATGGTCATACAGCCAGCAAGAATCTGATATGAACTTGGGTTTTCCTAACTCTAGGTCCATGGTACCACCTCCCTGCCTTGTGGGTAGTATGACACAATTGTTTTCTCATTTAATCCTCAACTTGAGGGGTAAGTGATAATATTAAGCTCATTTTACCAAGGAAAGTGAGGCCAAGAGAAGTGACATGCCTAGGGATGTGTAGGTAGTAAGTGTCCAAGACTGGATTTGAACTCAAATCTTCTTCACTGCAGGACCTGTGTTCTATCCACCACACCACCCAGTTATCCTAGGCAGGTCAGCATTTGTTCTACAATTTGTAGCCTTATGCAAGGGTTCTCATTTTGGTTTTGGGGAGTGGGGAATCAAGGACCCCTTTGGCACTCTGATAAGGTCTATGAGTCACTTCTCAGGAAAAAAAAAAGTTTTTTTTGTTGTTGTTAATACAAGGATCAAAAGGAGGCATATTGTTTCAAAATACAGTTATAAAATACTGAAGGAAAAAAATGCTCTCTGATTCCAGGCCCTGAATTCCTAAAACAGAGAGCTGCTTGGAATGCTGAGAAAAATCACTTAACCAAATTCATGTTTGAAAGGCCTGTATGTGTCAGAAGAGGTGAGGTGTCCTGCCCAGTGCTTAAGAATGTGTAGAAGAGAGAGCATATGAACTCAGTTCCACATTCTTTCTAGGGTACTGTATGTAACTAGCCCAGGGGTGCTGGCCTCAAGGTCACATGTGGCTTTCTAGATCCTTAGGTGTGGCTTTTTAACTGAGGTCACACTTAAGGATCTTGAAGGCTACATTTGGCCTTAAGGCTGTAGATTCCCACCCCTGAACTAGCCTATAGTAGATGAAATCAATTCTTTTTTTTTAATAGACCACGAGCTAGCCTCTGAGTAAGAAAGACCTCATTCTGAATTCTTTTTTTTTTTTAAACAAGTTTTGGCCCAGTTTATTAAAGTATACTTTTATACAGTTTACTTTTCACTAGTCTGTTCTGGCATGCTTCTAATGATATCAGAATCACCTGGATCAATGATAGCCAGTGTACATACTCTGTAGTACTTCCCACGTGCTGTACCCAATTCAATGTTATTGCCACTGTAATGGTGTATGCCAGTTTTGGCCAATATAGCATAATATTTGGTCTCTGATTTCCTCAAGGCTGGGCAGTTGTTTGCTAAGATGACCAATTTGGCTTTGCCTTGTCTGATCATTTTCAGGGTCTGTTTGTAGCCTAGCATGTATTTGCCGCTTTTCATGACCAGCTGGAGCCTTGAGTTGATGGACTCCAGCGAGTTTTTCGTCTTCTTTGCGGCCATCATCTTCTTCCTGCCTGCAGTGCAGGAGGACCCTCAGCCAGAGACCTGCCACCAAGATGGCTGGGAAGTGAGAAAGCTCAGTTTGAATTCTTCCTGAGGTGCTGTCTAGCTGAGTGACTCTGGGCAAGTCATTGTCCAGACTCTTAGTGTCAGTTTTGTTGTCTTTACAATGGGGCTATAGCACCTCCCTTGTTCTGAGGAATAAAGCAGATAACATATAGAAAGCATTATGTAAATGTTACATACTTTCATTTTTTATGGTCATTATCATCCATCTTCTTGAGTTAAAACAGTGTTTTTCTCCCTTCGTTGTGAATACCCCAGAGTAGAATAACACATTAGTTTCTTAATAGTTTGTATAAAATCATTGACACTTGGAGTGAATGTTTATCTGAGACTGTCCAAGGTGACAGCAAGCCAAAAAAGGTCCTTTCAGGTAAGTGGAAGGTAGAAACATTTGTTGGCGTGGGGTGGAAAAGGGGGAAACATCATCAAACCTGGGATTAAGGCCTGGGTGGCCTTAGACAAGTCACCTAACTGTACTGGGCCTCATTTTCCTCATCTGCCTCATTCACTGGTTAATTAATAAGTATTTATTAAGCACCTACTATGTGCCACACCAGGGGTGGGGAACCGGAATCCTTGAGGCCACATGTGGCACTCAGGTCCTCAAGTGTGGCCCTTTGATGGCATTAGAATTGCATTTGAGGACCTAGAAGGTCACATGTGGCCTGGAGGTCTCAGGTCTCCCACCCTTGTGCCAGACACTGTTCTAGGTACATGCAATCCAAACACAAAAATAAAGCACTCTCAACTTTTAAGAAGCTTCAGTTCTATCAGGAGGGATAGTTTATACATATGGAAATATCTACAAAATATTTTTAAATGGGAGGGGCCCTAGCTAGGGGGATTAGAAAAGACTTTATGTCAAAGCTGATTCTTAAACTGAACTTTGAAGGTATCTAAGAATTCTAAGAAGCAGACAAGAGGAGAGTTAGTTTCTTGAATGGGGGACAGACTGTGCCCAGGAACAGAGACGAAAGATGTAGTATCAGGTATAAGGAGAAGCAAGAGGATCGGTTTAGCTACACCATAGAGCAAGTGAAGGGAAGTAAGGTAGACTGTGGCTGCCAAGCAGAGATGTTTATGTTTTATCTGGGAGTAACAGGGAGCCACTAGAGTTTCTATAGAAAGGGAGTGGCAGGGTCAGTCCTGTCCTTTAGTAAAATCACAGTGCAAGATAGTGTGCTAGGCACTAGGAATGGATAGAAAGAGCAAAATGAAGCAAAAAAGTCTGGCCCTGCCCCTCAGATCAGCTCCAACTCTGTAACAATAACAAAAACAGCTAACATTTACATAGTGCTGACTATGTACCAGCACTCCACTAAGGGCTTTACAGTTATTATTATACAGTTGTTAAAGCTCACACTGTGGGGAAAAAAAGAGAAAGAATCCCCAAATGAAGTCAGGTTTCTTAAGCTGCAAACTTCTCAGTGACCCTTGTTTGAGCATACACTGTAAAGAGTTATTAGAAAAGAATGAGTCAGGAGATCCTTAAACCACTTTAAGAAATGCCCTAAACCATCCTGAAAGTCAAATAGTACCAAGTAAAATTGTATCTAGAGTTTGATCTTTACAACAACTCTAGGAGGTAGGAGCTATTACTAGTTCCATTTTACAGGTGAGGAAACTGAGGCAAGCAGAAGTTAAGTGACTTGACCAGGGTCACACAGCTAGTAAGTGTCTGAACTATATGAACCTCTTTCCTAAATAAGTTGAGTCACAACCGCGGTTTGGGCTTGGTTAGGTGTCCCAGGGGGAGTCCAGGGAATTAACAAACTGCATGTTGTCCCCAGGATCCTGAAAGTCTCTCAGTGAACAAACCAGTGAAAGAATAAACGAAAGAGGTAGCAGGGTGTCAAAGGAAAACTTGCCCCATTCTGCAATTTTGCCTAAGGACATCCTTACTATATAACGTGCCCAGATATAAATTTCTAATACTGCACTGTAATATATCATCTTCTGGTGTCAGCCAAGGTACATCCATTACAGAAGGGAAAATGAACACTAGATCATAACCAACACTTCTGGCCCAGTTGTTCATACAAGAATGTTATTTTCCAGGTCATTTATTAGAAGAACATAACACATCCTCATAAGTTAAGTGTCACAAGAGAAGAAAGAAGCATTTTAATTGGAGAAGCAAGGCGTGACAATGCCCAAGATATATGGACCTGAAAAGTTAGCTTAGTTTTCTTTTTCAGTGGCTTTATGCCTCATTGAAGGCATGGAAATGATCCAGGATTCTCTGGGCTGAGCAGAACACATGCTCTGGCAAGTTCTGCCACCTGAGGAGGTCTCAACTATGGGCCTTGCAACAGCATTTATCTCTCTGGCTGAAGGTCCAGTCCATTTAAATTGAATGAGGGGCTTGACCAGAAGGTTGGCCAACAGCAACAACAAAAACAGCTACCTAGTATTTTCATATTGCCTCAAGTTTTATAAAGGGTTTTAATATATTACCTCATTTTATCCTCACAATAACCCTATCAAGTAGGTGCCCAAACTGTCCTCATTTCGTAGACTTAGAAACTGAGACTGAGAAGGCAAATTACTTATCCAAGGTCACAGTAAAAGGAAGTGCCTGAGTCAGAATTTGAACTTAGGTCTCCCTGACTCTATCTACCATACTATATAACAATTATTACATTTTTGCTTCCTTTTAGGTTACTGTTCTTTGGTAATTTCAAATAGGGCCCTGTAACAGGATGTTTGTCTAGCTGAAGGACTGGACCTTCTAAGCTGAGTGGAGTTTATCAAAAGAAGATGGAATAACAACATAAACAACAATCAAAATGGTTACCAGTTATGTAGCATTTTAAGATTTGCAAAGCCCTTTAAAGATGATCTTATCTGATCCTCATACCCTGAAAGGTAAGTGCTATCATTCTCTCCAATTTACAGATAAGGAAGCTGAGGCTGAAAGAGGTTAAAAGACTTGCCCAAAGTCACACAGCTAGTAAGTATCTAAGACAGAATTGAAACGTGGGTCTTCCTGAGATCAAGTCCAACACTTTATCCATTTGTAATAGTAATGGGATTTGCAGATCTTCCATGCCCCTTGAACTTGCTGCCTTAGCAGGAAGGGGTGGGGCAGGAGGGGCCAGGAGTAGGAGCCAGGCTGGAGCTAGCCCGGTGACTAGAACAGGCGGCGGTGCCAGCAGAGTGCCACACCAGAACTTCTGCTAAGGACTCCTGCTGAGGACTGCCAGGGACAGGATCTGCGGGAGGCCAGAGCTGCTGGGAGCAAGCTGGGTGGAGGCTAAGCAGTTACCATGAGTGAGGAGAGGAGGATCTTTGCCTGAGGTAGCCTGTTTTGTTTCGAAGGCTTGAGAATGTGGGTGTTAACTGCATTAACTATGTGTGGCAACTCTATGGCTACTGTGATGGCTTTGACTTTCTGGTTTGGGGACTCAGTTTTCTGGTATTTGAATATGTGTTCTAGCTATGTCCCCCATGTAGAGAGCCTGCTACATTTAGTGATTAATAACCATATCAGCATACTTATAGTCACCATAGGCATTGTGAATACTGCATTGTTGTTACAAATGATTATCTATCTATCATCCTAATTAACTATTATTTATCATCTGTCTGCATTGTCTCCCTCCTAGTCCATGAGCCCCTTGAGAGTAAGGACTGTTTTGTTTGTCATTTGTTTGTATATCTAGTGATTATCACAGGGCCTGACATAGTACTTAATAAATGCCAATGAACTGACCATTTTTTTTCTGTCCTTCTATTTATTTGGCACAATGAGAGGCAATTTTTCATAGTGGGTAGAGATCTCAAGAAGACCTAGATTTCAGTGCTATTTCTAAGATAAAATTGACTACATGACCCTATATAAGTCACTTTACCAAGACAACAAGGCATATAGTTTGGGAAGGGAGTTTCCTTGCCAGGAGTTCTCTACACCAATAAAATCACAGATCTTAAAAATAAATACCATGAAATGCATACAGCATACTGGAATATGTGTTCATTGTTATCAGGAGTGAAATCTTACTCATAGATTACAAAAAAAAGGAAGTTGTGTGAAGAAAATACTAAGTTATAGTGAATGATCCAATTGACTTAGATTTTTTAAAGGATGGGCAGGGGATCTGAGTGTATGGGAGGGGAAGACAAGAATAAAAGTAAATACAAAAGCATGGCAGGGTACTAGGAATGGTGTCAAGGATGCTGAATTTCAGAATGAGCAGAAGGGTGGGCAGGGACCTAAACTGTATCAAAGTGTTTGATGTACTATTTCACTATTCTTATGAGAATCAAATGGACACAAAGACCAGATGTAAAATTGATTGGCTAGTCAGACATAAAAAATGTTCATGAATTATTCAGTGTCAGCTTGAAAAGAGTCTCCAGTGAGGTAAACCAGGTTCTTTTCCTCTTTCTCCTCTTCCTTCTCCTCCTCTTCCTCCTCCTTCTACTTCTTCTGCTTCCTCTCCCTCCTCTCTCTTCCTTTTCCTTATCCTTCTTTTTCTTCATCCTGTTTTTTCCCTTTTTCTTCTTCCTCCTCTTTTATTCTTCCTCCTTTTCCATCATCTTCTTCCTTACTCTCCTTTTCTTCTTCTTCCTTTCTTCCTCCTCCTTCCTATTCTTCCTCCTTTTTTCTTCCTCTTCCATCTCTTTCTTTCTCTTCTCCTTCTTCCTCTATCTCTTCTTCCTCCTCACCCTCTTTCTTTTTCTCCATTTGCTTTTTCCTTTTGTTCTTTCCTCCCTTTTCTCCCCTCTGCAGTAGCAACTGCCACTGCTTCTGTTTCATCTGTGGTTTTTGCTTCCCTATTATTATTAGAATTATTATTAATGAATTGAATAAAGGCATAAGTCAAATGCTAAACAAATTTTAGGACTGCACAAAACTCAGAGAGACAGGTTAACACAATAGTTGAAGGAGTCAGGATCCAAAAATATCTTGACAGATGAAAACTTTGGGGCTAAAGCTAAAATGACAGAATGTAATACAGAGAAATGTTGAATGACCTGAGTTAAAAAAATCAACTTCACAAGCATCAACTGGGGAAGACTTGATTAGACAAGAGGTAATATCAAAAAACAATGATGATAATAGTATTCTTAGATAACATTACCATAGTGCTTTAAGATTTGCAAAATAATTTTAAAATAATATCTCACAGAAGATCTGGAGGTTCTAGGGGACCGAAAGGTCAATATAAGTCAATAAGTCAATAGTGTGGTAGGGCAACTAAAAAGATTAATGACACATTAGGTTTCATTACGTGAGATATTCATATCAATAATAAAGAGGTAAGAGTCTTGCTGTGGTTTATCCTGATAAGATCACATCTGGAGTGTTATGTGTAGTTAGGCTGCCATGGAATTTGACTTTATGAGCAATTTCATCCTTGCTTCAGATAAGGAGATTGTTTTTTACATTTACAAAGACTAGTTTGCAAATGTCCTTGTGTCTCTGCAGGTACTGAGTGCAGAGAACTGAGAACCATACATTCTTATCATCTTCAGAAGTTCTATTGTTGGCAAGCTGCTAAGTTTTCTTCTTAGGTGATTTGCTAATTTATACTACTTGATAAACCCATGCATAGGGTGCCCATTAAATGGAAGAAAGTGTTAATATCACTTTCTCCTTCACCTGTCTGAAAACAGGTGAGAACAGAGAACACCTTTCCATTGAGGTCAGTTTGTCAGGTGAGTATGATATAATTTTTTATTTATATTGATTCCCTTTGTCTTTTCCCACTAAAATTTCAACAATATTAACATTTTAACACTGAGTATCAATGGGTGATAAAAATCCTTGTCCTTTGAAGGCTCAAGAACCTATAAAAATACTTCTTACTGAAATTAATGGTAATTACATTGTTACTTAAGAGAATTCCCTAAGGGGAGTTTTGGGGGTGATTGAATTACCCAGATAAGTTTAAAAAAGACTCTATGAAAGACTGTCTTGGGAAAGAGGATTAGATTTGTCCTGTTTGGCCCCAGAGGGCTGATCCAGAAGCAATGGGGACAAATGGCAAAGAGGTGCATTTAGTCTTGATGTCAGAAAAAAAAAAAAAAACTTAAAAACAATTAGAGGTATGACCGAGGTAGGAATGGTCTGTGTCAGGAGGTAATGGGTTTCCCCTCAGAATTCTTCAAACAGAGGCTGAATAGATACTTGTTTGGCATAGTGTAATGGGAATTATTTTTCACATGTGAGTAGGACTAGAGAGCTGTTAAGATTCCTTCTAACTCTAAGATTTTCTGTTGTTGTTCAGTCATATCCAACTTTTCATAACCCCATTTGGGGTTTTCTTGCCAAAGAACTGAAGTAGGTTTCCATTTCCTTCTCCAGTTCATTGTACAGATGAGAAAACTAAGGCAAATAGGGTTAGGTGATTTGCTCAAGATCACACAGTTAATGCATATCTGAGACTGGATTTGAACTCAGGTCTTCCTGACTCTAGGCCCAGCACTCTGGGCCACCTAGCTGATTCTGATTCTGTTAACCTCAATGTCTCAGTCCATGAAGACTAGGTCTATCTGGTATAGGTGCCCAATTGTTTCTAAAGCATATTGTATTTTTTTTATACTAGATGGATCTATATTTACCCTTTATAGATAGGGCACAGAAAATTAGGCAGTATGGAGGCCATTCCTGAGGCTTTTATATCTTCACAATTCCTCCCCCCCAAAAAAAAAATTGTTAGAACAAAATAAAGTAAATTTTGTTAAGGACAAAGGCAAGCCACTCCTAAAATCTGGATCTCAGGCTCATATATTTAGAATTTCAAGGTAGCACAGAGGTCTAGTCCAACATCTTCATTTTAAATATGAGAAAGTTGTAAAAACAATAATAAGAAAATAGTAAAAATAATAGTATAAATAATAGAATTGATACATGCATTTTTACAATGCTTTAAGATTGTGTTATAGTTTTGTCTCCATGATCTCTCACCTCTGCAAAGAACTAATAGAGGTAATTTTCTTAGTTTTTTTGGGAGGACCAAACTTAATGATTACAATTATGCAATTCAATTTCAGGCACTTGGGGTGGAAGGAGTAAGAGATGTTATCTTTACATTTATATAGTCATTGTGTATATTGGTTTACTGGTTCTGCTCACTTCACTTTTCATATCAGTCTTCCCAGGCTTTTCTGTATTCATCATTTCTTTTCATGTAGTAATATTTCATTACATTCTTGTATTATAATTTGTTTCCCCAATCAATAAACATCTACTTTGTTTCCAGTTCTTTGCTTCCACAAAAAGAACAGAGAGGAATATTTTAAGAAAAAGAATGCTTTCTTTTCCACCTTAAGATATATACCTAGCATTGAGCTCTCTGGATCAATGGGCATGGACATTTTAGCCCCTGGCTTAGCATAATTCCAAAAGACTTTCTAAAATAGTTGGATCAATTCACATCTCCACACAGTATAACAGTATGATCATTTTTTCAAAGCCCCAACATTAACTATTCCCATCTTTTGTCATTTTTGCAAATCTGCTGGGTGTGAGGGGAAACCTCAGAGTGGTTTTGATTTTCATTTCTCTTACTATTGGCAATTTGGAGGAATTTTTCATAGGGTTATTTATACTTTGCAATTCCTTTGAGAACTGTTCATATCATTTGTTCACTTGTCCATTGGGAATTGGAACCAATGTGCTGAACAGTCACAAAGAGAAACACAAAAAAGAATAGAAAGTCTCCACCTTGAAATTATTTCTTTCCCTGTCCAGCATTCCTTGGTGGGAAAGTTCATCTTTTTCACACCAGCTCTGTCAGGAATCCTATGATTGTTAATCATGATGCACTACAATCTCAAAAGAATCAAAAAATTTCCATTGACTCAAAGGGCTATGGAGAAATGTGTGTTCATTGTAAGAAGGGAACAGCATATTGTCAATAAATATTGCATCTGTTCATTTCACTTCTAATATGCATATCGAGGGCATGCATGCCATGAGAAAATGGCTGATCTTGGAGAGTGTGGTGATATCAGATGGATTTGACAAGCTCTTTTCTGTTATTCATAGAATATTAAAATAACCAGAGGAAGGACTCTAGCTCTTGGAGTGAATTTGTATTGATAATTTAAGGAATAAAATAAGCAAGAATCACATAAGAAAATGTGCATGAATTGTAATCTGCGCTGATGGAGAGATGTCATCACAACAAATAAGCATGTGGTCTAAACATCTATTGTGTTGTAGACAGTGTGCCAATTGATGGGGATACAATTACAACAACTCTGTGAGTTAGTCATTCCCAGTTGTCTTATTTTCATTTTACAAACATAAAAATGGGGTTTAAGGGAAATTCCAACAGTTTGGCAATATCACATATGAGATTCAAACTCAAATCTTCTGATTCCCACACCAGCCTGCCTATTGCAAGAGTATTCCAATCTTCAATTAACCAATTATCAATAAGTATTTATTAATCACCTACTATATGTACTAAATGCATTGGGGAAACCAGGATAAAAGGGAGAGTCCTTGGTCACAAAGAATACGCATTCTTATGCAAACTATGAGAGGTATTAGCATATCCTTTCCTGCTTCTGTCCCTTGGATCTGGAAGAACATTAGAAATGCATTCAGAATTCAACACCAAGAAAACTTACCTTCTAAGTGTATGTGACCCTTAACCAAGAGAAAATAGCATATCCTGGCTGCCAGCTGGTTTGTGACAATGAAAAGAGAAACTGAGCTCCTTCAACTCAAGAGAGATGAGCTGATCCAATAAACAAGTGTTTATTGAGCACAAGCTACAGATCCTGCTTCTTACTAGGTGCTCTGTGGATAGGAAAGCAGTATCAGCATAGTGTCTGTGCTCAAGGAGCTAACAATCTTCTTGTGGGGCTTTCGTTCTGCTGTATTATGAGGGAAGCCAGAGAGGCTTCCCAGGAGTATCTTCCAAGGAGATAATCAGACTCCTTCTTCAATATCTGCCTTCTATACCAGAGGCTCTTAGCATGTGTGTGTGTTCTGGGACCCCTTTGGTCAGTCAGGCAATCAATAAATAATTATTAAGCACCTACTAAGTTCCGGGAACTGTGTATAAAGAAAGGCAATAAGAGTGCCTGCTCTCAAGGACCTCACAGTCTAACGGGGCAAACAACTATGTGTAAGCAGGCTGTGTATGTGATAAATTGAAGATAATCAACAAGAGGGAAAGCTCTAACAGTAAGAGGATTTGGGAAGTCTGCTGAAGCCTCGGGATTATTTCTCAGAATGTATTTCACCACAAAACTGTCACAGATTTTATGCCAATTTTTTTTGCAAAAAAGTGGTGGGACCATTGTGAAGATTTTTTTTTTTTAATGTGCTGGTATTACATTATTTAAAAATCATTTGTTACTATTATTTCTTTGGTGCAAGTTTAGAATGCATGGAATACTCATGATTATATGCTAAAATTGAATATTGATGATGTCTAAGGGTTGAGAATTCTAGGTTCACTGCTAGCAATAATACACAAAAGGTAAATACTTATCCATCTGCCACTGGTGAAGACATTGCTGCTCTGATTACTTTTTAAGTGGTGTGAGGAACAGAATTATACTATGTGACAATTATGTAATGAAAGGTTATAAGCCAATTTTAGGGACTGAAAAAGCAGGGTGTGACAATCATGAGGTGGCAATGATTATGTGATGAAATATTTTTTTTATTTGCCTATAATAAAATACATAAGATTTCAAAGGAAACCAATTAGATGGAAATGAACATATATTTTTCTTCCTTCCAAGTTCATAGGCTCCCTAAAATCTGACCATGTTCTACACCAGGGTTGGGGAACCTGCCACCTTGAGGGCACATGTGGCCTTCTAGGTCTCAAGTGTGACCCTTTGAGTGAATCCAACTTCACAGAACAAATCTCCTTAATAAAAGGATTTGTTCTGTTAAACTTGGACTCAGTCAAAAGGTTGCAGCTAAGGACCTAGAAGGCCACATGTGGCTTGGCAGGTTCCCCACCCCTGCTCTAGGGTTCATGGATCTCAGGTTAAGAACTTCTATTAAAAGCCCTTCTACCAATGACCTTGGCAAGGGAGAAGGGAAACAATCTGAGGGGAAGGTGTAAGGTGAAAAAAAAGGACAAAAGGTCTAAATTCGTATAGAGTTTTATAAAACATGTTTCAATGGCCAGTCTCAGTACACATAATGGTTAGATTGAAATCTTTTCAAGGCAAGTTTATGTAGTTTTCTGAAAAAGTACCATGTTTCTTGTCACAAGACTCAGGTCACATTTATGGACTCCACCACTTACTAGCAAAATAGTGCAGAAACCATCTCATCTCTGGGAACCTCAGTTTTCTCAAGCGCAAAATGGAAATCAAAAGTACCAGAAGAAGCTACTGTTTTGGGGAGAAAAAATGCCTTATAAACTATAAGCCACTGTTTTTTTTTTTTCAACCTTAGACTTGTGATTTCATCAGAGTGGTGAACTACTAGCAGGGAAACAATTACATATCAGTGATTGGCTTGTAACTTCTAGTTTTAGTTGCATGGGGCCCCAAAAAGTTAAGTGACTTGCCCAAGGTCACATAAGCTCTCATACATCTGACAGGGCTTTCTATTTCCAGGGCTGTTAACCTGTCCACTATATAACATTGCTTCTCAAGGCACTATGAATATATAAATTGATAGGAATGTGATGTGCCCTCCACAACATTTGAAGAAGTGGATTTATTTTGGTGTCCACGCATAGCACAGAAATATAAAAAGAGTAGAATGTGATCTCAACTAAGTTGCTCCCCAAATTTTCCTAAATTGCTCTTCTATAAGGCTTCTTTGATTAACTAGATCTGAATCTTTCAGTAAGCTCCAATTCGTTTTTATCATTGTTCAGTCATTTTTCAGTCATATCTGATCCTTTGTGACTCTATTTGGGGTTTCTTGGCAGAGATAGTGGAGTGATTTGCCATTTCCTTTTCCAACTCATTTGACAGATGAGGATAGTGACTTGTCCAGGGTTTCCCAGCTAGCAAGTGTCTAAGGTTAGATTCGAACTCAGGAAGAGGAGTCTTCCTGCCTCAAGACCCAGCATTCTATTTACTGCACCACCTAGCTGCCTCACATTGTACAACTGAAATGCTTTTTTTTTTGTCTTTTTGGAGGGGGGAAGGCAGGGCAATTAGGGTTATGTGACTTGCCCAAGGTCACACAGCTAGTAAGTGTTAAGTGTATGAGGCCAGATTTGAACTCAGATCCTCCTGACTCCAGGGCCGGTGCTCTATTCACTGTGCCATCTAGCTGCCCCAATTGGCACACTTTTTGACAAAGGATAAAAAGAAGGAAAGGGCAGGTAGGTGGCACAGTGGATAGAATATCAGGTGTGGAGTCAGGAAAATTCCTTTTCCTGAGCCCAAATCTGACCTCAGACACTTACTAGTGACGTGACCCTGAGCAGGTCATTTAACCCTGATTATCTCAGTTTCCTCATCTGAAAATAAGCTGGAGAAGGAAATGGCAAACCACTTTAGTATCTTTGCCAAGAAAACCCCAAATGGGGTCATGAAAGGTTGGACATGTCTGAAAAAATGAGTGAATAAAAACAGAAAAAAAGGAAAAAGGGGGGAAAAAAGACCCAGAGAGAAGTATTGTGGGACAGCATAGTGAAAATAACATTGAGTTTGAGGTCAAAGGATCTAAACTCAAATCCTAAATTTTCCACTGCATCTGTGTGACTTTGGGCAAGTCACTTAACCATCCTGGATCTCGATTTCCTCACGACCTCTAAGATTCCTTACAGCTATAAATCTACAATCCTGTGGACAACTATAAGAGATTAATTAGAGTTCCTTGGTGCTCAATTTTCCACTGCAATGAGGTTTTGAGGGGAAAAGTTGCTTCATCATATAGGGTGATCACATTCAGTCAAAGTATATTTTCCCTTCAATCACTAGATCCATGTTTAATTTGACTTTACAACCTAATCAATTAATCTGTTTCAAGAATTTATTAATACATTGAGAGGGTGTGACAAGTCTTGTAATTATTAAGCTTGACTATGTGTCCCCCTTGACTTCATTTTTCCCATTATTTGCTGCTCAAAACTCTGTGGACCATTGGAAAAGACTGAGAATCAGAATAATATTATTAACATAACACTTGAAGTATTACACAAATAATGTTATTCTTGATTATAAAGTAGGATCTTAAATGTAGAGTTAAAATGACCTTGAAAATTTTTCTAGTCTGATCCACTCCTTTTTACAGATGTGGAAATTGAGACCCAGAAAGTAACTTTCCAAAGAACACATTAGTAATATTGTAGTAATAGTCAGGACTTAAGGCAAAATCTCCTGAATGATATTCCAGCCCTCTTTGTCATAAACCATGTGAGTACTCAAGTATTAGGTGAATATTATTCTAATCGGCACAGGGCCTGAGCCCAAATCCAGGCTCTGGTACTTACTACCTGTGTGATGGGGGTGTATGGGGCATTTAAGGAAGACCAGCACTTCTGGCGTGAGGGCCGCTGAGCCCTTTTCAGGGCTGCTCATCCACCATGGGTGTCCACCCAACACCCAGCTGTCACCTTTGACTCCAAAAAGCTGTAGCATGCACTGCAGTCACATTCTAGTAAGAACTGTCACATCAGAAGGGCTAAACTAACTTGAAGGTAACCAACCTTCTCAAATCCAACAGTCAGATAGGGGGCAGTCTACCCTAAACACGGGAAGACTTCCCCTGGCAGAATGGGTGGGTAACAACAATTTTTCCAACAGACCATGAAGGCAAGGAGCAGGATGAAGAGCTTGGTCAGACATTGAAGATGCCAAGACCATTCACTGTATCCTAAACCATCTCTGGTCATCTTGACTTCTGTCTCGCCATTGAACTTTGATGACTCTGGAAGAGAGAGTGAGGTTGAAAATTTCTTGTAACTCTGCCTCACTTAAAAAACCAACAAATTACAAAACCTGTGTGACCCTGGACAAATCATGCAACCTCTCTTGGGCCTCAGTTTTCTCATCTGAAAAATGAAGATGGAATAGATGTGTTCTAATGTCCCTGCTACCTCTACACTTATGACCTTATGAGTCTATGAACAGCTGAGTTATTAATATCAAATAATGGTATTCATGAAGCTAAGACTATAGATTTCATACTGGTACAAACCAGATAGATTTCCTCTGTCCCCCAGACACAGGCAGGGTGTCTAGGAAAGCCAGCATAGTTGGATCATTTCAAATTTATTTCCGTTGTAAGAAAGGCAACTCAAAGTTTGCTCTCTTAAGAGCACATTTGAGTATAGAGTGTTTTCTACTTTTCAAAGGGCTTTGCATATTTTGCATCATTTGAAGCATGTGTCTCTCATTGACTGTGGATACACATCTTCTTCAAATATGAGGGGAACACTCCATAACCCCAAAGACGTGAATCTAACCGTGAAATGTATTGAGATATTCTATTACAGCATATGTTTTGCTGTGATCCCTAAGAATTAATGAGATAATGCTGGCCATAAGAAGATGCTGCCATTTATTTGGTTCTCTGAATTTCATATCATGCTTGATAGGCCATAACTTCGGCAGTATTATTAGCTGGACAAAGCATTGGTTTGATCTAGTCCTGAGGCTAAAATGCTCACTTAACTATTTTTAACATTTTAAAATTAGTCAGGGTAAGAATTTAGTAAGTCAAGAGTGAAGAAAATGGATATGGCTAACAAATAGTTAAGAAGCATTTTGCAAAGCATTGCAGACTCATTCTTATTTAGGGCTATTTTGTGACTGTTATTTTCTGCTTTGATGACTTGTATTTTGCTTGTGTTTGTATTGTGCAGGTTTGATGTTTGTTTTCTACCTATCACGATTTCTCTAACCTCCTAAGTGATAAACTTTGCATTCTGCTAATAGAAAAGGCTACAAAAAATTAACCAAGCTAACTTTTATTGGCTTGTTTTCTTTGACTAAAACATAATGAAATGAGGTGCACCTCTGACCCCCTTGACCATCAAGCCATGCCATATGACTGAAATGACTAATGTCTATTGAAAGGTCTGTTGGCTAAGCATTGCTTGGAAAAATGAGGAAATCTCTCTCACCTAATTCAATAAGTTAACAAACTAGTCTATTGCTCAAGGTATGGGCTACCTGTTTACCCAAAATGTACCACAAGAGTTTGAAGAAATATTTTTAAATGGTGATTTTTTTTTTTTTTTGATTAAAAAAAAAAAATTAAAAGGTTACTGGGAGGGGGGAGCATTTTTTTTTTTTTGCCATATTTGCCTTTTAAAAAAAGGAAAATATTTTTCTTTCTAGGGAATTTATAGATAACTTTCAAGAGAAAATAAAATATCCATATTTTCAAACTCTAAGAAGCATTCAAGGTAAGGAAGGCAGCAAGAGCAAATTAATGCCAGATTTCAAAAGAAACAGAAAGCTAATATAAAATTTAAAAAATGTTGGGCCAGATGCGAGATATGAATAATACTCTTGAAGTATTCATTGGGCATTTTTATAATACTCTAGTGGTCTAAGAGTTAAATCTTTTGCAAAGTGCTTACCCAATGCTTGGTGAGGAACTATTTCATCCAGTGGGTTTAATTTATGAAATCTTCATACTTTGTGAAAATCATTATCTTCTACTTTGGGTTTTTTTTTTCCCTTTCTCAGAGTTTGAAGAGACCTCAGTGGTCATCTAGTCCATTGTGTACCTGACTAAGGATTCTCTCTAAAATATCCTCAACAAAGGGTTATAAAAAGATAGGATCATATAGTTAGAACCAGAAGTAAACTTTGAGATGATAAGTTCAAATCATCTTATTCCACAGATGAGGCAACTGAGGTCCAGTAAGTTTAAGTGACTTGTCCAAGGTAACACATAGACAGTTGTTGTCTGAAGTAGTATTTGAATCCAGTAAGTTCCTTACTCAAATTTTAGCACTTTATTTGCCTGGTCATCCAGCTTTTCCTTGAAGACCTGCAGGAAAGGAGATATGCAACAATGGAAGGCCTATCCTCTAATCAATAAATGTCAAGGAAAATTAAAACCCCACCTCTTTTTTTTTTTCATGTTGTCCTTTACATTTACTATAGAACATTTACTACTCTGTCACTAACAAGAAGGCAGAAAAAAATTGCATGAATTATGTTTCAAAGGAACACAAAACTCATCTATGGCATTATGTTATAATTATTAATCTTAATTATTTTAGATGGATATGACTATCAGAAACTCTGGATTTCAGGATATGTAGGCAAACATCAGTACTACTGCACATTTGTTCAAACAGAAACAAAATCCCAATATTTTTCATGATACTTATTGGTTAATCTATTAATTAATTATTTTTTACTGAACACCTACAATATGTTCAACACTATCCTAGGTACTAAAGATACAATGATAAACTAAAAAAGAAAAAACCACTTAGCTCCATTCTCAAGAAGTTTATATTCTTCTCAAAAATGTAGCATATTTATATAGATAAGGAAAAGCAAAATAATTTTTCTTTCCTCTCCCTGCAGCAACTAGTGGGCTCAGGAAAGAGTTTGCCTAGGAGATAGCACCTGAGTTGAGCCCCAGAGGTAGCTAAGGGTTCTAAGAAGGAAAATGAGAAGCAGGTTTCTTCTAGGCATAGGGGACACGCTATTCAAAGATCTGGAGGAAGGAAATGGAGTTCCTGATTTAAGGACTGGCAAATTCTCTGATCCATAAATAGCACATTCAAGAGTGAAAGTTAAGGACTTGCTGATGATTTCTCTTGTCTTTGGAATAGATAGGTACAGTGAGATTAAAAGAAAAGAAGCCTGATAAAAATTGTTTTCTAGCACCTGTACTCAGAATGTCCTTTAAAGCAGTGGCTTAAGTGGTCGCTTCCTTATGTGGCCTTTTTTGATATCCCCAATATTAGTGCCCCCCTCAATAAATCACTTTATTATGTACATGCATCTCTCTATATGTATTATTTCCCTATAGTAGAATATGAGCTACTTGAGGGCAGGAACCATTTTATGAATATCTTTGCATTCCCAACACAGGCACAATGACTGGCACTTAGTAGATGCTCCCTAAATTCTTATTGAATTAGGTTGGTTTGCATTTTAGGGAGTTCCTTTCAGTATTGTCCACAACTATTCTTAAATGTTTATAAATGTTCACAAAGGTTAACAAAATAAATAATAGTGGTATTTAAAAGGCTTCAAGAACAATCTACTGGGTTTCCTGACTATAGCACTATCTTAGAACTCCAGTGACAACTTGGTGTAGCATTAATTTCTCTCTGAGTCTAGAATAAGATGGTGAATTAGAATCTCCCAGGAATCATTGGCATAGCTGATATTTGTAAAGTTTTGCCTTCCTACAAGTGTTTTAAAATCTACACACGTATAACAGCCTGGTATTTGCCAGTAACTTTTTTTCAATAGTGGACAAATTTGAAGGCCTAGGCCAAGTCCGTTATTTTACTTGGATCCTTCTTCCTTCTAGCCTTTTCTCTTACCTTTGGGTGTCTCCTATTCCAAAATGCTTAGTATAATGTTTGCATACTGTAAGTCACATCAACAAGCATATTTTAAGTTCATGATATATACCATCACTGTAGTAAATACTGAATATATGAAGAAAGACAAAATCAGTCTCTTCACTCAAGGAGGAGAAGGAATGTGTGTGCATATACATATGTGTGTGTGCATATATATGTATATATGTGTGTGCATATATATGTATATGTGTGTCTACACATGCATATATATCATTAAGTGATATAGATATAAATCTCTACCTACACACATACATACATATATTATCACTAAAAGTGCATACATGATATATACAGAATACAAGGAAAGTAGTCTCAGAGTAGAAGCCCCTAGCAGGTAGGGGTACCGGGAAAGGCCTTCTGAAGAAGGTAGGACTTGACCTGAGTCTTGAAGGAATTCTGAGAAAATAATAGGCAACTATGAAAAGGGAAAGCAAGTATTCAGTCAGTGTTGGCTGCCAAAGAAGTGTCAGACAACCAAACTTGCATTGAAAAAAAAAATCTGTCCCTCTATACATTACATATGATGATCTATATGGTGTATTAAAATACAGGTATTTCTGGAATTAAACATTTATCCCAAATCAGCATAAAAATGAGAGCAGATGATGGGTGAAATAAATGTCATGAAACTTCAACCTTACATTGATTGGAATCTGATAATGAAAGTGAACTGTTTCACCCTGAAGTCATAGAACAAATGTATTTCTAAACATGTGGAAGAGGGAAGCTTTCAGTAAGTATGTCAGGACCCAAAGATGAATCACCAAACACAATTGGACTTTTCCTCCACTAAGTAAAAGAATATAGATAATGCAATTATTCAGAGGAACTTTGTCATAATATTGACAATAACATTGACAAAAATTCTCCCACGGAACAGAAAATAACTCATTATCAAATACATATCTTCATCCCACACCTCCACCTTTCATTAAGAGAATGCTTCTGTAGTTTGATGGCATTTTCCCAGAGAGCAATGAACAGGTCAGATCAGCAACCAACTTTTTATCCACTGACATACAGACTGACTGATGGAAACTTCTAACAGCCTTAAGACTTTAAGCCTTGGTACAAGGGTTTACATCAGACCCTTCACAGGAGGGAAAAGCCATTTAATCCTTGAAATTGTTAAAACTTCCCACAAGACAAAACCATGCATTTGTGTATTTTATTTATTATTTCCACACAAAAATGGAAGATTTTTTTTTAAAGCTGAATCTTTCTACACTTAGGTTTGCTTTGCTTTTTTTTTCTGTTTGATTTTGTATCAGTCAGGATGAATTAAGAACAATACTCCAGGTGTGATGCCAATTTCAGTGGGTACCACTCTTCCTTTTTCCCATTAAGTTTCTCTGTTTGGTTATGTCCCAGAAAATAATTGCTCACACCTCCCCCTGAAAGGGCATGCAGGTTTAAAGAAATGCAGAGAGTGAAGGAGAAGCTCAGAGGACATAATGTGCTTATCCTTTTAAAAGCAGAATCAATTGTTTCATAATTTAAATGGAAAGACTTCAGTTGACATTTGCCCAAGTGCTTTTTATTAAATTATTGAAAGCTTTTTTTTACTCCTCTGCATTTTGAAATTCTTAACACCACTCTATATCATCCATATTTTTCTACTTCTCCATACTGAAGGAGGAAAAATTCCCAAATGATCACATACCAAAAGAACAGAGCCTCATTTTTTTTTCTGAGATTGATATATGTTTATAAGGAAATCCAGCATGTGAGCTTCCAAATCTGCAGGTCATTGTAAGTTAAACCATGTGCATTCCACTCCAATCATTCCTTCCTCCAATGTTACTCATCAGAGGTCCAAATTGTCTTCAGCCATCTTGAGGAGTTTTGTACATCAGGAGGCAAGACACTCTTCAGCCGAGTCCCAAGAGAGGATTGACAGGGTTTCTGTTCATTTGTGCAAGAATCTATCTCACTTCCCAACTCCTCAAACAACAGAAGCAGTCCTGCTTGACAATACCAAACCCACCCCATCCCCAAAACTGTGTTGACTTTTTTTTTTTTACTTTTGCCTTTTTTTTCCAGGACAGGGAAAAATTAAAAGGGAAAGACATATAACTCTTTAATAGAATGCTGAGGTTGTCATTAGTGCATTGGTATAATTCAAGAAAATCTTGCCAAGTGAGTTATGCTTTCCTATAAGCACAGAATGAACATTTTCAAATCATAATTTACTGAGTTTGAACCATACCTCTGATTTTAGCACTTAGCACAGGGCATGGCATATAGCAAACCATTAATAAATGCTTGGCTGATCTACTGACTGACTTTATTAGCATAGGGAACTTCAGATCAGGGCACTCCCTCTACCAAAGGGGATAGGCACCAGCTCTGGAATGCATACACTTTAGTGGGTTGCCTGGGGCACCAAGAGATGACAGAGTCGCACAACCCATGGGAACATTTCAAAGGTAGGATCTGAATACAGCTCTTCCTCATTCCAAGTCCAGTTCTCTTAGATTCTCAATTAACTCAATGGATTAATGTTGGGGGGGGGGGTGGAAAAAGGATACTGATCCCAGTACTATGTGTCATCAAAGAATGGTAAAGCTCTTTAGTATAATCACCACTGATTCTAATGTATGGTTTACAATATAACCAGACATTCTCAGCTAAAAACCTGCAAACCGTCCATAGTTATCCAGTGATCAATCCAGTTGATCTGTCCATATTCTGACACCTTAATTCTCGGCCAAAAGAAATAAAAAGTATATCGAGTTGAGCTGAAGAATTTGCTGTCCGTCCTCCCCCACCCCCAGGTTTGTTTGTTCATTTTCACTCAGCCTAGGCCTCATTTACCACAGGATTTGCTCGGGATCCTTCTGGAGTGCCTCAGAGTTGTTAAGTGACAATCTAAAAGCCGATTTCGGATTAGCTAGCTTAACCAGGTGAACTGAGGGCTTCGCTTTGATTGGAGAGGAAAGCTGAGGCTGTGCTTGGAAGTCCATATTGTGAGACTGGAGGGTTTTATCAACATCCTGAGAGGCCTGCATTCAGAATAGCTGCTGATGAGAATCTCCCTAATCAGGGAAGGATTAGCAAAGGCTCAAACCTCTCCTACTTCTAATTCCTTCTCCATGACGCTGTTCATGCACGGCAAAATGGTCTAGTACAATACAAGAAGTATAAATATTAGATGAGGCTCTCTGCCATCTTAATTAGCACTTTCTAAGGGAGCTTGTCATTGAGCATTGCGTAGTAATCACTGCAAAATCACAAGGAAGGAGGGCAATATTTCATTAGAGAAAAACATAGCAACAATGAAAGTGAGCATGGTTTTATAGGGCCAGGTAAAAATGTTCATTCTTTGTAACCTTAAAAATAAGGATTAATAGCTGGGCCTGTGCTATTGTATTTTGCTACCCAAGCACTTGTTAGTAATAAGATTTTTTTCTCTCTTTGAGAGACAATGTCTTGTAGCTGATAGAAGGCAGGCCTTGGGAGAAGGAAGTCCTTTGTTTAAGTTCTGCCTGTGACACTGAGTAAATCACTTCACTCTCTAAAACTGTTATAGAAAAGTTGCTAACTTTCCTTGGTAGAGAGATTTTTCTGCACCAGAAATTCCAGAAATAGTCCTTGAAAAGTACTATATTGTGAGAAAACAATTTAGGAAAGCATATGTGAGAGAAGAGAGGAAAGAAAGAAAATTTAATATTTTAAAATAGAGGTTAAATGGACAGTGGATAAAGGGTGCTAAGTTTGGAATCCAGAAGAGTCAGTTTCACACCTTGCCTCTGACATTTATTAGCTCTATGACCCTGAACAAGTCATTTAATCTATAACTGGCTCAGGTAAATCTCCTTGGAATTAACTACTAAGATGGATGTTGATCCTTCTTGGTTGAAGATGTTCCCACACCAGGAACTCCCCACTCCAATCCTTCCATGTTTATTTTTTTTTAAGTATTATTTCATTCAATGCAAGATGGTATCACCAAACAATAATCATTTTTGCAACAATTACACTGTTTCCAGATATTTGAAAAGAATGAATGATCGATGGTTGACTAAATGATTCCGTTTGCATCTTGATTTGTTGACACTGTGAATTCTCAGATTCATCCAAGTGCATTAACTCCAAAAACTTTGGAAAACATGAACTGTTCTTCAGTGATTTAACCCCATATTTGCAACAAGACCCTTTTCCTTTCTTCAGTGTCAACTTTCCCAGGTTTCCCTATATCCCCTCTCAAACTACTTCAGTCTCATTTTTCACCTAGTAAAAACTACATTACCCAGATCTCACTGTCACTGCAGAATTACACTGGCATGGAGATATTCTCTCCATTTGTTAAGTATGCTCTGAATAAAGCATAATAGTTTTTGATCCTTTGCTGAGTTTGGGACATGAGGATGAGAAGGGTCTTTCAGGTAAGACATTGCAACAGTGAGAAGAGGAAGGAAACAGAAGAATACACGGGTATTTTCAGCAGGAAGAGTTTGGGGGGGGGGATGTAAAGGATTTGAGTCTAAAAATGGGAGACAAGATTGGCAGCAAAAACTGTGCCTGTATTGTGAGCAAGACCTTGAAAATTAGCTTCAGAATTTTAAGTTTTATTCAGTAGGATAAGAGGATTCACTGAAAGTTTTCAAACCAGAGTTATAGCTAATCTAAATGATATTTTAGAAGAGAAATGAGCAGATTGAGAATCATGATGTGCTCCATTTTGTCATAAGAAAGACCTAGGTTCAAGTTCTGCCCCTGACCACTACTAGCTGTGTGAATGAAGGTAAGGCTGCTAAACTCCCAGGGTCTCCCAGGCAACTTTCTTACTGTAAGTTAGGGAAAGGAGCTGATCTGTCTCTGTGAAGGGAGCTTGTGCTCATGAAATTCTTCACACTGATAGGATTCCCAAATTCAGACTATGTCTTCCCATCCTTCCCCCAAGGTATCAAATGCATGGAATTTATTTTGATAAAATGTGGGGGGAGGGGAGGTGTTGGTTAACTATTAATAATAATGGCTGATGTTTCTATGGAGTTTCAAGGTTGGCCAAAGGCTTTCCATATTATCACATTTGATCCAACAACTCTATGAAGTAATGCTATTATCCCCATTTTATAGATGAGAAAACTGAGATTGAAAATGGTTCATGATTCTCCCAAGGAAACAGCTAGTAAAATATCTTCTTGAGGAGAACTTCTTGGTCTTCCTGACTCCAAGTTCAGGGTTCTATGTATTCTACCATGCTGTCTCTTAGTATTCTAGAAAGGAGCAAGGCCCCAAGGAAGCTGGAGCTGAGAACAGGTCAGTGTTGATGGTCAAGAAAGGTTAGGAGCCTTGGATACCACATAATTATCAAATCAGTGGGTATGTCAGAGATCATGAAGTCACAAGATGGAAAGGGGAAGATTCTCAGAGAGATAAATGGAAGGATGAGATTTTGATCAATGCTATACCATGCTTACTTTATAATGCTTCCTCAGTTCAGGATTGACCAAAATACTACAATTAAGCACAAATAAGTATCAAGTCAAAGTAACAAGCATGTATTAAATGCCTATTATATGCTAAGTCCTAGTGGTGCAAAAAAGGCAAAAACAGCCTCTGCTCTTCAGGAACTCACAGTCTGATGTGGGAGACAGTAAACAAATGCCTATGAACAAGCAAGATGTATACAGGATAAAATGTAGGTAAGAAAGACCAGAAAATGTCTGATTTTAACCGAGACTGAAAAAAATCTGAGGAAGCCAGGAGGTAGAGATAAGGAAGGGGAGTGGTCTGAGCTGGGGGGACAAACAATGAAAATGCAAAGACTTAGGAGATGGAATGTATTATGTAAACAGTAGAGAGGAGGACAGTTTCCCTGAATCAGAAAGTCCATGGGGGAAAGTAAGGGTAAGAAGATTGAAAAGTTTAGAAAGGGACCAATGATGAAGGGATTCACGGGCCAAACAGTGCTAGGCATTGTAATAGGCAGCTGAGTAATCCAGTGACTAGAGCTCTGGGCCTAGAGACTGAAGGCCTGAGTTCAAATGTGAGCTCATAACTAATAGCTGTGTAACCTTGTGTTAAGTGCTTGATACTCTCAGGCTGTGCTATAAGACTTTAAGTTGCTGACAGGTACCCATCTGCATGGCTAGAGGGACTTTTCTCATTGGAAATTCCCAATGGCAATGCAACCACTGGTGTAGCTCAATAACAAGAATAAACAAACAAAAAAAGACCTAAGGAACAGCATAAATATTCTCATAACTCATATTTCTCTTAGTCACTCACAATCATAAGTTCCATTTTGACCAACTCATTAATATATGTGTAGTGTTTAAAAAGATTCTTTAAGGAAAAGTGCTATACAATGTGTTTTGGGGTGACATCATATATGATGCTATACACATATCCACACATACATGTATACATATATAATACACATACAAACATAAGACACATATTCACATATACATATATTGGTATTTATGTGATTATTATGACTTCTGTTTCAGAACAAGCTAATAACATTATATGCCTTATTATGAATCATTATACACATTGTCAAAAATTAAGCCCAGTATCTAAAAGACCACCTTCAGAGTAGACCATCCCTTATATTTGTTTCCATTTTGGATGTTTTTCTCTCATGTCATCTTTACCTCTTACCATTTTCCCAGAATTTTTCACTTATCTTTGTGAAAACTTAAAATTCTCAGTATCAAATAAAGATAACTTCTATCCAGCCCTGTCTCCTCACAGAAACATTTTCTTGGTTATTCACTATTTCAACAAAAACACCCTATCAAAATCTTCAGTTACCTAGATCTATAAACACATCATAGAAATAAAGAAATATACAAAAGTAAATATTGCCTTACAAAAATGTAAATTTCAGGGTGGCTAGGTGGTGCAGTGAATAGAGGATCAGCCCTGGAGTAAGGAGGACCTGAATTCAAGTCTGGCCTCAGACACTTAACACTTACTAGCCGTGTGACCTTGGGCAAGTCACTTAACCCCAACTGCCCTCCAAAAAAGCAAAAAAAAAAAAAAAGTAAATTTCATTTATATATTTAACTTTGCCCTCAATGGAAAAGCAATGCCCAACTTCTCACTGAATTAATTTTTACAAAATTTTATGTGAAGAAATCTATCAGAGATCTTTGTTTTTTATTATAGATGTGACCAAGCAGTGATTTTTTGGCTTTTTGAAAGTGTATTTCCTTCTTTTAATTAATGCTATAATCATAGTTGTAATCATACTCTTTTTTTTCTCAAATATGCCTACCATATTGGAGGGAGGGAGGTACACATCTAAAAGTCTGAAGTTTAGAAGATCTATAACATTTTTTAATTTAATATCATTCTCAAGACCAGATAGTGAAGATTTTTCCCTTCCTTTCCTTGGTACCAAAAGAGCACATACATCCAGGTAGCCTTCAAATATTGTGTTGGGAGGACTTCCATTTCCATCACTCCCTCATGATGAATGAGCTTCTCCTTTTAAACATAGAAGCACTTCAGAGGATGACCCTGACAGGGCTGTTAATCCGGGGAGCCTGGCTTATCGCTAGAGAATTCAAAGACTGAGGTTGCACAGCATGCCTGTACTGCCTGGCTCTTACTAAATTCTCAAGCTGGAAGTTAGAACATGACCACCATTTTAACAAGAAATGCTAGGCACTGCTTCTGAACAGCTACAGGCAGAAAACTACCAGCTTCTTCCTTACTGACTGCAGGACCTACTGCATAACAAATCAGGTCCATTTGCATCACAAATGCCTTTGTTGTATATACAATATTTCTATGAGAGCTTTAATCTAATTCTCACAAAGAAAAATTACCATATATGCACATGTATATATGTGTGTGTATATGAAGAGGTATATATGTATACATATATACAAATAAAATAATGTATGTAAATATAAATAAAATAAAGTGTATGTGGTGTGTGTGCATGTGTGTATATATGTGTATGTGCATGTGTATGTAGGTCTAGATCTATGATTTCATTGGGAAGGGAAATTCTCAGTGTGGAGATTCCATTCACCCATGCCTAATATACAAATCCTCAATTCTTCTATAATTTATTGAAAGGGTAAGTGATTTTCTCAGCATTCCACAATTAGCATTTGGCAGAAAAAGGTTTCCAGTCCAGGTTTTCTTAATTCTAGGACACTATCCTATCCATTATACCTCATTATCTCTCAAAATTAAATGAGTTGAATGAATGAATGGATGGATGAAATAGCACTTCTTAAACACTTAATAATGCCAGGCACTGTACTAAATGCTGAGATAGTCTCTAGTTTCATGAAGTTTTAGTAAATGTAAAGTTTTAGTAATAAATTTTGGTAAATGAATGCAAAACATAAAGTTTAGCTACCAAAGGGGTGGCAGGTACACACATATTAGCACAGTTTGGAAATATCCAGGATGTGATTACCTGATTCCGAGTAAGATAAGCAGGAAACTCACCTCTCCATTTTTAGGAATTTCCATTCTTATACAAGAAAATAGAGGCAATAAGAGACTGATGACTTGTTACTGGACCTACAACAGTAGAAATAGGAAATTCCCAGTTTCCTACATGTGAAATGGAAAAACTTCAATTCCTTATTCAACAACAGATCAATTGAGTTCAACATTTATTCATTAATCAATAACTTTTGTATCTATGTGTGTCAGACACTTTTTAGTGCCTACTCTCTGCAAAGGATTGGAAAAATCACTCATTTGCATGGTGTTTTATTATTTACAAAGACTCCCTCACAACCTCCATTTTATATAAATATGTTGAAACTGAAACAATGGTGACATCACTATCATCAAAAACTAACAAATATCCCAATGGGACACAAAGTCATGTGGTTTTGGTCTAAGTCAGAAGGTTTTCCCATATCTTTTTACTCTGCCACACTCCTTATAATCATTGGATTGGAGGTTAGAAGACCATGCTCTACTCCAAATTCTGAAATTCTCCAGCTCTGTGACCTTGACCAGGTGATTGGACTTCTCTGGACCCTAGCTTTGCTATCTATGAAAGAATGTACTAGGAGATCCTTAAGATTCCTTCCAGCATTAAAATCACATTAGAATGATTTTTCATTCGCTAGCCTTTAAATCAAAGGTTAGTATTTCTTTTATATTTTAGAAGTTCTCAGAAATCAGTCACAATTCTTAGTTACCCTAAGAAATAGTGGATTGTGCCAGGTAATAGTGATACACACTTATTATCCCAAAATGACTGAGATTGGCAGATCACTTGAGTACAAGATTTCTGAGCTTCAGTGGGCCAAGCAAATCCAATATCCACACTAAGCCTGATTCAAATATTGTGAGCCAATGATAACAGTTTGTTAGAGATGTGTGTGGGATGAAACCAGGTTGCCAAGTATAGGCAAACAGGCACAGATAAGAAATGGAAGAATTTAAAAGCTCTTTTGCCAATAAGCAGTGTAATCTGCTATACTTCCAACCTGGGCAATATAAAGAGATGCAAAGGAAGGAAGGAAGGAAGGAAGGAAGGAAGGAAGGAAGGAAGGAAGGAAAGAAGATGGGAGAGAAGGAAGAAAAGAGAGAAGGAAAGAAAGAGGGGAGGAGGAGGGAAGGAGGAAAGGAACAGAGAAAGGAAAGAAAGAGGGTAAAAAGGAAGGAAGAGAGGGAGGGAAGAAGAGAGGAATTTTGGCTTGATCTGAATCAAATCCAATTCAGGGAATATCACAGTACATTCTAAAACTATGGAATCCAAGGGATGATACTGGTTGGAAAAGGAATTAGCATGGCATTCTTTATTTTTCACTGTGTTGCCATTTTTCAAGTTTTATATAAATCTATAGAAAAACAAAGTTAAAGCCATGGTAAATTATTATCAGGCGTGTCAGGCCTCCTTTATTCTTCCTCTCCCAAACTGTGGAACACTGCAAGAGTTATTCAGAAATAACGAATGCATATTTTTTTATCCTAGTCACAAGCCTTATGTCTTAAAAGGTTTAGAAGAGGCATGTGACAATGCCTGTTTGAAAAGCAAAGCATAATGTGTTTCCAGTTTATAAATTATAAAATATTCAAAAGCACAGGCGAACTCTAAGGAATTGGTTACATTGATTTCTGGAGCTGTTTCGTCCCTTTTATCTGTTGATTTTTCCCCCCCCTTTAAGAATATAATATAAACAAAATGCAAATGTGATGCTTTGGGTTGTGGAACCTAAGAAGGGAAACAAAGGTGCCAAAAAAGAAAGGGCGAGGTTTTCGTTAAATAGTCTATTAAGCAGATCGCTAATGCATAGAATCATCCCACTGACAGTTTCCTGGGATATTATTTTTCAGAATGTGCATGCTGCAAGAATGTTAAGTAATCAGAACCTATACTTGAGTTATACAGACACATTATTCTGTATTCCAACTGCCTACACAATGCAGTCCCAAACTCACAATTTTAAAAGATCCAGTATTGTTCAGTGACTGGCTCATGGGTTTCTTTCCAGTTTGATGTATCGGTAAGTCAAGACATCACCCTGTGATGTCATTGGTTCTCTTCAAAACTGAAGGAAGAACAATAAAACAATAGAAAGAACAGTTGTTTTCAGAATACTACATAGACAAGTAGGCCATTTTCACTATCTTAGTAAATTATATCATTGTGATCAGCAAAATGGTATTGTGGATAGGCTAGCACTTAAGGGAGGGAATGAAACTGTATTCCAAGTAAGAGCTTGGATTTTGAACTTTCATTCTGATTTTCATCTCAGATTCCCAGGCCCATCAGTGGAACTTATCTTCATGAATTAATTATATCATTGTTTAGAGGTAAATTGTATGGGGCATAACTGTACTCAAAAGTTAAAATGTAAACAGAAAGCTAAGATCAGGGTTCTTGGTACTACAGTGGAGTCATTTTGAATAGCAGAGCCTATGTTATCAGATACAAAAAGGTAGGAATGATTAGCCTCAGGACACTCAGATCCCAACATTTAGTTTGCCTCCAGATTTACCTTTGTCAGGTTTGTAGACAAGTCACTTTGCCATTCTGGGGTTTGTTTTCATCACATATAAAATAATGGAATTGGGCTAAAAAATTGGTAAGATCCCTGCAAATCTAAAGTTTCATGGTCATCACAATAGCAGACAATTCCTGCATTTCCTGCTCTACTCTGACAATTTATAAAGGTAAATATTTTATTAGAATCAATCCTATTGTGGATATATATGAATAAAGTATTGAATTCATTCAAATCTCTGATTTAATAGCATGGCAGTTATTTTCATATTTTAACTCATATAATAATGATTTTTACATTTCAAACAGTTTTTAAACCATCTACAAATATTAATTTAACTGTTGGAAATAACCAACTAGTTGATACCTTTTTAGAGTATTAGAATCACACCCATGATGACATTGAGTCTATACATGAAACCAAAGATAAAAATACAGTTAAGATTCTCAGGTTCTCCTTCAGAGAAGCAAACAGAGGAGTTGGCAAGATTGACTTCATCCTGCTTTAGGGTTAGTAAGAAGCATCACTTCATTTAGTCTTCTCCCATTACAATGATCATGATCAGAATGGCCGGAGAAATACCACAAAAACAGTTGCAATCTATGTGCCAACATTTGTTGCAGCAAATGAGATTTAAAAAAAGTGCTTGGTAAACCATGAAGATATATATGTATATATATATGCCATTATCATTGCGATTATTATTAAAATAGAGAAATACTATGAAGAATTTACTAAAAAGCTCTAAACTAAGTCCATGTGTCAAGCTAACTCAGTGACTATAATGCATATCCATTGGGAGCATATGAAGGTCAGATTTTCCCATTTAATATCATATAATAGTTAACAGCATTGAGAAATAGGAAAATATACATTGGAAAATATGATTTAAGGATAATCTATGAGACCAGTGGTTGATAGTTTATTCCTATATACCATGAATAATTTCAAGAAGAGAGTTGGAAAACATAGGACATAGAGAATGTCACATGCTATGACATGAAAATTTTAAAGCAAATACATATTCACAGGAAACAATGCTGAACAAGATGGGAATCAGATGAGAATCATATATATATTAGTCAAATTATTGACTAATATATATATATTAGTCAAATTATTGACTAATAATAATAAATTTCAAGGTATCCAATAAGAACAAATAATAAAGGTAGGAAAAGTGTCATTGCAAAAGCTCCAAATTGACTTATTGAAACAGAGCCTCTGGCTTTGAAAAATGGGAAATGATTGGATTCATTATATTTTCAATTGTAAAATAATTGTCACTTTCATTTTTGTATTATTCCCCTATATTTGTCATATAGTAGATTCTTAATAAATACTGGTTGCATAGCTGATAAAGAATCCAAGAAGCAGATATTTGATCAAACTTCCAGGCAGAAAGACATGGTGGTCAAGAGTATCAGCTGTTTTGAATACAAGCTCGTTTGAACAATATTATGGAGGAACGTGACAGAGGATTTGGAGCAGCATCACCTCACAAGGCAGGGCAAAGCAGTGAAGATGAAAATGAGCCTTCAGGAAGCTTGATAGGAGAAACCACTAAGACAGACCATCTCCAAATCATTCATATATGTACCTTGGAAGGAGAACAAATAGATGAGAAATGGAACCAGTCTGCAGGCATGTCTTTAGTGTTTTATTCTCATCTGTGATGGGAGTGAAACTACCACATCTAGGCTCAGAAATTGTGGTCTATGAGGACATGAAAATAACACTTAAGAAAATGATGGCATGAAGTTTCAGAATAGAGTTGGATAGCATTTGGAGAACTGTATAATGCTTTCATTCTACCCTACTGCCAAAGCACATCTTGAGACACCTATATCCTCTCAGTGGTAGTATAAGGCTATCAATCATGGAACATCATGATCAATGGAATGAAAGCTGTAATTGTAAAATTGCACTAAAAATCATCCTGAATTAGGAATCAGAGGACTTAGGTTCATCCCAACTTTGTTACTTCCCATATCTGTAACCTGGGGTAGATATTTGACATTAGTTACCTCATCTGTAAAATGAAGGTTCTAGACAAGATATCCTCTGCCATCCCTTCTGGATATCTATCTATCTATCTATCTATCTATCTATCTATCTATCTATCTAT
>NW_027185655.1:39732992-39737448 GCF_028583685.1 Petaurus breviceps papuanus
TATCTATCTATCTATCTATCTATCTATCTATCTATCTATCTATCTATCTATCTATCTATCTATCTGTGTTTGTGTGTATATGTATTGTTCAATTTCTGTGGAAAAGGAGAACAAATACCATTTTGACTTTTCCTAACAAACACACTTCATCTGTTCTTTGTCTCTTTTTTTTTTTGTCTCTACATACTGTTTTGTTTTGTTTTTTCTATACTAGACAATCCTTGTTTTTGCTTATGGAGAGGTGACCTGCCACTTTAAAAAAACAAAGGACCATGTCTTTGTTTGTTGGATTATATCTCAGTTGATTTTTCAGTTTCTCATTTTCCAGATAAGTGATGCCTGAATATTTCCTATAATATGCATTATGATCTTTTCCTAAGCTATTAATCAGGAGAAATGGAAGTAAATTGTGATATGACTAGAGAAAAAGGCTTGGTAAAACCTATTTCAGATGTCTTTTTCATACTCATACTACAGTAAATTCATCTCATCAATGATCCATTTGTCTTTATATATCTATTGATTAAGTCATTGAGATAGAGTTCAAACAGAAGTATAACATCAAGGATGGTGTTATCAAATGTGATGAAACTGTCTCATACAGATTTTGCCCCATGTTTTCCTGCCTCTTATCTTAAAAGACAAAGCTCCTGGGGCTTAATTGCAGTTTTAACCCTGCAATAATTAACAGATTGGGTTTTTTTTTATTATTATATGGTAGGTTAGATATTTCCTAAATATACAATTTAAGTATCAAATTGATTTTCAAATTGGGAACTGCTTGGCAACTATTATTTAATAGCCCTGCTAGAAAGAGATTATTTTTTTCTGGAAAGATTGTTTTAGCATTATTCCAGTTGTAGAAATTGATTTAACTGGCATCCAATTCTCTTTCTACGTATCTATCCTCAGATAACATCTTTCTTTGATAGCAAATTATTATCTTTGGTTTTGTTTTTTAAATCAAATAAGTGCAAGAATGTCTCCCATTATAATGACCTCTTCAAATCAGAGATGCCAGGATAAGGAAAGGATTCTTGCTTCTCTTTTGGTATATAGAAGGTAGAATTCCTATTGTTGAGTTTAGGCTTAGATAACTCCCTTTTATAGTGAAGTCAAATAAAAGCCCACAGGAGATAACCTACAGTGTTATCTTCAGGGACACTAAAAGCTCATGAGATTTGACATCAAAATGAAATGGACAAGTGGAGAAAATATCATAGAACCATAGGCTGAAAAATCTAGAGCTAGAAAATGTCTTAGAAGCCATCTAGTCCAAACACCTTCATTTTACAGATGAACAATCTGGGGCCCAGAGAGATTAATTAACATTTCCAATGTCGCACACATAGTAAGCATCAGAAGCAGGATTTGAACCTAGATCCAAAATAAAACAAAGAAGGAACAAGTCTTCTTTTCTAAACCTTCTGGAAATTATTTCAAAAGAGAGACAAAGACATTATTTAAAATACTTTAGAGATATTCATGAAATAAAGAAAAAAATCAGCAAATGATGACTGGATGATGTTAGACTATTTCCATTCTAACTAAATACCCTGAAATTTGTCAGCTTCATTTTACCCTAGAGGGAATGTCATTTGCAGGAATTTTATTAATAGGAATAATTGTGGGGCACAAAGAAGTTTATGTGATTGAGGAAGGGATAAGCAAAGAACTTCCAGCTGTGGCTCTTATGCTCAAGACTAGCCCCCTTCTCAAAATTCCCCCAAAATGGTTACAATGTTTTTAGGATGACATTTATAGACCAATACAGTATCTAACAGCAATATACAAAGTTCTAATGCAATTCAATTTTTATATTTGTTCTATGTAGGTATAAATACCTATTCCTAAATCTTAAAATCATATCTGATTTTTTTTATTACCAAAAGTTTCTCAAGGGATTTGAAAAGCACCATAAAAATATTGATATATATTTTACTTAAAAAAATCAATAGGCAAAGATGTGTCTTTTTTCATCTGCTCTTAAATAACGACATGAAACAATCTGAAAAGCTTACAGATTGGGTCGAAATAGCTTATCAACACTTAGCTTTGCTCCAATCCTCCCCTTCAACTAACCAAGATGAATGGTTCAGTGGTGAGAGGAAAGGCCATAGGGCCTCCATGCTGATGAAAATGATTTGCATGTGAACCATCCTGGCTTCTAAACTTACTGACATGCTATAATTGAAGAATAAAGAGAATGTGAAGCCAGATTTCCAAAGGGGGAAAATATGCTGGAAAATTCCAAGTTAAATACACCCAACTAAACCACATTTGCCAAATGCTAATATGAAGATTGTGTGTTTGCAGAATTTACAATCACATAATTTGAACTCACATTTCCCCAATTTGCATTATTCTCTACCAAATCAACTATGAGCAAAAATCTCTATCTTCATTGATTGGATGAATTTCAAAGACCTTTCCCCCTGATCTCTGTTTGTGTAGTTTCATATCTTTATGACATGGAATGAACTGCTGGGCGCCAGGTTGCTGTTATCCATTAACTGCTCCTGTTTTCCTAATCATCTCTGACTCCATCTTTCTCTGTCCTATCTATTATTGTCTTCAGAAAAGAGATGTGAGGTTCCCTTCCTCTGTTCTGGTTTGCATGACATGATTTGTGGATCTGCCTACAAGAGTTTCTCCAATGAACTCTGAATGTTATCTTCTTTCCTCCAGCCCCCTCCCCCCTTCTGTTACCAGCAGAAGAGGGTCATACATCTGTAAAAATGACAGTGCTTATGAAAAATGAGAGTTTGGTACACATGGCTCTCATCAGACACAGACTCATCTTCCATGCCACAGATACTACTTACTTCCTTCTGATGCAGACTTTGGTCGAAAACCTTGGCAACACCTAATAAATTGTATGGCCCATCAAGGTAACAAATCATCGAGAAACTATTTAGATTATCAATGAGTAAAAAAAACAGTATTATCACTTATTCCTTTTTTCCAGAAACACAGAGATGTGATCTTTTCTTTGCTCACCTATTTTTCATGATTTCAACAGTAACAAGAATATTTTTAGAAAAAAAATTCAACTCAGAAACTGAGAGGGGTAGCCATTTGGCTTTCCTTCTTTAGCTGTATGTCATATACAAAATTTGATAACTCCAATCTTTTTTAATAATATATTTTACATTTGGATTATTATTTACACATTTTAAAAAATAGATTTAATTCAATTTGGAACAAAATCATGCTTCCTGATTGGATTCCTAAGGAAAATTATTAAAAGTGAAACTAATGTTTCATTTTCTTAATAAAAAAGAGTACTATTATATTTTTGTCATAACTATATCTATTTTACATATATGTGAATATTAATATGAACCATGACAAAAAATATTAACTTAAACTATGTTTTGGTAGCTGAAATTGTAAACAATTTTAACTTTGGGGTGGCTAACTGACACAGTGAACAGAACCCTGACCCTGGAGTCAGGAGGACCTAAGTTCAAATCCGGCCTCAGACACTTAACACTTACTAGTCATATGACCTTGGGCAAGTCACTTAAACCCAATTGCCCTGCCTTCCCCCCTCCAAAAATAAAAACAAAAAAAATATATATTTTAACTTTGGTAGAATATATTTGTACTTCAACTATCAATCCTATACTGACTCCTTTATTTGCTCCTCTCACATATGTTCACTATATATGCCTTCCAGTCAAATTGTTCTATAATACTGATAACTTCTGATCTTTCTTCATCTTCTTAAAATGAGCTTTCAAAAATTGCCCCCCCAAAAGGTAAACCTTTTATGGAGGAGGCATCAAACACAACCACTTAGTTTTATAAGGTTTTACAGTAGTATTTTTTTTAACTGGTTAATTCTTTGGGTGCTACCTTCCATGTTTTCCTGGTATTTGTCATAGAAAAGCTATATTGACTATGTTCACTGAATTATCAACTCAAAAACCTAGGAAGATGTATATGTACTGATGCAGAGTGGAGTGAGCAGAACAAGGACGGCAATTTATGCCATAACAATCATGTTGGAAAGACACTCAACTCTAAAAGACTTGAGAACTCTGATTAATGCAATGACATATCAAGATTCCAGAGACCTCATGATAAAACAAGTAACCCACCTCCTTATAGAGATATGATAGACCCAAGGGGCAGATTGAGACATTTCTTTTTGGACATGGCCAATGTGAGAATTTGTTTCATTCAACTATGTCTGTCTGTTCAAGTACAAGGAAAACACTAAAGAGGGGTTGATTTTTTTTTCTCAATGAGAAGAGGAGAGAAGAAAGAAATTAGATGTTCATCTGAAAATAAAAATTAAAAAGCAGAGAGTATCAACTCAAAATGAAAATCTTTATTTCAAAGCTTTATTTCAAAGTCATTTCAAGTGACTACAACATGCCAGGCATAGTGTTAAGCAATGGGGGAAGGAAGGAAGGAAGGAAGGAAGGAAGGAAGGAAGGAAGGAAGG
>NW_027185655.1:39737548-39739182 GCF_028583685.1 Petaurus breviceps papuanus
AAGGAAGGAAGGAAGGAAGGAAGGAAGGAAGGAAGGAAGGAAAAAAGAAAGAAGGAAAGAAAGAAAGAAAGAAAGAGAGAAAGAAAGAAAGAAAGAGAGAAAGAAAGAGAGAAAGAAAGAGAGGAAGAAAGAGAGGAAGGAAGGAAGGAAGGAAGGAAGGAAGGAAGGAAGGAAGGAAGGAAGGAAGGAAGGAAGAAAGAAAGAAAGAAAGAAAGAAAGAAAGAAAGAAAGAAAGAAAGAAAGAAAGAAAGAAAGAAAGAAAGAAAGAAAGAAAGAAAGAAAGAAAGAAAGAAAGAAAGAAAGAAAGAGTCCTTTCTTTTCTGTATAATGGGGGAGATAAAAGGCAAATAACTATGGACAAACAAGCCATATAGAGGATGAAATGGAGATAATCACAGGGCGGGACTGGAGTGGGAGACAAGGCACTACACAGAACAGCTAATTTTAGCTGAGACTTGGAGAACTGCAAGGAAACTAGGAGGGAGAGTTCCAGGAATACAGACAGTTGGTGAAAATGTCCAGTAATGAAATTAAATGTACTTGAGTAACAGTAAGAATCCCAGTGTTCCTTCATCTCAGAGTACTTGGAGGTGAATAGGATGTAAGGATTCTGCTTCTCAGAGGTGACATAAAGCATTTCCAGCACATGCTGCAAGACATTTTAGTATTCAAACTAATGAGCCATCCTGCCCCAGGTCAGTTTTGCTTGTCTCGTACTAAAGTGATGCTATTAGGGCTTATATTAACAGGCTTACTTATTTTCTTTTGTTGGGTCAGGAATGTCTCGTGATGATAAAGATTAGTTGAATGTCTTAAGAAAAAATAACTCAAAAATAAGTGGCATGTTAATTCACTTTTGTAAACATTGTAAAGTATCATCTAACTTTATTGGGAAATTTTAGCTGCATTAATGAAGAATAGATGGACACATTTTTGGATGGTACCATGATGAGTGTATACAGAAAGATATGCAGCATATGTTATAGAAAGTTGTGTTGAGTAGAGCCAGTGCTGAAATGGGAGTCATGAAAATTTAAGTTCAAATTCTGCCTCAGACAACTCACTAGCTAGATTGTTACACAGGGCAAGCCACATGACCTCTCTCAGTTTCAGATTCCTCATCTATACCATGGGGATAATATTCAAACCTACCTCACTGGATCAAATTGGATAATGTATGTAAAGTGCTTTGCAAAATGCAATAGACTCTATGTGTGCTAGATATTATTGTTACTTATACTCTAATTATAGACAAAAATATATGCATGAAATGATAAATAGCACTATGAGGCAATCCATGGGACTTAAGAAATTAATGATCCAAAATTTGATAAGGAAAGGCTCCTGGAGCAAGGAGGCTTTGATAGACAAAGATGTTGTTTAGAAAATGTAAAAACTAAGTTGTAAAATACACTAAAGAGATCTTTGCATCTATCTCATTTTAAAAGATAAGGAAGCTAAGGTCAAGATTAAATGACTTTTCTAAGACAACAAAACTAGACACGGAATTCCAATTACCTGATTGCCATTCCAATGCTCTTGTGTGTGTGTGTGTGTGTGTGTGTGTGTGTGTGTGTGTGTGTGTGTGAGAGAGAGAGAGAGAGAGAGAGAGAGAGAGAGAGAGAGAGAGAGAG
>NW_027185655.1:39739192-39760747 GCF_028583685.1 Petaurus breviceps papuanus
AGAGAGAGAGAGAGAGAGAGAGAGAGAGAGAGAGAGAGAGAGAGAGAAACAGATGAATAGAGACAGAGGCTGAGAAAAAGATGGAAAAAACAGAGAGAACAGATATAGATCTTGAGAGAAATAGAGACAGATATAGTGGCAAAGACAGAATAGCAGAAGCAGAAACAGAAAGAGAGGAGGGAGGGAGAGTAAAAGAGAGAGGAGAGAGAACAGAGAAAGAATAGAGAGAATCAGAGAAAGAGGCATTTGAGAGAAGACAGAAACAGCTTGAGTGAGATAGAAGAAACAAAGATAGAGGAAGAGACTGAAAGAAATAGAGTCAGAGACAAAAGACAGAAACATTGATAGGAAAAAAAGAATTATGTGTGTGCATGTAAAATAAAAGTATTTACTGGATTTCTATGGTGCTTTGAGGTTTGTAAAGTGTTTTATCTACATCATTTCATTTGATCCTTGGGGGAGGGAAGTGTCTGCAGTCCTTTGCAGGCTGTTTTTCTATCACAGACTTTATGATGCCCCAGAAACCTCTTCACCCTGAAAGCTCACTCTATCTTGGACTTCACACTTTGGACCTACCTTCCATCCTTTTGGCCTCTTCCTCTGATTGGCCAGTTCCTCTGTTCCTCTCAGAATCTCCCTCCACTTTAAGAAGGGCACTCAGGCTAACTTTGACTTTATTCCTCTCCATTCTGTACTCCTGATGATCCTTTCCTCTATGATGCCTTTGCCAGAAAATCTTCATCTCTTCTCTTTCTTCCTACTCCTTTTCAACTCCCTTTTCCTTCTTGTCTTCCCCCATTAAAATGCAAGCTCTTTAAGGGGATGGATGGTCTTTCTGCTTGTGTTTGTGTTCCCAGCATTTAACAAAGTGCCTGGTACATGGAGAAGAGCACTGGAGCTTGCAGTTGCAGGAGACTTGGTCCCAGATCCATGGCCAAAAGGAGTGCTGGGGCTTGCAAAGGAGGAGGGGTTCTTCCTGGGTGAAGAGAGCACAGATGAGGAAGGCAGTTACCACACCTCGTCACACCACCTTGGAAGCACCTAAAACTAGCAAACCCCCAGAACTAGCTCTGAAAAAACCTGATGCATGGGACAGTATGTCTTCTTCACCCACAGGTCAATAGAACCCAATATTAACATAAAGTTCAAAGTCAAAAAAAAATAGGTTGGAAAACTGAGTGAACAACAAAAAAAATGATTAAACAACAAAAACTTTATCATAAAAAGTGATTATAATGGCAGGGAAAACAAAGACAAACTAAGAATGAGATAGTACTGTGAAAACAGCTATAACCAAAGCCTGAAGGAAAAATGCTAATTGGACATAAGTTCAAAAAGAATTCCAGGAAGTGTTAAAGAAAGAAATAAGAGTGGTAGAGGAAAAAATGGGAAAAGAAATGAGAGTGATGCAAGAAAATTATGAAAAGAGAAATATCAACTTGGCATGAAAAAAATATGGAAGAAAATAACAGCTTACCAAATAGAATTGACCCAATCATAAAAGGAAAAAAGAGGTACAAAAATTAACTGAAGAAAAATACTCCTAGAAAAATAGAAATTCATCAATTATTTTAAAAAGAGGTACAAAAGCTCACAGAAGAAAACAAGTCCTTAAAAATTAGAACTGAACAACTGAAAGCTAATAACTCTCTGACATTAAGAAATAATCACAGCAAAAGGAATGAAAACATAGAATAAAATGTGAAATGTCTCATTGGAAAAACAACTGATCTGCAAAATTGATCAAGGAGAGACAACATAAGAAATTATTGTATTTAATGGAAAGCTATGATCAAAAAAGGACCTAGTGATCACATTTCAAGAAATTCTCAAGGTAAATTGCCATGATATCCAGAGGAGAGAGGAGCATATGTGGTTGGGTTGATCACAAGGGAAAAGAGGACCTGATTCAGAGGGTAAACTAGAAAAAAAAATTCACCAATCACCTCCTGGAAGAGATCCCAAAAGAAAAACTCCAAGGAAATAGTGAAACTCCAGAGTTTTCAAGTCAAGAAGAAAATATTGGAAGAAACCAGAAAGAAACAATTAAAATATCATGGATCCATGATCAGGATCACATAAAATTTAGTTGCTTCCATCTCAAAGGAGCAGAAGGCTTATAATATGATATTCCAGAAAGAAAAAGAGCTAGGATTACAACCAAGAATAACCTATTCCAAAAAAAAAAATTGAGTAGTATAAAATTACAGGGGAAATGGATATTTAATGAAATAGAGAACTGTCACAGAAAATTTGACATTCAAAGACTCAAGCATAGCATTAAAAAAAAGTTAATATGAAAAAGAAATCATAAGAGACTCAATAGTCAAAATGTTTACATTCCTGGAAAATGATGCATGTAATTCCTAAGAACTTTGTTATTATTAGGGCAGTTAGAAGTAGTCTACATAGACAGGGGGCACTAGTATGAGTGGATTATGTTGGGATGATCCTTAAAGATTAAAGTGAATACTTTGTATTTTATTCAAGAGGCAAACAATCTACAAAGCCATCTTTGCTCAGCATTCATTCTGACTAATTAAGATCTATTGGGAGCACAGTCAGAATTGATAAATAGCTTAAATTATAAATTAGTTCCAATGAAGTACACTGGTGTTGTGTTCAAATAATAATAAATAAAAAAAAGAACTGAAACTAAGCTAATAAAATAATACCATGTAGAGACCCTTAGAAGAATAGCTAATGAGGAGCTGGCTTTGTTTCATGATCATCATATCAGCTGTTCTTATGGAAATGCTGCTTCTAAAACAAACTTGAAAGTAGTTTGTTTTAATCCTGCAACATGTTGTATGCTGTGAATTTGCTTCAAATTTATTTCAATCTCAGTTCCTATTCTCAATCAGTGGTGATTATATTCATAAGGTTTCACTTGACGTAAAAATAAGTTCTTTTTTTTCCCCTTTTCTTTTGGAATTACATTTTATTTGGCAATCTAGGTCAACCTTGGACTTCTCTATCATGTTTTTAGGAATTTCACTAGCAGGAATTTCATCATCTGGCAAATTAGCATTAGCCTTAGTACTCATACTTCATCAGTACCCTATGAAGCCTGGAGGTGCTCTAAATAGGGAGGATCATAAGTCAGAAGCCAGGGGAAATTTTAGTGTTGTTGCTGTTATTCAATCATTTATTTGTTTCTGGTTTTACATGACCCTGTCATCTGCAAAACCCCCAAAGTTCATAGTTTTGTTTTGTTTTGTTTTTGGCAAAGATACTGGAGTCATTTTGCAAATGAGGAATTGAGGCAAATAGGAGTTACTTGTCGAGGATTACACAGCTTGCTAGTAAGTATCTTTCCAGATTTGAACTCAGATCTTCCTGACTCCAGATTGGTGTGCTATCCATTGCACTATCTAGCTGACCTCACAAACTTTAGTAATTGGTACCTAAAGCAGTGGGATCTCAGTATTGGCTTGTTAGAAAAGGAATAGGGAATGGACCCAGCGCCCTTAAATGACTGTATGCAGAGACACTGCCCATTTTTTTATTCATCAGAGCTCTGGGATACACAGAAGGAAATAAAGCTGTCTCATACCTACCAGGATCACAGGCTAAGGGTAAAAAGAAAGGGGTTGTTTCCCAGGATGACCAAAACTCTAGAGATCTCTTCTCTGACTTAGTCCTCTCAAGTGAGGACAGAAGCAATTCACAATTGGAAGTTATAAAGGAGATAAGGATTGAACTAGGGCAGGGGTGGGGAACCTGTAGCCTCCTACATGTGGCCTCCTAGGTCCTTGCATGCAGCCTTTTGCCTGAGTCCAAGTTTTACAGAACAAATCCTTTTATTAAGGGGGTTTGTTCTGTGAGGTTTAGATTCAGTCAAAGGGCCACACTTGAGGACCTAGAGGGCCACATGTGGCCTCAAGGTCACAGGCTGTCCACCCCCAACTAGTCCAATGCCTTCATTGGAGCAACAAGAATCAAAGAAAGTAAAAGAAAGTAGTGAAAAGTTGAGGCAGAATGTAAAACCTAGTACCAGCCACCCCTTCTAGAATTGCAAGGGTAATGGTATCCAGGCTACAGATGAGGCAGTATCAAATCAAACTACTAAATCTATCCAAGATTATAGGACAAGTGGGAGCATAGTCTTCATACAATCCAAAGAGGAAATGAGGCCAGTGATGTGAGTAACAAAAGAAAATATCAAACACAATAATTCCACCATAAGCACACACAGACCCTCAAAGAAAAGAATGACTTGGTCACAAGGTCTAAAGAAGTGTTGAAAAAAGTGTAGTAGGCCATTAAAACTTTAACTGAAAAGGAAAGAAACTCTGGAGAAATAAAATAGAATAATAAATGGCTTAGAAGGTGGAAAATATTAAGAAGTAGTCATTCTCTAATCAGGAAATGATCAAAGCATTTGAACAGGCAGTTTTTGGAAGAAGAAATCAAAGACATATATAATCATATAGAAATGCTCTAAATCACCAAAGGTCAGAGAAATGCAAATTAAAACAACTCTCACACCTATCAGATTGGCTAAAATGATAAAAGGGGGAAATGACAAATGTTTGAGGGTATATGGGAAAATTGGAACACTAATACAGAGTTGGAATTGTGAACTAATCCAACCATTTTGGAGAGTGATTTAAAATTATTCCCTAACAGTCATAAAACTTCTGTATGCCTTTTGACCTAGCAATATCACTATTAGGTCTATTTCCGAAGGTGATAAGGGGAAAAGGTAAAGAAGCTATGTATTCTAAATTATTTACAGCAGCTCTCTTTGTGGTAGCAAAAAAAAAACTATAAACAGAGGGGATTCCCATTAATTGGGGAGTGGCTGAATAAATTGTGATATATGCTTGTGATGGAATACTACTGTGCTGTGATGAACAGGTTGGTTTTAGAAAAACATGAGGGGCAGGTAGGTGAAGTGAATATAGCACTGGCCCTGGAGTCAGGAGGACCTGAGTTCAAATCTGACCTCAGACACTTAATACTTACTAGCTGTGTGACCTTGGTCAAGTCACTTAACCCCAAATGCCCTGCCTTCATCCCTCCAAAAAATAAAGAAAAAAGAAAAGCATGAAAAAACTTGCATGACATAATGCAGAGCAAAATGAGAAGAACCAAGAACACATTGTGTGCCATAACAGTGATATTGGTCACAAAGCATTGTGAATGACTAAGCTATTCTGAGTAATATGATATTCTAATTAACTACTTAGAATTTATGGAGGAAAATGCTATCCACATCCAGAGAATCAACATATGGGAGTATGTATTGGGTGATTCCATATATGTGTGTCTGTGTGTGTCTGTGTGTGTGTGATGTTGGCTATCTCTCATGTGGAATTGGGGGGAAGAAAGGGAAATAATTCAGAAGTCAAAATGTAACAAAAATAAATATTTAAAAAAAATAAAAGAATTAAGGGATGCTATGAGATAAAGAATGTTAGGTAGAAATGAAAATATTTCTAAAAAATTAAACATTAAAGATATCTACTATCAAATAAAACAGATTTGGAAAACAAATTGAGAAGAAAAAAATTAAGAATTGCTGGACTATCTCAAGATCATCACCAAAGAAACAAACCTCTGGGTACCTTATTTCAAGAAATCATAAAAGTATCCAGATTATTCAATCAATAAACATTTTATGTGCCAAGTGGAAGGCAAAGTGAAAAATAGAAATCTATCCATCACCTTCTGAAAGATATACCAAATTGAAAACATCCAAGTATGTTATAGCCAAAATACAGAGATTTCATGTTGTAGTGGCAACCACACTGGCATGCCCAGGATGGCTGCTAGTATAAGTTCTTAGATCTGCTTTTCTAGAAAAGATAACTGTTTAAGGGGTCAAAAATCTTTGTAAATTACATTCACTAGTCCAGTGGAAAAGTCAGCACCTTGAACTTCAGATAAAATATAAGCAGAGAAATAAAGACCAACAGACAGGGCTCTGACTGCTTGAATCAACTATATGCTTTACATATATACCTGGATCCAGGAAGCCTTTACATCTGAGCAGAAAGCCCCCAAAGCAAAATACCAACTCAAAGTATAAATACATTTCTCAGAGCCAGCAGACATCACAACTTTCCTGACTCAATGCATAATTAGAAATTAGGAAGAGGTGTGAAAGTGTTCCTACAAGTAAGCCTCCCCTAATTAAGCTTCCCTTAATGGTCTCCATGTGAGATCTATTAATGGGCAGCAAAGATCTTAAATCCCATTAACATTACACATATCAAAGCAAAGCTATTGCTAGCAGCATTCCAGAAAAAGACTGCAAGGATGAAGCAGTTACAGTCAGGTTCAAATTAAATGTAACAAAAACTTCTATAAATGAGAAAAAAAAAACTTGTAAATATAATTGAAAAAGTAAAAATGTTTGACCAAGAAAAATTTCCTTTAAAAATTAATTCTAATTTTGGGGTTGGGATTGGGAAGGAATGGAGAAGGGAAGGAATGGCCTTTCATAGACTAGTGAACTTTCAAGGAACCATGATGAAAAAACCAGAGGTCTGCAGAATTATTGAAATGCAAACATAGCAGACAAGAGAAACCTAGAAAGGTAAGTATGTTTGAGCAATGGGAAAGGGTTAAATGATGATAAAGTGCTTATATTCTTGTGGATGAAAAGACACATGATCTTTCAGAATTCCATTGTATTCAAGGATCAAAGTAGGAGTTCAGAAATACAAATGCAGTTCCTGGGTGAGAATTTATCCTGTTATGTTGGTTGTATGAAAAGAAAGAAAAGGGAGAGAGAAAAAATATACCTGGGAAGAACTTAGGAAAAAGAATTAACATTCTATTTCATATAACTGAGGTGCACAAGAAAATTGTACAAACAAGGAGGAACATTTGGAAATCATGACTGTCTTGAACCTCATGTTTTCCTAATGTAGACATAGATGGATCAAACACACACTCACGTTCATGTACATAGAGTTTGTAGACCTACATCTAACTCAACAAGGAAAGAGGCTGAAACAGAGAGAGGATATAGGTGGACTCAATAAGAATGAAAGAGTGCAAGTGAGGAATTTTGAGGGATGGTAAGAATTATGGGGGGGGGGGAAGTGATAATGATGCCCAAAACAAGCAAGTAAGAAAGAAAGGACTTTCAATGAAACATTTTAAATGGACAAGTGAGAGAAAGGAAATGTATAAAGAGACACAGACAGGCAAGGCATTCTTGGTACTACCCTCAAGAAATTGAATACATAATTTTAAATTAAATTTTATGTTTATTTTTAGTTTACATCATTCATTTCCACAAGATTTTGAGTTACAAATTTTCTCCCCATCTTTCCTCTACCCACCACCCCAAAACAGTGATTCCACTGAATACCCCCTCCTTCAATCTGCTCTCTCCTATACCCTCCCCCATTTCCCCTCCAACTTTTCCATTAGGACAAGATGGATCTTTATGACCCAGTGGCTATATATCTTATTTCATATATATATATATATACACATACATATTTTAAACATTTGATTTTAAAACTTTGAATTCCAGATTCTTTCCCTTCCTCCCTCATCACCCACCCTTACTGGGAAGATAAGCAATTCAATATAGGTTGTACATGTGTAACTATGCAAAACATTTCCACAGTGGATATATTGTGAAAGACTGACTATATTTCCCTCCATCCCATCCCACCTCCCACTTGTTCAGTTCTCTACTTTGACCCTGTCCCTTTTCAAAAGTGTGTGCTTCCAACTTCTCTCTCCCCCAACCTGCCCTCCCCTCCATCATCCCCCCTCTCAACACCTTTCCCCCTACTTTCCTGTAGGGTGAGATACCCTATGTAGTATCTATGCCATTCCCTCCCTGAGCCAAATTCAATGAGAGTAAGGTTGACCCATTCCTTTTTACCTTCCTGTTCTTCCCCTCCATTGCAAGTTTTCCCTTGCCTCTTCTATATGAAATAACTTACCCCATTCTGTCTCTCCCCATCTCTTCTCATTATATTCCTCTCTGACCTCTCAGTTATACCTTTTAATTATCATCCCTTCCTATTCAATTGATCCTGTGCCCTCTGTCTATGAATACCTGTACACACTCACACACACACATAAATACACACACTCACATATGTATTCGTATGCCCATATACCCTTATATATATATATATATATATATATATATATATGTATATACACATTTATGTTTCCTTCAACTATTCTCATACTGAGAAAAGTTTCCTAAGTTACAATTATCATTTTTCCATGTAGGAATATAAATAGTTCAACTTTGATAAGTTCCTTATGATTTTTTTCCCTGTTTACCTTCTCATGCTTCTGGTATCTGAATGTCGAATTTTCTATTCAACTCTGATTTTTTCATCATGAATGCTTAAAAGTCCTCTATTCCATTGAATGACGATATTTTCCACTGAAACATGATACTCAGTTTTGCTGGGTAGGTGATTCTTGGTTTTAATCTCAGCTCCTTTGCTCTCCAGAATATCATATTCTAAGCCCTTCAATCCCTCAGTGTGGAAGCCAGATCCTGTGTTATCCTGATTGTGTTTCCACAATATTCAAATTGTTTCTTCCTGGTTGCTTGTAATATTATCTCCCTGATCTGGGAATTCTGGAAACTGGCTATAATATTCATAGGAGTTTTCTTTTGGGGATCTTTTTCAAGAGGTGATTGGTGGATTCTTTCAACCTCTATTTTGCCCTCTGGTTCTAAAACATCAGGGCAATTTTCTTTAAGACTTTCTTGAAGGATAATTTCTAGGTTCTCTTTTTTTTGATCATGGTTTTCAGGTAGTCCAATAATTTTTAAATTATCTCTCCTGGATCTATTTTCCAGGTCAGTGGTTTTTCCAATGAGATATTTCTTATTGCCTTCTATTTTTTCATTTGTTTAGAGATATTTAATAGTATTTTGATTTCTCATAAAGTCACTAGCTTCCATTTGCTCCAATTTAATTCTGAAGGAATGATTCTCTTCAGTGAGCTTTTAAGATTCTTTTTCCATCTGGCAAATTCATCTTTTTAAGGCATTCTTCTCCTCATCGCCTTTTTGAGACTCTTTTTCCATTTGAGTTACTTTGTTTTTTAAGGTATATTTTCTTCAGTCAGGTTGTTGACTCTCTTTTCATGATTTTCTTGCATCATTTTCATTTCTCTTCCCAATTTTTTCTCCAATTCTCTTATTTGGTTTTCAAAATCCTTCCAAGCTCCTTTGTGGCCTGTAACCAATTCATGTTTTTCTTGGGAGCTTTTGGTGCAGGAGTTCCAATTTTGCTGTATTCCTCCTGTTCCATGCTTTGATCCTTTTTGTCCCCAATATAGGAGCATAAAGTCAGATTGTGTTATAGGAATGCAAGATTTTCAGATCTTCCCTTTCCCTAGGTTAAGTGCCCCTGGAGTCTGTGGTGGGAGGCTTGTTTTTCAGGAATGCTCACACCTTGGTGCTTTGTGATTGGGCAGTGGGTCAAGAGGGTTGTTACATTCTCTGACCCAGGAGAAGACTATATAATCCCTGTTGTGAGATTTTGTTTTGGGGCTCACCTTGAGAAGTGCTGTGTGATTTGACCAGATGAGACTCTTGGCAGCCATTGAGAGCCCCCTGGCTTTGAAAAGCCCAGATGTTGATGCTTCCCTCTCTGGTAACTGTGATTTGTTATGGATGTAATGGTTGGACAGTTGGAGGCCTATCTGCTTGATATGTTTTTTCTGTTTTCTTGTAACTTCTGTCTGTATACTTTGAAGTTCAGGGTGCTGATATTTTTTTCCCTGAACAAGGTAAATAATGTATTTGATTGATTGAAGCAAAATTGTTAATCCATTTTGAGTTGTTTCCTTTAGAAAAGCAGATCTAAGAATTTGTGTTGGCAGCCACTCTGGGGATGCTGGGGTGCTTGCTGCTACAGATTGCTGTGCTTGCTTTGTTTTCTTCACTTGCTCATGTTGCCACTCAATTACTTGACTCTTGAGCTTTTTGCCACTGTAGAACTTTGCTTCCAGAGAGGAGAGCTTTGTCCCAAATTGCTGGGGTTTTCTCAGCTGCTGGAGCTATTAGTTGTCTGCTCTCTCTGAAGCCTCCACACACTCTGGTTCACTGGACACACATCCCAGGACCTCCACCCTAGACAGTGATCCAGATCCAAGCAGGTTAAAGCAAGAGCAATAACCCCTCAGACTGGTTGCTTGGTCCCCCTACACTCAGCAGCCCAGGAGCTGAAGCTGCCACATGGTGGCAGCTGCACAGCTGCAGAGCCTCAGCAGCTTCTCCCTCCAGGGGTAGAGGCCAGACGGCAGTCCCAGACTCCCTGTTCCCAAAGTTCACACTGACTTCTCACTTTGTCCTTAGCATTTATGGGTTGATAATTCTGGAAACTGCCAAAGCTGCTGGTGATCCCCTCTCCTGAAGTCCCTCCAGCTGGAGGCTAGTTGTGTCTGCCCTGAGGCTAAAACCTTGGACTCACTTGGGACTGGGCTCTCCTCTCAGAGCACTAAGATGGCCCCTTCCTGCCGGCATGCTGGGCTGCCTTCAGCAGGAGGTTATTTTCTCTATGTCACTTTGTGAGTTCTGTAGCTCTAAAGTTTATTTAGAGTCATTTTTTACATATATTGGAGGAGGTGGAAGTGCGAGCTGCATGGAGTCCAGTTCCTATTCCACCATCTTGGCTTGAATACATATTCTTAAAAAAAGCTGTATTAAATATTTATGGTTTCATATATAATATTCTTTCTTTTCTCCATATATGGACACATTCATGTTTGTTGATGTGTGTCAAGTTCATGATTTTCTGTAAAGAAAATTTCATTTTTTAAAGACATGAAACAACTGAAAAGGGTAAAAGTCTCTAAGAAATAAATGAACTAAAATCAGCACTACATAAAGGCAAAAAAGAATCATCCTGTTCTCTCTCTTCCTTTACCTGCTCCCCCACATTCACACAAACAATTTTTCTGGCCTCATCTGATTGTCTTGTTCTCCAGCTTACATCTTATCCAATTGATGAGGGCCCTCTTAAATCAGAAGAAATTTGGGCCAGTAGCTGTTTCTATTTTCTATATTTCTAAAAAATCTATTCTGATTTTTTTTAATTGAGTTCACTTCAGAACATACTGCTTACAATCATTCTAAATCACTCTTGCTTCAGTCTCTCCAGAGGATGCACATGATTCTGACAAAGCCCACCAAAAAGACTAAGTGAGGTAGATAAAGTTAGAAGGTCAACAATTGTAGAACTAGAGGGATAGTGAGCACATTGGCTATGTTCCTGAAACTCAAAGGACAATAAGAGCAAGTTTCAGGTCAGCAAAATGATAAGCAATCTTGGCTTGGAGATAAAGGGGAAGTCATGGAAAGAGCCCTGGCTCTAAAGTCAGAGAACTTGGCTTCAGACTCTACCACTGATATTTGTTACCTATGTGACCTTGGACAAGTCCCTTAACCAAATCAATGTTTGGCACATAGCACTAACAATAATATGAATAACTATCATTTCCATAGCACTTACTATGCACCAGGCACTGTGCTAAGTGCTTTACAATAATTATCTTTTTGTGTTCTTCAGAGGTAGTGCTGTTAATCCCTGTTTTACAGATGGGGAAGTTAAGACAGTTTAAATTGCTTACACAGGGTCACAGAGCTATTAAGTGCTTGAGGCTGAATTTGAACTCAAGTCTTCCTGACTCTAGAACTCTTGTTCTATCTACTGCACCACTTAGCTGACTCTAGTCAGCATCTAATAAATATTTTCCCAATTATTTATCTATCCATCCATCCATCATCCATCATTCATTCATGACATTTCAATTGTTTTTTGGTTTTGCTTTTTGGAGGGCAATTGGGGGTAAGTGACTTGCCCAAGATCACATGGCTAGTTTTTATGTTAAGTGCCTCAGACCAGATTTGAACTCAGGTTCTCCTGACTCCAGGGCCAGTGCTCTATCCACTGCACCACCTTGCCGCCCCCATTCATGACATTTCATCAGTCATCTCCCTGAGTTTCAATTGCCTTACATGCAAAATGAAGGGGAGCTAAATGGTCTCTGAGGTGCCTAACAACTCTAAATCTATGACCCTAAGGAAGTACATGTCCCTCCTTTTAGGTTGAAAAGGTGAGGGACGATGGATATGGAATGCTGTATGCATATGTTGCTCAGATGCCTAGGTTGGTTTTGCTTAATTATTTTTTTTAAACATAAGGCTCATGATGGAATGGGAAGTTTGGGGTGAAGGGTCAAAAGATGGGGCAAATTGTCATAATTATTCATGATTGTAATGTGAAAAAAATGCATTGGTAGATAAATGATAGATATTTAAAGTGAGCGATAAGAAGTGATCATTTCATTTCGCTCATTGCAAAAGCTGTCTGGTTGGCTTTTTATGTTACGAGATTTACTCATTTAAAGTGTCTAGGTACTCTCCTGTTTAAATCACTGGTCTTTTGTCCTTTACTCCAGTTGACTCTGCACTTAACAGATGTTCATTTCAAGGCACTCCACAGCATTATAAATTATAATAAATTGCTAATTTAGGGATTTGACAAAATGGCTCACTAAATGTGTCCTTGGTATGTACTATAGCAGGGAAAGGGGGAGGTGAGAGCACAAAAAGCAGCATGTGGGGGTCCCAGGAAAGAAAAAATAAGTCTTCTATGTTTTGGAAAGTGACTGTCATAGAAAAGTTATGCCTGCTCTTAAAGTAGCTGGGCCAGCTGCCTCCCATGTGCCACAAATGTTCTTGTCTCTTATTTCTCCTGTTCAATTATTGTGTCTATAAATTGCAAGAGGCCACCTGTGCAATGCACTCATCCAGAAGAGCCCCAAAGGAAGCATTAACATATCAAGCCTCATAAAGCACAAATCCTTAAATGTAAAAACTGACACTTTCATCCTCTTCAGTCTACATCTATATAAAATTTGAGAAAAAAATAAGGAACACTCAAAGATGGATCATTTTTCTACATGCTGTGAAATGTCTAATTGCCACTGTACAACTACAGCTTTTCAAAAGCTAGAATTCCAGACTGGGCCACTTAATTGAAAAAAAAAAAGCCTAAATCTATGATTCAGAAATTATATAGCATAGCTAAACACACACCCTTTTGACTTAAGTCCATCAGCACCAATTCATAACCCTGATTAACCCAATTGTGAAAAACAGCACCTGCTTAGGTATCTGAAGAGAATCAGTTAACAGGACCAACAAAAACCAGTTACCAGACCCAACAGTAACCAAATATTTGCTGTTTCCTTCTTTTTTGTTTGTTCTTATAGGATTTGTGGTTTCACATGCAAATCTCTTTTGGTTCTTCTTGGACATGAAAATATTCGTGTTGATGGATAGTCACCAAGTTCATAACAAAAAAAGAAAAATCTAATAATTTAAATATAAATTATATATTTATATATAAATTATAAATTGAAAATATTATAAAAGGATCATAGTTTTAGGCCTGAAAAAGGCCTCAAAGATTGCTCCTTTCAATAACCTCCTTCATTTAAAGATGAGGAAACTAGGAAAAGAAAGGTTAATTAGCTAGCAAGTGTCAGAGCCAGGATTTGAACTCATGGCCTATGACTCCAATTCAACACTACAAGTTCAGTACTTTTTCATTGGTTTCCTAGTAATCTGTTATTTTGGGGAAATATTCAGGGAGAAAATGTAAGTGATCACACTTATCCTTGGATCATACCATTTTGGAAGCAACAACAAGTAGGCACAAACAGGAACAAAAAGGGAATTTGAAACTCAAAACATTAAAAAAAGAAAAAAAATTCCAAAACATGCAAATGCTACCAAAGAAGGTGCTAATCAATCCATGTGCCTTGCTGCTGTACTCTAAGCACAGCACCTGGCAAAAAGAAGCACTCATGAATGCTTCATTCATTCATTCAGCCCATTTTGTAATCAAAATTGTTTTCTCTGAGTTCAGTAATATGAGGCAAAGATGATGGTTTCACAAAAAGGAGAATAATAAATGGAACTAATCAATGTGAGTAAGCCTAACTAGTCAATTAACAAGCATTCATTAAGTCCCTTTTATGTGCTAGGCATTGTCTTTAATGGAAGATAAAATACAAAAATGATACAGTACCTGCCCTCAGGGTGCTTATATTTTAATTGGAGGCCACACCATATTCAGAGATAAATAAATGCAAGACATCTGCAAAATAAATACACAGTGAATTAGGGTGTGGAAGCACTACAGTTGAGGTGGGGGGGGGATCAGGAAAGGACTTTTGGTGGCAGTGGCACTTGAATGAGCCTTAAAACAACCCAGGAATGGTGAGGAAAGAGCATTCTGAGCATAGTGGGAAACATGTGCACAGACATGAAGGCAAGGGATTGGATGTCATGTGCGTGAATTATAAAACAGGTCAGTTTGGCTGAGTCTCAAAGTGTCTGAGGGGGAGGAATGGACACTTAACCTGGAAAGATCAACTAGAGACAAATCAGGAAGGGTCTTAAGTGACAGATGGAGGAGTTTTATTTTAATCTAAAAGTAAGAATAAGCCACTGAAGCCTCATGAGCAGAGGAGTGACATGGTTAGGCTTACACTTCAGGAATATCAATTTAGCAGCTGTGCAGAAAATGAGATTGGAAAAGGGAGAGACTGGATGTAGAGAGATGAATAAGGAGGTTATTGCAATAATTCTGCTGAGAGGCCATGAGGGCCTGGAATAGGTTGTTTGTAGTATGAATAGAGAGAAGATGTGGAGATGTAAACCAGACCTTGCAAGTGATTTGGATATAGGAGGGAGATTGAGAGCAAAGTGTCTAGGATGATTTAATGTGCCTTAAATTGCTTTTCATTCCCTTTTTGTGTTAATCCAATTGTATTTCATCACAACTGACATAAAGGAAATATTTTAAATAGAAATTTTCTCATTAATTATCCCCAGTCCTCCACTAAAGTCTTATTCTAATGTCTCCTCAAGAAGGGGAGCTACCAATATAGAATTCAAAGGCAATACTGATGGGATGGGGACAGGGAGGGTTAAACCCTGGTAGTTTCTACCAACCTGGGAAAGCTTTAAATGTGGGCCTGGTCATGGACCACATGACTGTTTTCCAAGCACCATCATAATTCTGGAAAGTCAGCTCAAATACAGAATGAATGGTAAATTGTTTGTTTTTGCAGGAACCTGAGTTCAAATCCTGCCTCTGACACTTATTAATGATGTGACCCTGGGCAAATCACTTAACCTCTGTGTATGTCCATTTTCTATAAAATAGGGATATAACTCATAGGGTTAAGATCCAAAATGAAAATATTTCAAACCTTAAGATATCAAGTCTTAAGTAGGAGATGCTTAGGAGTTTCTTAAGGTGAACATTCTGATTTTTTCCTTTCTGAAAATACATGTCTTTGGGACAGCTACATGGCACAGTGAATAGAGCACTCACTGGTCCTGGAGTCAGGATGAGCTGAGTTCAAATCCAGCCTCAAACACTTATCACAAAACTAGCTATGTCACCTTGAGTGGGATAACCCCAGTTGCCCTACTTCCCCCTCCCCCCTGCTTCAGAAAGCAAAAAGAAAAAGAAAAAATGAAAATACATGTCTTCACAGATTCATCCCTAAAGGTCACAGATGCATTCATCATTTTAAGTGGTGCTAATTGTGAGAAAAGCATAAGGCTTTGCATTCATTCATTCATTCATTCATTCATTCATTCATTCACTCATTCACAACATAGAGTACCAATCTATGCAACTCATTGTGCTAATAGATATCCACTAGAATAATGACTTGCATTATTTAGGGCTTAGCAAAGTGTCTTCCACATATTAGGCACTTAAATTTTTTTTTTTATTTTTTAAGCAATTGGGGTTAAGTAACTTGCTCAAGGTTACACGGCCAGTTATTATTTCTGGGTGTGGTGCTGAGTATCTGAGCCCGGATTTGATCCAGGTCATCCCGACACTGGAGCTGGTGCTCTTACTCGCTGAGCCACATGGCCGCCCCTGGAAATTGGGGTTAAGTAACTTGCTCAAGGTTACACGGGCAGTTATTTCTGGGTGTGGTGCTAAGTGTCTGAGCCCGGGATTCTATCTCCAGGTCATCCCGACACTGGAGCCGGTGCTCTTACTCGCTGAGCCACCTGGCCGCCCCCACTTAATAATTTTTTACTTGATTTGACTTGTTAATGGTCTTGGGAACCATGAAGACAAGTAAGATGTAAACTGCTCTTAAGGTTATAGCAGAGTGAAAGATCCAATATGTTGTCATTTTTAATGAGCAATTTGTGGTACAGGAAATGAAATATACATATGCATATTTCATTTTCCGTGCCATTATGCCTTTCTGTAGAAAATGGGAACATATTTGATCTTTTGCTGAAATCTCAATTCATAAGCACTATATCCTATTTTAATTCTTTTCTAAATTCTAGCTTTGCTAACTTTAGTCATGGGGACTAAATCCACTAATTCATATATTGATTTTTAAACTATAGCATTTTCTGATAACTTTAAATCCAGGAAGAATAAAAGGCTTTAGAAATTATTGTTGTAGCAGCAGCAGCAGTCATATTGCACATTTCAATTTCCATTGTTGTAAACAGTAACTTTCGCAGTGTTATGCTCTTAACAAAAATAAATATGTAGACTCTGAATTAATTTTAATGTTGATTTTTAAATGCTTCCTAAATTCTTTTTTTTTTTTTTGCAAGTCTGTAGGTAGAGGCATTCAGATCTGTGATTTCATCAGCAAAGTCATCTCACAATGGGGAAAATACTTGTTTCATGTACATGTACATGGGAAACATGTTGCCAACTTGTCTGTAGCTTCCAGTCTTTGAGACTTATTTGGAAGTTAGTGACTTATCAATGATCATCAAGTAGCAGGTATTAGAATAAGTTGAACCTATATCTTTCAGTCTCTAAGGCTAGCCTTCAAAGCATCTGCCAATGGTGCAAAATTAATGAATTTTCGTCACACGTAATGCAGAAAGTATTATTACATGAGAGGTCTAGATGGATAGCCAGAATGAAATTCTGATAATACAAAGAGAAAAGAAGATAATAAAGGGACTGGAAAATGTTTTGGTTTGAATTACTCCAGTTATCATGGAGGAAAGAAATTTCTAGGTACTTCCATGATATTACCACTGGTAACTAGAATCATTGACTAGAGTTTATAAATGGTAATAGTGTACTTGGAATATAACTCCATCAACATGTTCATGGTACAGATGTAAAAGAAAAAAAAATACCCAGAGGTTCTCTCCTTTGGAGTAAAGGTAGAGGAGAAATGGAAAAAGAAGTGAAGGTTAAGAATTTTTTAAAAAGAAGGGGATTTAATAGGAAGTATATCAGGCCCTAGAAACTGAATATCGCAGGTAATGCAGTAATCAATGATTATTTAGAAGCCGTCTAGTTGGGGAGAGAGAACACACAACACATACACACAACATATGCATATACATATGTACACACATGGAATGGCTCTGGCATATGAATTTTAAGTGTGATTTTACATTAAGGATTTCAGATGATAGATATTGGAGTGTGGAGGGACGGGGACGTGCATACATTATTGAAGGAAGAATAGATTAGTTCCCTGATTTGTTTTATGAATGAGGGTGGGAGATTAGCTAATAACTTAATTAGAGATTTTGCATCTCTACCATTATATGAGGAAATATCATGTGTCTTAATTTTTTGAATCAAGAAAAATAAACAATAAATAAGCTAATAAGTAATAAAGCAAAGGAATAGAAGCCTGGTGTATTTGGTCCTGAGAGCACTTGATGAGCAGTGTACTTCTCTTGCAATAGTTACTCACACCCACATCTACAACCACAACCACAGAGGTCCTACAGGTGAGCTAACCTGGGTGAAGGGAGGGTACCTTCAGAGCCGGCAAGAGCTCCAATCAAGTGCTGGCTTTGCCACATGCTGGCTGTGGAGCCCTGAGCAAGTCCCAACACCTCTCAGCACTCTAGGCAGTTCCCTAAGACTCTATGGTAGAGAAAAGGCACTAATCTACAGCAACAAAGGGAGTTTCCTTATCTCAGAGTTGCTTATATCAATGAAATCAGAGATTAGGTGTCTATATATGCTAACTTGACAACTTAAAAAAAACCATAAATATTTCATACACAAAGTAGAACAAGGAGGATTGTATGAGAAACTTTGAAGTTATATAGCATATAGAGGCATAAATATATTCATGAGTAAATACATACATATGTATTTGTCCATGTATGCATATATAAAATATTTATGGTCTTTTATGGTTGTCAAGTTCACGATAAAAAAAAAGATGTTTTTAGAAGAGATATCTTTAAAGGGTTTATTTTAGTTTACTGATAAGAATTTATATTCTATGAAGCTTAGTAGACTAGACAATTAGGAGATTCACACCATTAAAAGGGACCTGATAATTTAAATGAGCCTCAATTTAAATTAGTCACATCTAAATTAGGAACTTTGTGACTATTTCTAGGGTATCTATGTTGTGCAGAGGATAGAGTGCCAGACCTGGAATCAGGAAGACTCATCTTCTTGAGATCAAATCCAGTCTCACACTATTACCAGCTATATGACCCAGGTAAGCCACTTAACCCTATTTGCCTCAGTTTCCTCACCTGTCAATTGAACTGGAGAAGGAAATGGCAAACCACTCCAGCATCTTTGTGAAGAAACCCAAAATATCACAAAGCATTCAGACATGACTGAAATAATTGAACAATAACAATGGCTATTTCTAAGTAGTGCAGTAGGCAAATTCCAAAATTAGCTTTGACATAGCTTGTTAATTTGATATTACTACAAACTTCATTATGTCCCACTACCTGCATTCTAATTCTGACCTCTGACCTGGACTGCTATAGCAATTTCCTAACTGGTCTCATTCTCTCTAGTATCTCCCCTGTCCAATCCATCTTCACACTGATGCCAAAGTAATCATTCTAATGCATAGGTTGGGTAATATCCATCCCCTGCTCAAAAAGCTTCACTGGCATTTTGACTGCAGATTAAAATGTAAAATCCTTAGCCTGGCCTTCAAGGCCTTCTACACGCTTCTTTCAATCTACTTATCACTACCTGCAAGAAATATTTTCCCCATATTTGAATTCTCTTTTCCTTCAAGAAGGTCTAATTCAAGTGTACTTCCTCTGCGAAACCTTTCATTATTAGTCCAACCAGAAGTGATTCTGTCCTTCTTGATTCTCTCATGACATTCTATTCCATTCTTCCTTTCTTTGAATTATGTATTAGAGTTATTTGCATACATATCTTCTCTCCATTACTAGATTGTGAGTTCCCTCATGAATTTTTTTATCATCTATCTCCAATGCCTGCAACATATTTATGAATTATTGAATTGAATGCAATGTTTAGTGCTACTGATCACCCATGAGCCTTCTGTATAGAAAACAAAAATGCTAGAACAATTCTACTCCTAAGAAAGGAATTATCAGAAATAGTCAGGAGCTATAATTTGGAGATCACATCATTTGGAGGTCTTGAAAAGCTTCCATAAAGGGTTTGCATTTTTCCTTTCTTCATGAAAAACAAAGAACATTGAGGCAAATGGCTTAGATAGGAAAAGAGTTATGACAATCATGATAATATTCTAATTATTCGTTCATGAATGAACCACAACTCTCATGTTGAGACATTGTAAGTAATAAATTATTTATAATGTAAAAACTTCAAAAGAGGGAAAATAAACTTGGCATCCCCATGCCTGGAATGCTCTCCCACCTCACCTCTGCTTTGCAGGGTTCCTTCAAGACTCAGCTCAATAATTTGGAACTATGCCCAAAAGGCTATAAAAAACCCTTTGACCCAGCAATACCACTTCTAGGGATGTATCCCAAAGAGATCATATAAGTGGGAAAAGGACCCATATGTACAAAAAATATTTATAGCATTGCTTTCTGTGGTGGCAAAGAATTGGAAATCAAGGGGATGCCCATCAATTGGGGGAATGGCCAAACAAGTTGTGGTATATGAATGTAATGGAATACTATTGTGTTATAAGAAATGAGGAGCAGACGGACTTCTTAATAACCTGGAGAGACTTATATAAACTGATGCTGAGTGAGGAGAGCAGAACCAGGAGAACTCTGTACACAATTACAGACACATCATATGTGTGATGATTAACTTTGATAGACTGGGCTCTTCAGGGTTCTAAGACAACTACAAAGGACTCATGATGGAAAGGCATATACACTTCCAGAGAAAGAATTACAGAGTCTGAATGCAAATGGAAGCAAAATACTTTTTCTTTTTATTTTTCATTTTGTTTTGTTTTGTTTCTTCTTCTTCATTGTTCATTCTATTGGTTATAATTCTTCTTTACAACTTGCCTGACATTTAATGTGAAGGTATATATAGAACCTATATTAGATTGCACGCTGCCATGGTGAATTGCAGGCAAACAGGCAAGTTTCATGAAACAAAATATGACACCTCCCATATACATTGGCACAAAAAAACTTCTCTCAGTGGTTCCATAATAGAATGCAGGGAAAGCAAATAAGTATTTACATGGCTCCTACTATGTGCCAGTTCTTGGTGCTATACCCACTTTTTGTATAGTGTTATATACACTTTGTGCTAAGTGCTTTACAAATATTATCTCATTTAATCAATGAAGATGAAACGATACATGTCTTGAATACCAGATCATAGAAGAGAGTCACCCCAGGGCGGGGTGGGGGCTGTCACAGGGCTTTCCTGTGTTGTCAATCAGTGGCCAGTGAACTGAATAAAGGCAATCAGTTAGGAAGGAGCTAAGGATCTTAGAGACTTTGAATCTCCTTTTAAGGGCACACAGATGATTACTCTTAAGGCATCTTAGCTTTGTCTTGCTAGTGGTCACAAATTTCTGTGTTTGTGAGATTAGTTCAAATTGGATTTACACTTCAAATTCTTGCACATAAAAGATTTCTGCAATGGACACTTGACCAAGTGGGGCACAGAAGGTAGTGCTCAAAATTAGCTGAAAGAATAGCCTCTTTAAATACAACAGGGTGTTTGGAATCAGGGTTGCTGAATTATTTTAAAATATTTAAACATTTTACTGGAAACTTATGAGTGCTCCCTGATATTTCTGTTTGGAAAAAGACATAATGTGTTTAAAAATGATGCATTTTAGATAAGCATGGAATATTATTATTTAAGGGGGGAAAGTCACTATATTACCAAGTATCTTTCCAAAGAATGTGCTCTCTCATGCAGCAGATATGTTTTTTTTTTTTTACAAAAAAAAAACAAAAATTGTGTCTTATTAGTTTTGTGAAAATAACTTGGAAAGATTTCCAGGGCCATAGAGTTGAGAGACTACAAGTACAGAAAAAGACCTGCATTTTCAGAAATGGCCACTGTTTTCAATTGTTTTTAATAACTATATTTATTTGTTACAAAAGAGGGCTTCCATTGAGGGGGTGAATGTGATTAATCAGTGGATTTTAATAGAGATACAAAAAATAAGGAAGACGGGAAGGGAAGATGGATAAAAGGAAGGGAGGATGGAAAGGAAGGGAGAATGGAAGGAAGGAAGGAAAGAAAGACAGAAGAAAGGAAAGGAAGGAAGGAAGGAAGGAAGGAAGGAAGGAAGGAAGGAAGGAAGGAG
>NW_027185655.1:39760757-39771859 GCF_028583685.1 Petaurus breviceps papuanus
GAGGAAGGAAGGAAGGAAGGAAGGAAGGAAGGAAGGAAGGAAGGAAGGAGGAAAAATAGAAAGGAAAACCAAAAGCTCAAAAAAAGGGCAATTTTGTTACTGCTATGATAAATTTAATATATAATTTTTAAAACTATATAAAAGAATTTCAAAGTTTTACATTCAAGTTTTATTTTTGTTCCTCATATAGTGGTGGGAGGGGGTGGAAAGAGTCACCACTACCAAGGGAACCCCATCCTTCTTTGCCTAAGATGCTTGGCAGCTCATATTTCTTCTGTTAAGACCAGACCTTACTATATGCACTATGGCCCAAGATCTTCCAGGCCTCATAATCTACCTATACTCCCTGCAGCCTGCTGGCACTGTCATTTCAGTTCACTATGTACCCTAAGAACTTCTGGGCATTGTCCTTCTTGCTCCACCAGCTGTACCCCTATGATTTCTGGATCTTTTCCTCTGCTCTAAAACTGAACTTTATTTCATGTGTCATCCCCTGCAAATAAAATATGAGCTCCATGACAGCAGCAAAAGTCTTGTTTTTTACCCATTTGTATTCCCAGAACTTAGCATAGTTCTTGGCATATTGTAAACACTCAATAAATGCTTTCTTAATTTACTCACTCATTTTCAGATTCATAATAAAAAAAGAAATTTGGGGCAGCTAGGTGGTACAGTGAATAGAGCACTGGCCCTGGAGTCAGGAGGACCTGATTTCAAATCCAGCTTCAAACACTTAACACTTACTAGCTCTGTGACCTTGGGCAAGTCACTTAACCCCAAATGCCTTGCTGTACCCCCTCCAAAAGGCAAAAAAGAAATTGAATTTAAATAGAAAAGGATTAAAAAGGAACAATTTTCAGGGGGTAAGATATACCTTTAAAACAAATAACCTTATAATGTATAATTTGTAATAATGCAAATCATTGCAAATTATGGTTTTAGGATGTGTAGAATGCTTTATATGTTGACACCTTTTTTTCCCCTTTTATATGGATACCCTCTGCAGATCCATCTCAGGAAACCATACTGTTTAAGAACATTCCAACATGGATCCAAGCATTGGCCCCAACATCAGTCACTTTCCCTTACTAACCTTATTCCTTAATGGGCAAAGACTTTGGAAAATATATTGCATGGTAAAACATAAATCAGATGGTACAGAGAGCTAATCAACATTCTTGGGCCACCACCAGATAGCATAAGTCAAAAGGAAAGTGTTACTACATGTCACCATGTGCTGTTGTACTGTATACTGACAAGATGGATGGATGGATGGATGCAAGCTGCTGAAAATAAATGAGTCTTGTGTTACAGTTCAAATTCATTAAAGCCTTTTCATACTCACTCCTCACCAGCTCTTTCTAATACGCAGATAGATATGTTTCTATAGTCCCTTTCCTCAAAATGCCCATTTAACTATTTTTAAAAAAAACTTATGAAAGACAGAATGATCACTCTCTATTTTGTGGAAATTGAATTAATTTGAAAATTCTCCCACAAAACAACTGACCCTACAGGAATGGCTACCAGTCAGTGAAGTTTCAACTTCAAAATTCTTAGAAAATGCAAAGTATGGAATTATTTATAGGCTACACAGTACTCAGCTATTTACAGTACTAGTGTATGGTGTCAATGTGTCATGGAAAACAGAGGGCTGGACTTGGGGCAGGGGTTCTTAACCTTTTTCACGTCATAGACCCTTTTGGCATGATGGGGAAGCCTGTGATTCTCAGAATATGCTTTTAAATGTGTGTAATAAAATATACAGGATTACAAAGGAAATCACTCATATTGAAAGACAGTTAACAACAACAAAAATCTTCGTCCCCAGGGTAACGACCCCTGCCTTAGAGTCAGAAAGTCAGAACTGGCACTGATTCTTGACTCTAAGCCATCCTCACTCTGTGACCCTAGGCAACTCACTAGGCAAGTGAAACTCTCCTGGACATGAAGAAACACAAATTGCCAAGCCCCAATAGCAGAGGGAGGTTCCACACTGGAAATTCACCAAACCAATGAAATCATGGGATATAACCAAAAGAGAAAATTAAACTTATCTTGCACAAATCACACTGTATGGTAAGATTTAAGACACTGCATTACTCTAAGCTAACAGTTTGAATTCCAAACTGAAAGTCTTCAGAGTACTTAATGAAATATACACATTTTGTTCCAAATGTATGGGTTATTTACAGTGCTGTCTACCAAAAATGTATGTTGTTAGTCTAATTGTATACATTATTCACATTCCATTGCACTTATTTTCACAGAAGTAAAATGGGCAACTTGTAACACATTAGAACTCTTGGATATATATATATATATATATGTGTGTGTGTGTGTGTGTGTGTGTGTGTATACATATATATACACCACATATAATGGGATAACAAAAGGTATTATCTACTTATGACACCAGCACAAAGTATAAAGAGTCTAAGGAAGAAAAAAAAATATTTTGCAGAAAAAGAATGAAAGCTTTCAGCCCTTTCAAGTCCAGGGAGGCACCCACCATTAGTAGGAAGTGGTAAATTTCTCTGTCAACCTTAATCTTTCTTCCTTTCTTCTTCTTTTCAATCTTTCTTCCAGAGAGAGGTGGGTGAGCTCCAACTAAGCATGGCTATACCACTCTAGAAAAAATACTGAGGAACACCTCATCTGTAGAATTAATTTATATACTTGAATATTCCTACAACTTCAAAACTTGCAAGTCTATAAATAATATTCAGTCCAATTCAATTCAACCTACAGTTATGAAATACCTACTATACGCAAGGTCCTGGTTACATGAAGAAAAAAAAGCTCCTGACCTAGTGGGGCATAGTCCACTAAGATGATATCTTCCTTCTTCATATCTTTGAATAATTACATTCTGATGATGCCAGGTTGGGAAAATCCTACTTCCTTTTTTACAGTATACTCTGTTGTAATTCATAAGATAATTGATCTGAAGCTTGAAATAACCTCAGAGGTCTTCTGGTCCAATTCCTTTATTTTACAGATGAAGAGATGGAGATTCAGAGAGTCAATAATCGTCTCACTATCGGGCAGCTAATAAATAAGATTCGAGGGGCGGCTAGGTGGCATAGTGAATTTAGAGCATCAGCCCTGGAGTCAGGAGGGCCTGAGTTCAAATCTGACCTCAGACACTTAGCACTTACTAGCCATGTAATCTTGAGCAAGTCACTTAACCCCAATTGCCCTGAAAAAATAAAAATAAATAAGATTTGAACCCAAGATTTGAACTCTGATTCCAAATCTAAAATGTTTCCCACTATACTATACTATCTATAAATGCCAGCAATTATTGCTGGAGAGAGATCAAAAATATAAACATGTTGATGAAGTTTTATCTTTTTGGTTTCTGTATTAATCATTCTTTAAATAAAATCACTCTCTCTATATATATATATACATGCATATATATATTAATAATAGCCATTCTTAAACTCTCAAAATTAGATGATTGGGTTGGGTTTGGTCATTTTGGAATATCTCCTAACTTGGCCTAGTATAGTGAAGAGTGTTTCTTTGTCACATGAGACATTTAAGAAAATCAATTTTTCTTCTTTTTTTCAATATTATATATATATATATAACTAGCTTTAAACACAGACTTGCCCCTCCATGACCTCTGGAGGCTCTCAGTTACACATGTGTGCAGGGCAGACACTGGAGACAGGAATCCTCTTTGTAGAAGCCACACCTGCCATTTTCATCAGGCAGCAGCAGTGGCCTCAACTCGGACTGTAAATCTGTCAGTGGGGCCTAGCACCAAACAGCACCAGGTTCATATCTAGCCATTTCAAGACAAGCCCAAACTCCATCTTCCCCACAAATAAACATAAATGCCACACTCAAAAAAGCTGACACCATAGCCTTTTATTCAGTTGATTTTTTTTCTTTAATTTTTTTTAAGCCAAAACAAATGGATTATAAACCGATAGGCCTAGTCATATAGCTAAATTTCAAAGAACTAGTTAAAAATCTGTCTTTGCTGGGCTAATCAGGGACACTCATTTTGTTTCAATTCACCTTCTCAAATACTGTTTAGTGCCTGAAGAGGAGGAGATAAAGTGAAGGCCATGCCGGGAGCAGACAGCTTGACAGTGAGTGAGGATTAGGTTTCTAAGGATTCGTCAAACCACTACAGGCTGAAGGCCTGTGTTTATCCACCTTGATCCCAGAACACTTTCAGGCAAGCAGCTCCCTATCTTGAACTTGGCAGATCTCTTGCCTTTGATCCCCACATTCAAAATTCTCAGGTTATGTGATAAAATGAAATATCAAAATAAAATGAAAATCAAACAATAAAATATCAATGATGATAAATTATGATTACTTTTACCATTGGAGAAAAGTGACATTCAGTTACCACCAAAACATATCACCAAATTGAATAGCTAGAATGATAATTATATGCCCTAAAGGTCCAGGAAATTGTTAGTTTGAATCATAAGATCATAGATTTAAAGCCAAACGGCACATTATAGGCCATCTTGTCTTACCCTATCACTTTATAGATGAGGAAATTTATATTGAGGTCAAATGACATCCCCAAGGTTACATAGATAGGAAATAGCAGAGACATGATTTAAACCTAGGTCCTCTGACCCCACATCCTGCATTCTTTCTACTGTACAATAGAATTAATATTATAGAAGAACACAATATAATAATAATCACTATACTTCATACGCAACAAAGAGCTGAAATACCTCTTGTTCAGACAGAACAAGATAATAGAGTTAAATACAATGAGTGAGTTATCCAGTCTTTGTTCATACATTTCCCCATTAAAATCAAACTGACCTACTTGCATTTTCCCATCATATTCTACCTCCCACCTCCATGTCTTTGCACAGGCACATCTGAAAATGTGTTGCCTTCTTAACTCCCCTGATGGCAAAATTAGTTTCCTTTAAAGTCACTCTCTGGGGCCACCTTCTGCCCCAAGTTTTCCTGATCTCCCCTCCCCTCTTCTGAATAATAGATATTAGTGGACTTTGCCCCTTGAAATTATTTTATGCGATTATTCAGATACTTTGCTTTTTTCTTTTATTGTATCTATCACCCTCAGCACAATAGGAGTACCTTCAAAGGAAGAATTCTTTCATTTTCTTTCAGGGTGTTGTTCAGTCATTTAATTCTTGGCTGACTCTTCCTGGCTCCATTTGGGATTTTCTAGACAAAGATACTGGAGTGGTTTGCTCTCTCTTCCTCCGGCTGATTTTGCAGATGAGGAAACTAAAATAAACAGGATTAAATGACTTACTTAGAGTCACATAGCTAGCAAGTGTCTGGTACCTTGCCCATAGTAAGCAGCTAAAAATGTTTGTTGAGTTGCAGTAAGTCTATCTCAATGGAAATGTAGAGATTTCTTACATAGAACCACCTCTCCTACTACGATTCTTTTTTTTTAAGGGTAATTAGCAACATCATCTTTCTCCAAAATAGATGCCATTTACTGAATTTAAGGGATGCAAAGTACAATGACTTGTGTATATACAATGACAGTAGTTAAGTATAGCTTCCCCCTAGCCCTTTCCAACAAGGAGAAGCTCTACTAAGACAGTGACTAGCTGTAATGAAAGCCATTAGCAGGAAGAATGAGTATGCAGAAGGAAGGTCAGCACTTACCCAGTGGGAATCATGCCAACTGGTAATAAAGCTGTGATCAGTACTTGCAGTGCCAGCAGCTGCAATATAATTTTCATTTGCCACAGCTGATCAACACTCATTTATTAAGCACTTACTATGTGTTGAGCACTGTGCAAAGAAGAGATGATAAAAAAAATGGCCAAAATATGGGCTCTGCCCTCAAAGAAGTCACATTCTAATGGGGAATAAAATGAAAATAACAAGGTTCATATAAAATATAAAGAGAATAAATGAAAGTTCATCTCAGAGGGAAAGCATTGGAAAGAAGGAGAGGGAAGGGATCAAAAAGAATGACCTCCTGAAGAAGGTGGCACAATGGATAGAGTGCCACTCTTGGAGTCAGGAACACTCACTGTCATGAGTTCAAATCTGGCCCCAGATGCTTCTTAACCATGTGACTCTGGGCAGGTCACTTCAACCTGTTTGCCTCAGTTTCCTCTTTTATTAAATGAACTGGAGAAAGAAATGGCAAACCACTATAGTATTCTTTTTTGAAATTAATTTTTTTATTTACTTTTAGTTTACAACATTCAGTTCCACAGTCCCTTGAGTTGCAAATTTTCTCACCCTACCTCTCCCCCGTCATGGCAGCATGCACTCAAATATAGGATCTACAAGTATCTTCACATTAATTATTAGTCAGGTGGTAGAGAAGGATTAAAATTGATGGAATGATCAGTGGGAAAGAGGAAAAAAAACAAAACAAGAAAAATAAACAGAGCAAGTGGTTTGCTCAATCTGCATTCAGACTACAGGTCTTTCTCTGGATGTGGATATCTCTTTCAATTGTGAGTCTTTTGGAGTTGTCTTATAACCTTACATTGCTGAGAAGAGCCCAGTCTATCAAAGTTAGTCGTCACACATACGTTGTGTCTGTGATAACCACTATAGTATTCTTGACAAGAAAAGCCCAAATGGGGTCATGAAGAGTCAGAAGTGACTGAAAAATGACTCAACAACATTTATGAAAGGCAAAGTAGCTAAGAGAAAGAGATAAGCATGGGCTGGTGTTATTTGTCCTTCATTCTTGAAGAGGACCATGACATCGGGAAGGTGATGCCATGACTTGCAAGTGAATTGGATTTAAGTGAGGTAGGGCCATGTAAAATCCCCAACCTCACTTTCTCCTCCAGAGCCATCTGGGTCCAATGGCAAAATATAGATAAGGATAACTAGAGATGGTCCCCTAAGGATGGATGAGGTCAATACAAAGCATAGCTTTAGGAGACGGAGTATACTGTATGCAGAACAGTAAGTAACTACTGGAACTGAGAAGTAAGCCTTAAAGTACTTACTTTATATTTTCCTAAAAAACAAAACTTACTTAAAAGCTAAAATTTTGGTAGGATTCTTCAAAGAAATTATTATATTTGAGAAAGTACCTAGGCAACTCTGCTTCTCTCACTGGTCACTGAGATGATATAAAAAAGGCCAAAATATGGCCTCTGCATCTTTGGTTGCTGACTTCAGTTGCTGGGTGATGTGACTCAACTCAATCTTTTGGTGAAAAACCAATATTCATACTAGTTGCGTGACCTTGGGCAAGTCACTTAACCCCAATTGCCCTACCTTTCCACCTCCAAAAAAAAACAAAAAAGAAAAACCAATATTCATATCTGTTAGTTAGAGCCCCCACAGCTAGGCAATTAATAATTGCCCTATAGTTACCAAAAAGCTCTAGTTATCAAGATTTCCCAGACTTCAGAGATTTCCCAACTTCAGAGTCATACATAAAAGAACTGCTAGGAAGCAAGACATTACAGTCACCTCCTCTGAGGGGATACTTTCTCTGACCTCTCAGTACATTCTTCGAAGAGGCTGGTCCTAGCAAGTTCTGCATATTTTTGCCCAAGTAATTGTTTTTCCTCAGTGTTTTCTGCACACACACACACACACACACACACACACACACACACACACACCCCAATTTGTTTCTTTCCATCAAAAAATAACCAACATCCAAATAAGAAAAAAGGCATCCTTGTATTCCTATATTGGATTATAATTTACAATCAAAGGAATAGAGGCTGATCGCAATCAATGATCCAAGGCTAGAAAGGACCATGGAAGTTATCTAATCCAAGACTCTCACTTTATAAATAAGGAAAATGAGACCTAAAAAAATTATAGTGACTTGCACAAAATTGCATAGGTGGCATAATAGTGGCACATAGGTGGCACAAAATTGCATAGTGGCAAAATAAGGATTTAAACTGAGACTTTTCAATTGCCCTTTACTATTTTTTTTTCTATAAAGATAGCAGTCATATGCTGAGGACTGGCTAGTATGAGAAATATTTTAGACTTGTGGAATGATATCCAGGCTATTGATAGTTGTCCTAAGGAATAATCCCCAGAGTCCTCATAGGGGTAATGAGTCCATAACTAAGGCAGGATGACCAGATTTTTTCATCCAAGGTGCTGTGAAGAGAGCTGTGTTTCCTTGGAACAGTGAATGTTTTCTGCACTGAGAAGTACAATCCTGTTCTCTCTTCCAGTCCCTAGGTCTTCCCTCGTAGTGAAGAGGGATAAGAACTAGAGAGCTGTGATTCCCTTGGGCTTGAATTCTTCCCCATCACTCATCAGATGGCCCATCTCAACATAATTACACAGTCACAGTGTCCTCTGAATTACAATTCCCTACCCTCTGTGGTTCTCCCCAACAATTTTGAGGCTATTCTTGTAATGGTAATGGGAATTTCCCTGCCCCTTAATAGGCTGAATATAATCACATGGAGCCTGTGGTAGGAGGAGTTTGCTGAACAGGTGGAGCAGGGAGAGTGGAGCAGAGCTGAGAGGAAGCTGGGAGTCAGAGCAGTTGGAATGGAGGGAGGACAGAGGACACAGGCAAGCAGACATCTATTATTGTATTTGTTTGTGGGAAGGCTTTGGGATGGTGATGCTTCCTGGAGTGATCAGGTGTATTATCTTCTTTGTTGCTATGATTAATTCAGTTTTCTGGTGTTGGGATTTGGCTTTCCATTGTCTGAATTAATGTTTTGCCTCTGTCTTCTACATGGAGTGTCTGTTATATTTTGCAATTCAGAACTATGTCAGCATATTCATAGTCACTGTAGGTGCTGTGAATATTGTGTTGGGGCTACAATTCTCTGAACTGTCAGTAGATCGTTTCACCTCACCTTAATTTGTTCCCTGGACAAAAGAATTTCTAAGAATAACTCTATTAATGAATATCCTAGGTAATCAATTTATACCTAGTCTCACAGAATCTCCAAGCTGGAAGAAACTTTAGGATCTATCTAGCTTAGTTGGTACTTGGCATTCTTGCAACAAGTTGTCTTTTTTTTTAAATGAAAGTGTTATTGATTTAGTCAATTCTGACACTTAGTAGTTGTGTGACCTACTCAAAGGGATAATTACACCTGTTGACCTATGTCACAAATTCGTTGTGAGACTCAATTGATATCATGTATCAATGAATTTTTCAAGTTTGGAAAGCAGCATGCAAATATTTGTTTTATTATTTGTTTATGACTTGAAGAAATATTTTATTTTATATATTTATAGGGCAGCTAGGTGGCATAGTCAGGAAGACTCATTTTCTTGAATGCAAATCTGACTTCAGACACTTATTAGCTGTATGACCCAGTACAAGTTATTAACCCTGTTTACCTTAGTTTCCTTATTTGTGAAATGAGCTGGAGAAGGAAGTGGCAAACCACTCCAGTATCTTTGCCAAGGAAACCCCAAATGGGGTCACAGAGAGACAGACACGACTAAAATGACTAAACAATAACTAAACTTCACCTACATATGGATAGGATAAGTTGACAGTTTCTAGATCTTCAATTACTCTTTCTCTCTCATTCTCTGCAAAAGCTGTTGATACAAAGGATACAATCATCTTCACAGGGGGCAGTTACCAAGAGCATTGAAAGCCGAGATGACTAAATATCCCTCAAAATACAGTGCTTCACACATAATAAATGCTTTTGGTTCATTCATTCATTCATTCATTCATTCATTCTTGTATTATTTGTCAGACAATGAAACTGATCCTTGCATTGGCCTCTAAAAGAAACCTGTGAAATCTGAAAATCTAAAAAACTTTTAGAACTCTAAAAGGAACTAAGTACCTTCCACTTAGATGTAACTTGTTTTTCTCTATAGCAAGAATGTCAGTGTGTGTGTGTGTGTGTGTGTGTGTGGTGTGTGTATGTGTGTGTGTGTGTGTGTGTGGTGTGTGTGTATGTGTGTGTGTGTGTGTGTGTGTGTGTGTGTATGGGAGACGGGGGGGGGATTATTTCCTCCACTAGTGCATCAGCTCATTTGCTGTTGAACAAAGCTTTCACACTAAGAAAAACAACAGTTAAAATAGGACTTTTACAATTTTGAGCCACATCCAGAAAGTTACTAAACAGGACATAGCCTTTTTTCCAACTTCCACTCTACTGAGAAAGAAGAAAAGGGCATGTATGCACACATACACACACACACACACACACAATTGACAGCAACTATTTTTGTAGTATCCCAAAATGGAAACTAAGGGGCTATCATCTTTTGGGGAATGACTATACACCCTGTGGTATTTGAATAGAAAAGAAGATTATTATGTCCAAAAAAAAAAAAAAGACAGGAAAGGCAGTTTCAGGGATACTAGAAAAATCTCCATGAAGCAATGCTAAACAAAGTGAGCATTAGAGGAAGAATTTATGCAGTTACAGCAATATTATAGAGAAAAAAAACTTTCATGATCAATCCTCTGATCGATGCAATAGCTAACCATGTGTTCAGAGGACTGAAGATGAAACACACCTCCCACTCCCTGCCAGAGAACTGATGGGCTTAAAATGCAGAATGGACATATATTCCCATTGTGGGGATTTGTTTTGTTGTACTATGAACATTTGCTGTGTGAAGTTTATTTTTCTTTTCTTTTTCATTTGAGGGGCAGTGGGAAGGAGAGATGATGTTTATAAAAATAAATACATTAAAAATATTCATTTTTCTCTGTGATATTGCTGTATCTGCATAAATTGGAAGTAGTTTATAAGGGCTTAGTTTAAATTACCGTGTATATTTGAAAACAACTAAACTGCAGTTTTTAAGTCTATACTGCAACTTAGTAATAATTTAAATTGGCCTTTCTCACATTTAGTCTGAATTAGTGAGATTGTTTTGTATTTAAGTCAGCAATGTAGTATAACAATTATCACTTGCCTGCTCTGTGGGGAACATTGGAACAGGAGGGAGATGAAACAGGGCTTTGTTCTCTAGGATTCTAAAATCTAGCATTCAGGAGGAGACTGAGGCCTAGCTATGTGACTCTGGGCAAGTTGACTCAGATTTTCAGCCACAGTCTCTTTATCTGTAAAATGGAGATAATAATTGCACCTACTTCCCAGAGCTGTGGTGAGTACCATGTGAGATAGATAGATAGATAGATAGATAGATAGATAGATAGATAGATAGATAGA